>NC_133125.1:32162856-32485298 GCF_048418815.1 Hemitrygon akajei
TACACATTGGAATTTGGAAGATGGGAGGGGCATGGGGAGTGAGGAGGGTGAACATTGTGAAACACACAAGATTCTGAAAGGTTTTCAAAGGGTCAATGCTGAATAGATGTTTCCCCCTCTGTATAAGGGGCTTTCCATTTCAGGCAGAGATGAAATGAATCTTTTTTTCCCAGATACTTGTAAGTTTTTGGAATCTCTGTCCAGTGAAGATGGTTGTAATATTGAATTTCTTCAAGGTTGGCAGGCATTAGTATATGGAAGAGGTAGGAGTTAAGAAGAGTGAGGAGGAATATGGAGTTGAGACCTAGACACTTCTGAGGGAGGGGTGCAACAGTTCAAAGGAGCCTCATGGCTGACGTCTGCTCTTCATGTTCATCCCTGGTTAATATTATGATGCAATTAACACTATCAAGTGTTGATGAAATTTAAAGCGGCCGCATTTCTATATGTTCATCTGAGTTATACTTTTAGGGCTGTAAAGTAGCTACAACAAAATTAACATTTAGTTAACCTTAACCTCATGCAACAGGATGCAATATTATTAGAGCATTTCCAACACCAATAGTTGGTGAATACCTGAATATTCCGTCAATCGTTGATTGCTGGAGATTAGATTGGAGAATACAACAGATCTGAGCACCACATCAGAGGGAGCGAAGAAAACTGGCAGCGTTGCAGTTTCCACCTTAACTGCATCTTCCAGAACTGATACAATTTCAGAGTAAACCAACAAAAGAAACAACGTCATCATCATTATAACTATAAAATAACGTCAACCATTTTTGGCTCAGTTTGTAAGAGCCTGGAAATTCTCTAAAGAGGTATGTTTAGCAGATACTTCACAGGGCACAGCAGTTTTGCTCAAAATCCCTTGGCAGTAATGTTCTCATATTCATGAATTTCAAACTACTGAGGAGAGCATGTGGAGAATAACAGTAGGTTGTGATTAATAGAGGAGGGTTGACAGATCTGAGGGACTTGTGGAGAAGGGGAGAGAAGGTGGTGGTTCGGGTATCAGGACATGAGATTTGTTTTGGGACTTGAGAATTGTGGATGGTAGGGTGTTGGGAGCAGAGTGCCTCAGGTTGACAGGGGTGAAGAGATGGTGACAGGTACAACAGAAGTAAAGCGTTTTGAAGAGTTCAGAAGCGGGTGAAAACCTGGCCAGCAGGAGCCATCTTCGCTCTTCAAGGCTGCTTTGAGCACACTGACTGGCACATGTTCAGGGAGGCTGCAACCGATGGTGACTCAACCAACTTAGAGGAGTACACAGCGTCAGTGACCAGCTACATCAGCAAGTGCATTGATGATGTTGCTCTGTCCAAGACCATCACTATACACGCTAACCAGAAGCCATGGATGACCACAGAGGTGCGTGCGCTGCTGAGGACCCGTGACTCCACCTTCAGAACAGGCGACAAGGCAGCCCTAACAACAGCAAGGGCCAAACTGTCCTGGGGAGGGGCAAAGCGTGCACACGCCCAGCAAATCCACAGTCACTTCCAGGATAGCGGCGACACACAGCTCATGTGGAAGGGCATCCAGGACATCACCAATTACAGGACAATATTACCTGACTGTGCGAGTGATGCCTCCCTCCCAGATGTGCTGAATAACTTCTATGCCTGTCTTCCCGCCATCACGGACATTTACACTACATGCTACATCCGCAAAGCAAACAGCATTATGAAGGACCCCACACACCCCTCATACAAACTCTTCTCCCTCCTGCCGTCTGGGAAGAGGCACCAAAGCATTCGGGCTCTCAGAATCAGACTATGTAACAGTTTCTTCCCCCAAGCTATCAGACTCCTCAATACCCAGAGCCTGGACTGACACCTTACTGCCCTATTGTCCTGTTTATTTATTGTAATAACTGCACTGTTTTGTGCACTTTATGCAGTCTGGGGTAGGTCTGTAGTCTAGTGTAGTTGTTTTTTTTCTCTGTGTTGCTTTTTACGTAATTCAGTCTAGTTTTTGTACTCTGACATGCAACACCATGATCCTGAAAAACTTTGTCTCATTTTTACTATGTACTGTACATTGCAGTTATGGTCGAAATTAAATAAAAGTGACTTGACTTGACTTGAAGAGGACCAACAAGACAAAAGATCAATGTTCCGGATTCAGTCCTGTTCTAAATGTCTTTGGTACGTACCCTTTGTTGGATTTGGTTGGAAACAAATTACGATTTATTTAGAGTCTGTTGACGAGCTGCAAATGCACAACTGTACAGATGTTAAAAATATAAGTTATGCACCATTTGAAGGCACTGCCCATGAATGTTAGTCTCTGTGTTTCATCAGGAGCAAATATAGCTAACTGGTGACCCTTACACATGGACCCTAATGAAGTTTATCAATTGATTTTTACCTTCCTTTGAAATTTGTTTGTATTGAGTACAAAAAGATTGTGTCAGTGCAATGAATTTCTACATCTTGTTGTTTTTACATGTAGTTTTGATCAGAGTGACAAGTCTCTTCAACTGTAGAAACTTTGCAGCTTAGTGCAAGTTCATTTTTCAATACTTTCAGTAGTTGGTCAATGAAAGCAATTAGTAGGAATCTTTTGGCTTTACTACCTGTCTCGGCCAAATCAACTGTGCTGAGTACCAGAGTCAAAATGCACTGCCTTTTTAGCATACTCCTAGTGTAAGGACGACAAGGGGTTTGCTGAAGTTGAGGCAAGTTAAACCAGAGACCGACCATGGTGAATATTTCCATGAGGCCTGAGAAGCTGCAAAAACCTCATTTCTTACAATAAGGTCAAACATTGGAATTGGCCAGTCCAGCTGTAAGGAAAGGCAGACCAGCAGCCCATCAAGTTGCTGGTCTTACAGGCACATCACAGGCTTGTATACTGAATGATGTAAGGGAAGAGAAGTGCTTAGTGGACAGAAATACCTTGCTGAGGCTTTAGGCCTCGAGTAGGCTTGGAAAGCTGGAGAAGGAATCAGCATTCCATGTTATATTCACACTGGTCTTCTTCATTGTCTTCAGATGAAGATACAATCAGGAACAGCACAAGAGTGTTGATATTTTGCATTTCTGGCAAGGGTAGATTTTTACTCCCTTTTCTTTGTTCACGCAGTATCATCAGGCTCTTGAACCAAAGTTAATAACTTCACTTGCCCCATCATTGAAATGTTCCCACAACTAATGGACTCAAATTCAAGGACTCGTCACTTCATGTTCTCAAGATTTATTGTTTATTTATTTATTATTTTGTTCTTTTTGTATTGCACAGATGTCTTCTGCACTCTGGTTGAACACGCAAGCTGGGTGGTCTTTTATTGATTCTGTGATGTTTAGTATTCTACAGTTTTACTGAGTATGGCCACAAGAAAATGAACCTTAGGATTATGTATGGCGACACGTATGTACTTTGAAAGTAAATTTACTTTGAACTTTTGAACATGCAGTGCAATTAAAATAATTGCAAATACTATAGCAGATTACTGCTTGAGGAATTTAAAATCTATGATGCTTCTGTTTCAGATTTATAGTAAATAATCTGAAACTCACCCAGATGAGAATTTTCAGCATATAAACACAGAGGTCACTTTATTCAGTATGCTTGTACACCTAGTTGTTACTGCAAATATCTAACCAACCAGTCATGTGGCAGCAACTCAATGCATAAAAACATCCAAACATGGTCAAGAAGTTCAATTATTATTCAGGCCAAATATCAGAATGTCAAAAAAATGTGATCTAAGTAACGTTGACTGTGGAATGATTGTTGGTGCCAGACAGGGTGCTTTGAGTATCTCAGACACTACTTACCTCTTGGGATTTTCATGCCAATAGTCTCTTGAGCAGGGGTTCCCAATCCCCTTTATGCCATAGACATAAGCAAGGGGTCCACGGACATCAGGTTGGGAACTCCTGCTCTAGAGTTTATAGCAAATGGTGCAAATTCTTAAAGCATCCGGTGAATATCTGTGAGCAAAAACACCTTGTCAATGAGAGAGGTCAGAGGAGAATGGCTAGACTGATTCACACTGACAGGAAGGCGACAATAACTCAAATAACCATGCGTTGCAACAGGTGGCGTGCAGAAGACACAATATGTTGATCCTTGAGGTGGATGGGCTACAGCAGCAGAAGACCATGAACGAGCACTCAGTAGTAGATACAGGAGGTACCAAATAAAGTGGCCACTGAGTGTATGGGATCAGGTTCTTAAACTAATGAATAATGCTTCTCATATCCCACAGATTACAGACATTACTCATGTGTGGAATTTTGGAGCCTACTTGATTGGACCGATTGTATTTCTAATGTGGAGTACTACCATATGGAGCTTATAGCTGCAATGAATAACTTGGCCAAGATACTCCAGGAATCAAGAGATGCACAGTTGTGGTTACACACAGAACCTCAGATCTTTCCTTTTCTTATCCTTCCAACTCCCAGAGGAGATCTCCATCTGCTTTACCTCACAGAAAAAGAAAAGAAATAACAAATTTCATTTGTATCTATAATTTCCTTTCAGCTACCATATATCTAAAAATAATGCAAAATCTCAAGTATTCTTTTGTGAATTAGGAGTCTTAACTGTGCAATTCATTCTTCCAAAGGCACACAGCTGGCAGTACTCAGCCACTGATATATCAGATTTCACATAAAAAAGCAACAAATCTGAGCCACAGAGAAGTGCTGAATGACTCCAAACATGGGAGGCTCCTAGAATCTATCAGTAAGAATCATTTCTTTTCATCTGCAAGGCAAACATCTCTGTGGTTCTCACACCTGATGTTGTTCCGTCAGCACTGGATACTTTTCTCAACCAGTCGATGCAGTATATTAAATTTGCACCAGCCAGGATCTTAGTACTATAAGGCAAAGGAGCAGAACTAGACCACTCCGCCCATTGAATCTGCTCTGTCATTCTATCATGGCTGATTGTTAACCCTTTCAACTCCATTCCCATGCCTTCTTGCCAGAACTTTTGACTCCCTGATTAAACCTCTGCCTTAAGTATACCCAATGACTTGGCCTGCACAGCCATCTGAGGCTATGAATTACACAGATTCACCACCCTTTGGCTAAGGAATTTTTTCCTCATCTCTGTCCTAAATGTATGTCCCTCAATTCTGAGGCTGTGCATCGTGGTCTTAGACTCCCCCACTATAGGAAACATTCTTTCCACATCCACTTTATTCTGACATTTCAATATTGAGTAGGCCGCAATGAGATCCACCCACACCCTTATTCTTCTAAATTCCAGTGAGTACGGACCCAGCCAATCAAACACTCCTCATATGATATTATGATTTGTCATTCCTGATATCATTCTTGTGAACCTCCTCTGGACCCTCTCCAATGCCAACACATCTTTTCTTAGATAAGGGCCCAAAACTGCTCACAATACTCCAAGTGCTGTCTGACCAATGCCTTATAAAGCATTATTTATTTGTTTTTGTATTCTAGTTGTTTTGAAATGAATGCTAAAATTGCATTTAACTTCCTTACCACTGACTCAACCTTCAAGTTAATTTTCTGGTGAATCCTGCACTTTTTAGTAAATTCTCCCATTTAGAAAATAGTCAAATGTTCAAGATTCAAGGTCCAAAGTACATTTATTATCAAATCATTTCTGCAGTGTACAACCCTGAAATTCGTCTTCCCAAAAACCAGCCACCAAACGAAGAACCATGGATCAATGTAAAACATCAAGCATCAAACTCCCCTCCACCCCACACGCAAACAGCAATAAAAAAACCCAGTGAGAACACGGAGTATAAAACACAAAATCAAATGGCATATTTCAGTTGAGTTCAGCCGTGAGTTCATTATAGACAGGCTGCCCCGATTCTAAAATCGGCCAGAAGTAGTAACAAAAAAAAGAGTGACCATAAATAGAAATAGAACTAGAACACATCATAAAAACTGAATTAGAGTCCAACTTGATTAAACATTGCTTTGGCACCATCCACTGACAACATCGAGGGAGAGTAAGATCACACAGACACAAGGACCTTCCCTCAGGAGCAGCGAGTGAGAGAGAGCGAGAGGCTCTCACACGCTGACTTCTTCTCTGGCAGTAGTGAGCGAGAGGCTGATAGATGGCACTGAACACTCACGTGTCACCTCAAAGATTTTAAGCTTCGTTGGTGCTCAAATTGGAAAGATTGGTGAGAGATGGAGTCAATCATGGGCACACCCCAGCTCCTGGCTTCAAAGGTTTCGAAGGTACATTTAATGCCAGAGAAATGTATATAATATATATCCTGAAACTCTTTTTCTTTGCAAACATCCATGAGAACAGAGGAGTGACCAAAGAATGAATGACAGTTAAATGTTAGAACCTCCCATGCATAAGCAGCAGTAAAGCAACGAACCCCCTCCCCCACCAGCAAAAAGAGCATCGGCACCCCCCACCAAGCACTCAAGCGAGCAGCAAAGTGTCAATGAAAACACAGACTTGCAGCACCCCAAAGACTACTTGTTCACCCAGTAATTCAACATACCACTGGCTCTCTCCCTCCCTAATGAGAGAAAAAGAGGTGTCCCCATTTCACAGCGAGAGGGGAGACTTAACAAACAACTCGCTGATTTACGATGTCAAAAGTCTGCTGCATTGCTTCTTCCGAGCTCTGTGCCCAAAGAACTCGTGTCACTGGACACACAGCCAGCAGCCAGCTCGCAGGTTTCAATCTTCTGACTCCCACGACACACCGGTTTCCTGCAGCGGCACCGACCTCGAGTCTGCCTGCCTCCCGAGCCACGAAATCCCAGAACCCTGAAGGCGTGCTAGTCTTCTAGGCCACATCCTTGGCATATCAAATAGCGGCAGTTGTGAGACCCCCTGATAGAGGGTCCCATTCCCGCAAAGAACCGTAGTTAGCGTGTAAATCCAGGTCAGGGTCTTCAAAAGAGCCCTGAAAGGGAAAAATAGAGATGTTAAAATTAGAAATAGAGCTGTTTCCAAAGATGCAAGCAAAAGAGTCACCGTTAGGTGCCATTGTTCTCCTAAGCTCCTCCTCCTGCCGTACACTTTGGATATATGCCTTGTGGAACACTTTTGGGGACTGCAAACATCAGATCACCTGATTGGCCTGAAATCATACTGCCAGAATGCAGATAACAGGCTCTAACAGTAGCAGAACCATATCTGAAATAAAAAGATGTAAAAGAAGTGAAAGAAATTACTTCCTGAAACATCTTGAGGATGTCACCTTGGTAGCATTGTTCACTGGTGCCATCTTCCATGCCTTTATTCCTTCTGCCAAAGTATTCTCTACATTAAATGGTGTAATGGAAATAATGCAAGTTAATCCAATAATGTCATTTCTGATGGGGAGTGATGCTCGCCTTGGTTAGGAGACCTTAACTTATACCATTACTCCCAATCACTCTCTGCACTTCTATTCAGTTCCCATTTCTGTTTCTGCAAACACGTGCAATGGGACCATTGAAAGATGTGTAGTCTTGTTTGGGTAATCTCACAATACACACAACATGCTGGAGGAGTTTAGCAGGTCAGGCAGCACCATTCAGCAGGCAGCACCTGCTGAGCTCCTCCAGCACATTGTACACATTGCTTTGGATTTCCAGCATCTGCAATACCTTTTGTGTCTTTCAAGAAACGCCACTTTCCAAAAGGGAAATGGTGTAGTGCAGTGTGGCAGGGGAGATGCTTTTCAGCTGACTTTTAGTTTTATGGAAGATCTTCCCTTTAGTGACTAGGAAGGGAACCTTTGACTTGTCCCAGAGATATGACAATGTATTTCATTGGATCCTTCATCTTAAATATTCAAAGTCGGGATAAGCTCTAAGATGAAGAATTCTTCCTTCATTTGCATACATACAGAAGCTGCACAGAAAATCCAATCAGATAACTTAAGACTTTAAGCAAAAATAGTTAGTTGTATGCTCATAGAGAGATGCCTTTCCTTATTTGACCGCACACAAGCAAGGCGCAAACATTTCACACAGTTTCATTTTGTCTTTCACGGTGACATTATCTAGTTCAGGGTGCTACATTTTTATATTTAGTCATCTCAGATGACAATAGTAATGCAAGGATCAATTTAACTCATCTTTGATTGTTCTGTAGAAACCATAGCAAAAATAAAATCATGAAGCAGCAGTAAACCTGAAACTATAGAGGGAACTGAACAAATATTTAATGATCACTTGTATATTTTTGGCTGTGCATCAAGATTGCCTTCATAAGGAAATAAAAATCCAGGAAAGTTTAAAATAACAACTAAACTTTTAAAATAATGTTTGCTTGGAATGATAATTCTATGATGAAGAGGCACTGCTTTGCTTTGAATGCTTTCTCCAGGCGACTTTAAATTATGACATCCTACAATAATAAAGCCCTAATGCTTGTAGCTTCCGAGGCCAAAGAAATTTCATATGGATAAGTTTCTCATTACAGTCAGACCATGTAATTTTATTCATAAATATTTTTGAAAATAGAACTGAGAAAAGGGTGAGGGTTAGGTTTAAAGAACTGGTGGTAGTATTTCCTCTTTACAATGACAGGTTGTTAGTTGCCCTGACCCTACCGATGACTTCCCATGACTCAACTTGGTCTCACTCAGTACTTCCAGCTGAGATGGAGAGGGAGGGACTCCTATCGTGAGGTCCCACTTACACTGTTGGCTCCTCCGCTTCTCCCTGGTTGACTAACAAATCATTGAAAAAGCAGGGACAAAGTTTTAAATATGTTGCATCATTTTGAGCTGAGTTTTGCCGCAGGCTGATTGCTATTAGGTAACCTCCTGTTGTTAATAACGGGATAGTAGCATGGAATATGTATGGCAGCAGTACCACAATAATTATAATTGTCATTATCTGCAACCAGTTGTAGTATTTTAGATGGCAGAAGGAGATAATGTCTTGTTTCGCCCCAGCATAAAACTGAACAGCTTGTTTCTACATGGTGCTCTTCTGTCTTGGTTGGAAACTGATAAGATTTGTTCAAGCACAGCAGTTTGAGGTTCAGTTTACAACAAATCATGAGACACTAACTAGAAGCCTCATGGTTTTCCATTAACAAATTGGTTTACTCGATTTAGAAACCTGTATGCCATAGGCACTTTTATACTGAGTGTTGCTTAACAAAACTGTTGAAGTCTTTGTGGTGATGCAAATAAGAGTGAGTGACAATAGAAATAGCTGATAATGCAACCTGGTTGGATAGATTTCGACATGGTTCAGGAAGGATTTTGAATGAAAATAGGTTATTATTTCCAATATCTGAAGAAAAACAAATCTCATTGATATCCTAGAGTTCTGGAATCTGCGTGCTTTTTGAATAATGAATTTCAAATATTCTTCCAAATTTACGCTCACAACCTATCATATACCAGGTATTTGTAGTTTTTTTAAGACAATGATGAAATAAGGAAATATCCTCTGAAGTCATCTAATTTTATTAGTGAAGGCTGCAATCTAAAACTTCATATAAGGAAAAGTGAAGGAAACATTTCTAGTAAGGCCAGTGCAAAAAGGATTTAAAAAGGTATATATTTATATTTATTTATGTTTTAAAATGTGAATTGTGCGCCTATCAAGGTATTAACACTTGAAAATAGGAATGCATTTTTTCCCCCATTCTGAGCAGACTGTCACTATCAAGCAATCCCAGGAGTCAGGTCTGTATAAATAGAGATTAAAGCGTCTGGCAAAACTCACTTTATGAAAGACCTTTATAGCTAACAGACAGAGAAGACTTTCATCTTTAACATTCTCAGCTGGAATCAAGCCCAAATCCCAGTGGTGAAATGTTAGTATGCTGACCCACTATATTACCCACTTCCTATAAAAAAAGGTTTTGTCCCTCCCATATAGGAAAGGATTATGTTGTGGTAATCCTTTCTGTTCATCTGTCTGCTTTTCAGTGCCAAAATGGTAGGAGTGCAACAAACAACAACTTGCATTTATTTAGTATCTTTTAAAATAGTGAAAGGTCGCAAGGCTCTTCAGTGAAGTATCAAAAAAAATTTGACACAAATTCATATAGGGAGATATTAGCAACAAATGACTAAATGTCTGGTCAAAAAATAGGTTGAAGAGTTTTCTTAAAATGAGTGAAAAGATTTTATAATTTTTGCCAAGCTGTTTTAGAAGGAGCTGATCAACATAAATTCTTTCCTTGTTATGTTAAGTAAAAATCTGTTTGAAATAGTGAAGGCTTTGGGAAGTTGGCTATTTCAATCCATAAACATAATTCTGTAAGTACAGGGTTAGAAAATTAAAACTTTGAAGAAAGATCATCTGACGGCTATGTTGCTGTCAGCGGTTTTGGATAATTGGCCGACAAACTGAACAAGCTGTTTACAATGGTCATGGTGTGCAAATTACATCAACCACAAATGGAGGACTGGTGTGCGAGAGTGCTGACCATGTTGTTCTACATTTTTCCTCATAAAGTTCCAACAAATCAAGTCAATTTTACCTTGAAGTTCTTTCTGCCTCTGCTAAAAAGGTCTCTGAAATTCTGAGCCTCTGATTCTAATGGTTCAGAGGGCTAATCCCCTAGGGTTAGCGGGTTTGGTGTGAAAAATACTGCAAACACCATTTCAGGCTTTCCTTTATAATTTATTTCCCCAATCTTATGGAAAATCAACTACCGATCATTCACTATTGTTTCCCCAACACTCCCGCTAACATCCTCCTTCTTGCACAACTTCCCCCTTCTGCCATACGCTCAAACCCCCACAGCCACTGCATTTCGCCCTCTTCAGGACCCAGCTCTGCTACCCCACCCCCCAGAACTGCAACCGCCCAGTCCCACCCCTCCCACCATGACTTTTCCCCCACCACTGCCCAAAGCCTATGGATTACCCCAGACCTCCCAAACCGCCCCCAGAAATTATCGGGAGAATCTGCTGCCGTCTGCCTGGTGCTGCTTGCGATCACCAGATTGTGTTCACCCACTGCTCTGCATGAAAACTGGTGGGTCCTGGCACACAAGTTCTCGTCCAATGGAGGCTGATGCATCCTGCGTAAATAATGTAGCTAAGGACCGTTAACACTATGCAACTGTTTCAATGCTTAATTGAAAATCTACAGGATAAGCTTCACATGAGAACGAGAACAACATCAATTTACCCATAATTCCTGCAGGGAGAAGCTGTCATGTCAACAAAGGGCTTTGGCCAAAAGAATAGGAAACAGTGAGAAAAGATCACAATAGTTAACTGTGAATAATGCATTGAAAGGATTTGCTTCACCATAGGGGTTAAGCTCCCCTTTAAGCTTTCAGATATGATGTGTTTCCTTTTTTTGTCTGCCATTACCCACAAATTGCCCTGTCCTAGAATTACATGATGACAGCCAGCAATGTTCAAAGTATGCTTTAAAGCAATTTCTACTCTTTTTTCCCTTCAGACTCACAGCACAATGCTTGGTGCATAATTACTGTATTCAGTGGATTTAGTAAAGAGTGTTCTGATGTTTGGACAAGGAAGTCTGTGTTTGCTCAGGAAAATAGGGAAATAGTTATCTTGACAGGTTAGCCCAGGAAAACAGGAGAGCTGTCTTCTAAAGCAGATGTTGAGATCTGTCATTTGGCTCATTTGCTATTCTTCAAAACATAACTTATAGAGTTGTGTTGCAGCCCTGTTTGACATTTGACTATTGAATGCGTTTTAAGTATCTCTGAGTAGAGTTGGCCAGCAACACTGTGGGCGAATACACACAAAAGATTTAGACAGCTTTAGAGGATTGTCAAGGGTTGTCTTTTCATTTGATAGTTTTTATATATTTCTTCTCCGTCGTGAGTCAGTTCTGAATTCAACGCGAGTCCCAAAAGCTTAGTTGGGATTTCAGCTTTAATGGGCTATTATTAACAGTAATTGTACGCATGCTAATTATAATGTAAAATTCACGAAAACGAGCGCTGATATATTTTTGTTTGCTTATTTTATTTATTTATTTATTGAGGTACACGTACACCTTCCAGCACTTTGACCTGCACTGCCCAACAACCTCCAATTTAACCCCAGCATAATCACGGAACAATTTACAATGACCAATTAACCTACCAAACAGTATGTCTTTAGACCCACATGCTCATGGGGAGAGTGTACAAACTCTTCACAGACAGTGGTAGGAATTGAGTCTAGGTCAGCGGTACTGCAAAGTTTTGTGCTAACCACTAATGCTACTGTGCTCACAAAGTACACTGCAGATGCTGTGGTCAAATCAACACGTACAAACAAGCTGGATGAACTCAGCAGGTCAGGCAACATCCGTTGAAATGAGCAGTCAACGTTTTGGGCCAAGACCCAGTTCTGACGAAGGGTCTCGGCCCGAAACGTTGACTGCTCATTTCAACGGATGCTGCCTGACCTGCTGAGTTCATCCAGCTTGTTTGTACGCATTGATGCTACTGTGCTGCTTGTCAGCTTTTCTAATGTCGCCTTGAGTGCTAGACACTCTTTAGTAATCAGCGACTTTTCAGAACTTTGTGCTCAATTTTACATTGCTCCGTAATAGCACAGTTATTTTGTGTCACAGATTCAGGACTCTGTCATTGAATTTAGTAGTAAATTACAGATCATGAACTCTGGATTATCAGAAATGATGAGATGTCAAACCAAATGTCCAGCTGCCAGTACAGATGAACATAAATATCAATGTCAAAGACAATTGCATTTATGTCGTATGTTTGATGTCATAGCAAAATGATTCCAAGGGCTTGAAGAGGTTCCTTCTGAACATTAGTGAAACAGGTTAGTAGGTCACTTACCCTTATTCAGGATGGTATGTTAATTGGTAGTGAAAGAATCAGGGTTGGGTGGGAAGGAGGGGGAGTGAGTTGACAGGAGTGATTAAAAAAATAGGATTAAGGTAGATCGGCGCTTAATGATCTGTGTAAGCGTAGTCGGCTGAAGGTCTTGTTACTGTACTGTATGACTATGGCTCAATACTGTTTACTGGACCCGGTAAAAACTTGACATCTTTGCCTACCTTCCAACAGTTTACTGTGCATCAATAGAGATTATTTTCAACAACTAAATTTAAAATAATTTCTTCCTTATTAATTCATGGTCCTTTGCACTCCATTTTAAAGAAATAGCCCGGTGGCGGTAATAGTAAACAGTGAGGCAGCATGGTAGTGTGGCGTTTAGTGTAATGCTTTATAACGCCAGCTGTAAGGTCAAGGGTCAATTCCTGCCACTATCTGTAAGGACTTGGGACCTTCTCTCTGAACGTTCAGAGAGAATTTGTTTGCTTTGGTGCTCATGCTTTCTCCCACATTCCTAAGACAAATGAATTCGGGTTAGTAAGTTGTGGGCCTGCGATGTTGGTGATGGCAGCATGTGACACTTGCGGGCTGCCCCCAGCACAGTATTGATGCAAATGATGCCTTTCATTGTATGTTTCGATGTTTCAATGTACATGTGACGAATAAAGCTAATTTTTAAAATTTTGTATTCTGATTCTAATTAATTCATCTGGCTCTAGCACTCTATCAGTCTATTCCTTTTTGTGTTGTAAGCAAATTTATGGATAATTTATTGTTATTATGAGGAAGACAGAACCCTTTATCCTTAATGTTGCTTAGCCTTCTATCCCCCTTCCTAAACACAATAGGATGTTTTTGCATCTTTGGTCCTATATTTAGCATTCTTGCTTCCAAATCATATTTAGCAATGGATCTGTGAAACCCTTTGATAGATTTTATTTCAATGAAGTTGCCATAAAGGTGTAGGTAATTGTAGTGGTACCTTGCTGGATGTGTAATTCTGGTCCACTAGAAGCAAACTTTGGTACTTTATTTGCATTCTTATATCCTTATGAATTTAATACTGTTGCTTTAGTTGCCTTTCTACTTCCCTTTGCTCAACTCGATTTGATTTTCTTTTCTTTTATAACATAGTAACATCATATCTCCAGTTCCTGACCCTCATTGCTCACACTGTTGTAGCTGCTGAATTAACCCCTTTGAGACATATTTTCCCATTTCTGGTTGATCAGGAAATTTCCCTTAATTGCCTCTCTGCCTTCTAGTTTGGCGTCATTTTTCAATCAATTAAGCCATTTGGACTTTAGGTGCATTTGGACTTCAGGTGATTTTTGCCATGTGTTTCTTGCCTGGCACCTGCATCAAAGGCTTTTTGAAACTCCATGTATACAGTCGGCCCTCCTTATCTGCGAGTTCCGCATGCGCGAATTCAACCAACCGCGAATCGAGAAAACCTGGAAGTGCTCTTCCAGCGCTCGTTCTTAGTGCATGTACAGACTTTTTTTTCTTGTCGTTATTCCCTAAACAATGCAGCATAACAACTATTTACATAGCATTTACATTGTATTAGGTATTGTAAGTAACGTAGAAATGATTTAAAGTATACGGGAGGATGTGCGTAGGTTATCGTGGATCGGGATCGAAAAAAATCAGAAGTTCTCTTACTAAATAAGTTGGAACAGCTAATCCAGTATTATTTAGTGTCGGTTAGTCAAATGTTTGTCTTAGAAAATAGAATATATTTTACCTTTCTATGCATATAAAACACTTAAGCAACGTATGTATTTCAATAATTAAACAACTGTGTTGCTTAGTAATAATTGTAGCTTTCATCGGGGCAGGGCCTTTCTCACTTTATCCTTTAAAATTGCTCCGATCGTTGACCGAGTGTAGCCTAACACTTTTCCAATGACTGATGGCGTTTCACCTCTTTCCAATCGCTTTATTATTTCCACTGCATTTTCAATCGTAATCATGATTATTTTCATGAAAAGAAACACTGCGGATTCAGAGCTCTGCCACCGGGTCCTAAAGACCACTGCTCTGAGACAGGTTAAATAAGATCTGGGGTTCCGGTGGATCCTAAAACTCCACCACAGTGAAACAGGTTAAATAAAGGACTTGAGCACCCGCGTTTTTTGGTATCTGCAAGTCCCTCGCGGATAAGGAGGGCCGACTGTAGTATATTCAGTCCTGATAAGCGTCTCGGCCTAAAACATCAACTGCTTATTCATTTCCATCGATGCTGCCTGGCCTGCTGAGTTCCTCCAGCGTTCTGTGTGTGTTGCTTTGGATTTCCAGCATCTGCAGAATTTCTCGTACTTACTGCATCCAGTGTCTGTTCCACCCTTTTTATTTCTTCATCAAACTGTTTAATAGGGTTGGTTATTCCTTTTTAGTAATGCGTGCTATGATTTATCACATACTCTATCATAATCAGGCATTTGAGCACTTGATTAAGAATTCACTTCCAATTCTCCACGTGCATGATGTATGAATGTACAGAATCCCTGTATGTTTGGCACAGAATAGATGGGCCAAAGAGCCTGTCTCTATGCTGTAGTTTTCTATGACTCTATGTGTAATGGTAGCAAACCTCAGGACCACCACAGACAACTCATGTGAAGTGTTGTTGACTGCTTTGACAATAGTTAGTGGTCCACTGATAGAGGGAACCTGTGACAAGATATTGTAGGCAGGTCCTCTAAGTACTTTGTTCAGTATTTGCTACTGTACTCTCCCTTGCTGATAGCAGCCTTCAACCATATATGCAAACTTTTTCATCCAGAGCTGAATATTCTCCATATGTTCCTTTTCTCAGTGTTTCCCTTCCTCCTTCAGTGTTGTCCCTCCCCTTAATATCTCCAAACTAACCTGCTCCTTGACTTCAGGTTCAGTTCTTTCTTCCACCAGCGTCATCTCTCCTAGCCCGACACTTGGCACATACTTCTTCTTCTTCTTCTTTGGTTGTCCATCGAAATCCGATGACGACATCCAGTCCTTTAATGGTGAGATTTTTGATGATTATACAGTCCTATCCTGGACCCACAAGCTCTGTTACAGGTGGGACATGTATATGGGGTAGTGGTGGTAGTGATGGCAACCATGGCTGCATTTCTCCTGGCTCTCTTCTGCTGTCTTCTGGTTGTTCTTTCCATCTCCAGAATACGAACCCCATCCCTACACAGCTGTCACCAAGTGTTACGGTCAGCAGCAACATCCTCCAGGTCCTCAGGTCTGAACTTGCACTTCCTTAAAGCATTCTGCATCCGATCCTTACAGCACTTCTTTGGCCCTCCAGCTGAGCGTCGACCGTGATGTAGCTGGCCGTATAACACTCTGCGGGGTAGCCGACATGGGGGCATCCTTATCACCTGCCCCAGGCACTGCAGCTGACGCTGGGTGATCATGGGCTTCTGCAGTTTGTTTTTACAAGTATTTCAGTGTGAAGCACCCACTCACGCCAGGTAATTCCCAGGATGCGCTGAAGGCAGCTTATGTGGAAGTGCTCCAAGGACTTGATGTGACGGCTGTAGGTTACCCAAGTTTCACAGCCATAAAGGAGGGTGGTGACACAGACCACTTGTATACAGTGACCTTTGTGGAGGGACAAAGGATCCTGTTCTGAAAGACTCTACATCAAAGTCTCCCAAGGGCAGCTGATGCCTGTTTAATGTGGCTCTGGGTGTCATTGTCAATGCCACTATCCTGAGAGAGAATGCTCCCCAGATATTTGAAAGATGGCACTACTGACAGCTTTTCATCACCAACAGTGAAGGCAGGTAGGGTCAGTGGGACATTGGCACACACTTAGTATTCCCCTCTCATCCCTTCAGTCCAGCAGCCGCTGACTTCCTCCACCAGCTTTGCAGTGGTGAAGCTAGCTGAGGGAAGAGCTTAACATGTTTTATTGAAAATTATTACTTAGGTCCTGTGCAAGATAAATTATTATCACTGCTGAGGTGGCTTTGCACAAGATAAGTTTGCTGAAGTACCTTTTTTAGAGACAGAACATTTCTAGGAATACATCTTTCCAGTCACAACTTTAGACTGTCAGCCCTTTGATTTCCTCTAGTAGCTCTTTTTCACTTTTGGATACAGGAACTGTAGCTTCTGCCTGATATTTTTTCTGACACCAATATGAATTGATTTTTTTCAAATTCAACACAATGTTGCTATAATCTCTTCCCCATCATCATTGACTATCACCAAAGTCCAATTCATTGATGATCATTTTTCTCTTAATTGATATAATCTCTCTTCTGAACATTTATACATTTATAATTTCCTCATTGAGACCCATTTCAGTGATGACTTAAGGTAACACAGGAGGCCATTTCAATCTGTTGTGACCTTGCTAGTTCTCAGCAAAGTAATCCTGTTACTTCTGTGTCTTCCTCTATATTTCATTATATCCCTGCCAGTTCCTCTCTTTCTCACACCTCTTTAGTTCTTTTTGCCATTACTTTACGGTTAGTAGTAATTAACTTACAAGATGTCTTTGGGATGTGGGAGAAAACTGGAGCACTTGGCAGAACCTCACATGGTCACAAAGAAAGCATGGAAACAGAGCCTGAGGTCGGGATAGAACCAGGTCCCTGGAGCTGTGAAGCACTTAACCAAAAAGTCAGCCATCACAAAAAATAGATGAAATGAAGATCCCAGCCAAGATCAGTCTTTAACCCAAAACATTAACTTTCTTTTTCCACACATGCCACCTTATCAACATTTTCCATTTTTAGTTTGTATTTCTAGCATCTGCAGTTTACTTCTTTTGAATCTTAACTATTTTCTAAAATCCAGAGAATATAAACCCAATCTGTTGATTACATTTTGCTAGCTTCTAAAATTCTTGTAATCTTCAGCTTGCATATATTCTTCGCAGCTTTATAAACACTTTGTTTCATCTTTTTTACTTAGTCATGGACTGATCAATTTCCCCATATTTATTTCTCAAAGGAATTTATCATCATTGAGAATTATTATTCTTTTCTCTAAATATCCACCACTGCTCATCTTCTTTTATAGACAATAGACAACAGATAATAGGTGCAGAATTATGCCATTCGGCCCTTTGAGCTAGCACCACCATTCAATGTGATCATGGCTGATCATCCACAATCAGTACCTCATTCCTGCCTTCTCCCCATATCCCTTGACCCCACTATCTTTAAGAGCTCTATCTAACTCTTTCTTGAAAGCATCCAGAGAATTGGCCTCCACTGCCTTCTGGGGCAGAGCATTCCACATATCCACCACTCTCTGGGTGAAAAAGTTTTTCCTGAACTCTGTTCTAAATGGCCTACCCCTTATTCTTAAACTGTGGCCTTTGGTTCTGGACTCCCCCAACATCGGGAACATGTTTCCTGCCTCTAGTGTGTCCAATCCCTTAATAATCTTATATGTTTCAATCAGATCCCCTCTCATCCTTCTAAATTACAGTGTATACAAGCCCAGTTGCTCCAATCTTTCAACATATGACAGTCCCGCCATCCCGGGAATCAACCTCGTGAACCTACGCTGCACTCCTCAATATAGCAAGAATGTCCTTCCTCAAATTTGAAGACCAAAACTGAACACAATACTCCAGGTGTGGTCTCACTGCAGAAGGACCTCTTTGCTCCTAAACTCGACTCCCCTTGTTATGAAGGCCAACATGCCACTAGCTTTCTTCACTGCCTGCTGTACCTGCATGCTTACAATTTATAGTTTACAATTTAATTTCCCAGGCTAGATTAACCATCTCTTCTTTTATATTCATGTACTTGGCTTTCTTTAAATTAAAATGTTAATTTCAGCCAGAAGTTTGTTGCTCTCAAATAGAAGGAATTTTTCTAGGTTGGGTCCTTAATTTTCTGTTCTGGGACACTATCAGACTTGAGTGGAGCACCAACATAGAAGCCGTGTACAAGAAGGGCCAGAGTCACCTTCACTTCCTCAGGTGGCTGAGGTCTTTGGAGTATGCAGGTCTCTCCTTCCCAAGTGGGGGGGGTTTCCCAACCCCCTCCCCCTTCTGCTTTCTGTAGCGATCGCTCCCTACACGACTCTCCTGTCCATTCGTCCCCTCCCATCCCTTCCCACCGATCTCCCTCCTGGCACTTATCCTTGTAAGCAGAACAAGTGCTACACCTGCCCTTACACTTCCTCCCTCACCACCATTCAGGGCCCCAGACAGTCCTTCCAGGTGAGGCGACACTTCACCTGTGAGTCGGCTGGTGTGGTATACTGCGTCCGGTGCTTCCGGTGCAGCCTTCTATTTACTGGTGAGACCCGTTGCAGATGTGGAGACCGTTTCGCTGAACACCTACGCTCTGTCCGCCAGAGAAAGCAGGATCTCCCAGTGGCCACACATTTTAATTCCACATCCCATTCCCATTCTGATATGTCTATCCATGGCCTCCTCTACTGTCAAGATGAAGCCACACTCTGGTTGGAGGAACAACACCTTATATACCGTCTGGGTACCCTCTAACCTGATGGCATGAAAATTGATTTCTTCAACTTCCGTTAATGCCCCTCCTCCCCATCTTACTCCATCCCTTATTTATCTATCTATTTATTTATTTATTCCTTTTTTCTTCTTTTCTCTCTCTTTTTTCTCTCTTTGTCCCTCTCATAATTACTCCTTGCCTGTTCTCCATCTCCCTCTGGTGCTCCCCTCCCCTTCTCTTTCTCCCTAGGCCTCCTGTCCCATGATCCTTTCCCTTCTCCAGCTCTGTATCCTTTTTGCCAATCAACTTTCCAGCTCTTAGCTTCATCCCTCCCCCTCCTGTCTTCTCCTATCATTTCAGATCTCCCCCTCCCCTTCCCACTTTCTAATCTCTTACTATCTCTTCTTTCAGTTAGTCCTGACGAAGGGTCTTGGCCCGAAACGTCGACTGTGCTTCTTCCTATAGATGCTGCCTGGCCTGCTGTGTTCCCCTGGCATTTTGGGTGTGTTGCACTCCTTCACACGATCTACCAGCCTGTTGTCACCAGTACAATCTTCAATGCGGTAGTGTGCTGGGGCAATGGCATCAATATGGGTGATGCTATCAGGCTCAATAAACTAATTAGAAAGGCTGGCTCTGTTATAGGAGTCAAATTGGACACACTAGAAGCTAGGGTAGAACAAAAGGACTTACAGAAAATTTCTCACCTTCTGCATGTCACCTTGACTGAACAGAGGAGCACTTTTAGTAATAGACTAAGACAACTGTGCTGCTCCAAGGAGTGCTATATGAGGTCATTCTTACCCTCGGCCATTAGGCTCTAGAATGCGTCAATCTATACCCATGGAAATGATGACCCCCTCCTGTTTGACTGTTTGAGGCAACTTATTTTTCTATTCTTTCTTACTTCTCTTCTAGTATTTGTATATTTGTATATCTGTGAACTTGTATTGTAACGCTACTGTGACACTATAATTTTGTTTGGGATCAATAAAGTATCTATCGATCTATCTCTATCTAAATACTTGCCATCAACTCATTCTTATCCAGTTTGATTAGTCTCATCTGTATGAAGATTAAAGTTGCCCGAGATCATTACATTACCTTTGTTCCAGGCACCAATTATTTCCTGATTGATATTCTGTTCAACAGAATAGCACCTGTTAGGGAGTTTATTGACTACTTCCACTAGTTTTCCCTCCTTCTGGCTATTTCCTCTCTCTGCCAGAACTGATTCAACTTCACAATCTTGGAGCTAGATTCTTCTCTCACTACAGTCATTGTTATACTTCGCAAAGCTAGAGTATTGCCCTCACTATCATCCTCTCATATAAACAGCAAGGTGTCAGAAAAGGGTCAGTAACATCATGAGGATCCCATCCACCCTGCTCATGGACTGTTTGCTCCACATCCAACAGGAAGGGGGCTATGTCAGGACCACCAGACTCAAAAACAGTTACATTCCCCAAGCAAAAGGCTGACCAACACCTCCACCCACTAACCCACCTCTCCACACCCTCAGCCACCACTACCTTATCATTTCCTGTAAGTCACCTTCTATGCTGACACTCTTGTACCTAGCAACACTTTATGGACATACAATCAATCTATGTATATAAGCTATATTTATATTTGTTATATTTTTTATCTTATTCCATCCTCCCGCCAGCACACTAGGAATAGGATTCCTCTTGTCCTCACCTACTACCTCACCAGCCTCCGCATCCAGCACATAATTTTCCATAACTTCCACCATCTCCAAAGGAATCTCACCACCAAGCACATCTTACCCTCCCCCCCCCACTTTCTCCTTTCCGCAGGGATCGCTCCCTACGCCACTCTCTTGCCCATTCATTCCTCCCCACTGATCTCCCACCTGGCACTTACCCTTGCTAGTGGAACAACTGCTACATCTGCCACTACACCTCTTCACCAAGCACCTATGCTTCGTCCACCTGAAAAAGCGGGATCTCCCCGTGGCCACCCATTTTAATTCCACTTCCATGGCTCCTCTGCTGTCGTGATTGGAGGAGCAATACCTTATATGCTGTCTGGGTAGCCTCCAACCTGATGACATGAACATTGATTTCTTGAACTTGTGGTAATGCCCCTTCCCCCTTCACCATTCTCTATTCCTATTTCCCTCTTATTTCTTTACCTGTCCATCACCTTTCTCTGGTGCTCTTCCCCTTTTTTGTCCTCTCCTATCAGATTCCCCCTTCTCCAGCTCTGTATCGCTTTCGCCAATCATTTTCCCAGCTCTTTACTTCACCGCTCCCTTCCCTACCACATTGTGTTTCTTCCTCCTCTCCCCCCACCTCTTTGCTCACATTCCTCATCTTTTTTTTCTCCAGTTCTGATGAAGGGTCTTGGCCTGAAACATCGACTGTACTTTTTTCCATAGACGCTGCCTGGCCTGTTGAGTTCCTCCAGCATTTTGTGTGTGTTGCTTGGATTTCCAGCATCTGCAGATCTTCTCTTGTTTATATCCTATTGTGTTTTTTTCTGTGCTGCATTGGATCTGGAGAAGCAAATATTTCATTCTCTTTTACAGTCGTGTGCTGGAAATGACATTAAACAATCTTGAATCTTTAATTTCGTAAACATCAAGTATCCCCTGAGAATTTAGTTCCAAGCCTTGGAGATCGAGAAACCAATGTTACTGTAATGGCCATGATATTTATTATCTTTATTTGTGCCATTGATGAATGTATTTTGTTACAACTATTTTGTGTTTTCAAACACAGATCCTTCAATTTTGTCTCACAACCATTTTGCATTTTTGCCTCTATTTCTGAATAGATACTTTATTAATCCTATGGGAAATTACAATGTCACAGTTGCATTACAAGTTCGCAGATATACAAATATTAGAAGAGAAGTAAGAAAGAATAGAAGAATAAGTAACCTTAAAAATAAGATGTACAAGATTTACAAGATCCCCAAGTTCACACTGATAAGATGGCAGTGCAAGTATTACCATAATATTTTACAGTAATGGTGCACATTTAAACTGACCAGATAAGAAGTGAAGCCCCTTCCTATACTAATCTAAAATGTTAATGACTATCCCTGCCATGATCAGTGGCACTAGTATCAGAGATGGAAGCATATACATCCAATAAAATATCAGAGGAGCTGCTGATTCCTGTTTCTGAGCACTTTTAAGCAACTTATTCGGCTACATGATTTATATCATGCAATAAATTTGTGATTGATATTAAGCTTGGCGATATCTGCGAGATTATATGGTTATATTGTAAAGCCGTAGAATAGGGAGTTATGTGCCATGAATGGGAACGGGATTAAATCTGACAGAATTTAATTCAACATCTGACTTGTGGCAGCCACGGGAAATAAAGGCTTTCCTCCACTTTCTCTGAGCAGGAATCAAACCAAGGTCTCCAGCTGTGAAAGGAAAATGCTTCACAGCAGCGTGCTAATGCAGCACACCAGACAGGCCCTATGCTATATGCTGTGTTACTAAAAAAATACACATTCATATTTGAAATCCTAAACTGTATCTCTCCGATTGCCAGAGGCTATTTTTTTCTAAATGTCCCTGACATTTTTAAGTCTGCTAAGAGATTCAGAGAAAGCACTAAATGTGGGAAATTGATGTCGTGACTTCTAATTTACAGCCCATTAAAAATGACATTTTAGCAGAGCTTGCTACGTTTCCTCTCACTGAAAGATACCATGACAAGTAATATGAGGTGAACTTTACCATATAATGTTAATCAATGGCATTCTAATTAAACAAATAAATCTAAGAATCATGCAAATCCACTCTTTTGACCTGAATCAAAATGATTGCTTGGAATTCCAGGTGCTGGGTCTTTGAAATCATTTTCTAAAGTTAAAAGTAGACTTCAGACAGAAATGCAGAGCTTTTAGAATCTCATGAGATCTCCCTCATGGCTTGGAAATTTTGTTAAGAAATTAAACCTCACCACCCATTTGCAAAGTCGGATCTCTTCCCTACATTAGTTGGTCTCATCAAAGGCAGACACTGTAGTTGACTTTCTTAGCCCAGGTTAAGAAGATGTAAAATCCACTTTGAATACAATGTGTAATCAAGGCTCGGCTGTGTAGTCAAGGTTGAACACAGTAGAGTATCATTTATCAAAATTCACACATGAATAATGGGCTATGGCTATATACTTGTGTAGACCTATGGAGTTGTATCTCCAACAGGATTCTAAATCTTTAAAGAAACGAGAAACTAAAAAAAAATCTGGGGGGAAAGTTGTTTTGAAAAATGCTTGATTGACTGTCAAAGTCCCTTTGTGTACGTTGATGTAGATGAGCCATGTTGACAATATTATGCATTTAGCAGAAATTCCAGTAGAGTCAAGTTTACTCAGCTCTTCTTCATCTGACATATACACTTCTGATGCAAGTTTATTTATTGCTGGATTGCTTTTGGCAAATCTAAATCCTTAAGGCAAAAAAGAAAGCAACAAGGAAAATTGTGCCCTTGTCAGTATGAGAAAGTAATTTGTGTTTCCCAGTTAATTTTCAGTATGGTTGTGTTGGCACACAGGGGCAATAGTGAAAGGTATAGTTAATGAATGTGCTAACACAGACAAAAGAGTTGTAAAAAGGTGGCTGAAAGCAAGGGAAGATAATGATATACATACATCATGATTACTATTTAAAATGTTAGCCCGCTCCCTCTGCCATCAGCATCCCTTCCCGAAGTCCACAATCAATTCCTTGGTCTTGCTGATGTTAAGTACAAGGTTGCTGCTGTGACATCACTCAACCAGGCAATCAATCTCACTCCTATATGCTTTCTCATTGCCATCTATGTTTTAGCCAACAACAGTAGTATTAACTGCAAATTTATAGATGGTTATTGAGCTGTGATTAGCCACACATCGATGAGGGGAGAGAGAGTAGAGAAATGGCAAATGGCTAAGCAGGCATCTTTGAGGTGCGGTGTTGATTGTCAATAAGGAGGAGGGGCTATTACGGATCCATACTGACTGTGGTCTTGTGATGAGAAAGTCAAGGATCCATTCACAGAGGGAGGCTCAAAGGTCCAGGCTTAGAATCTTGGTGATTACGTAGTATTGAGAGGATAGTTTTGGCCCAGAACATCACCCTCCAACTACTGAGCACATCCACATGAACCACTGTCGTAGGAAAGCAGCATCCATCATCAGAGATTCTCACTACCCAGAATATCTCTCTTTTCTCACTGTTGCCATCAGGTAGAATGTACAAGAGCCTCATGACTCACACAACCGGGTTCAGTAACAATTACTACCCTCGACCACCAGGCTCTAGAATAAAAGGGGATAACTACACTCACTTACTCATCCATTAAGGTGTTCCCACAACCAATGATCTCATTTTAAGGACTCTTTATCTTATTATTAGTTGCTATTTATTTATCTTTGCATGTGCACAGTTTGTTGCCTTCTGCACTTTGGTTGATTTATCATTGATCCGGTTATCGTTATTATTCTATATATTTGCTGAGTATGCCCACAGAAAAATGAATCTCAGGGGTGTATATGGTAACATATATGTACTTTGATAATAAATTTACTTTGAACTTTGAATGCCAGGCTACAGTTAATAAGCAGCTTCCTGGCATAAATTTTGCTATGTCTAGCTGCTCCAAAGAAGAGTGGAGAGCCAGTCAGATTGCATCTGCTGTAGACCTGTTACAACAGAAGGTGAATTATAATGGGTCTAGGTCCTTGCGCAGGCAAGAGTTAATTCTAGCCATAACCAATTTCTTGAAGTGCCTCAAAGATGATGAAGAAGGAGAAAAAGGGTTCTACCTTAACAAAATTCCATGTATAAATCTTTCCACATCTCTACCATCCTACGTTACATGATGAAACTTTTCTTCAAACTCATCTGTCTAAACAAATGCTTGGTCACCCTTTTCTATTTCTTTAGAGAGGGCTATTCTTGTTATTCTCCCCAGCACATATTATTTTAATATTTTAAAGGTGTTTTATAAGTACACTGTCACTTTTTAGGTCATGGTTTTTATATTTTATTTGACCTCTTCAGATAATCTAGTATCTATACAGTGATCACTGGCAAGGAAATCAGATGGTACCCAGCGTATCCACGCTAGACTATGTAACTGTGAGATAACATCACAGATAAAACTTAATGCTAATAGATTTGGTTTCTACGCATCGCTAATGCTTTGCTTGACATCTAAACCCTGTTTTAGCTTTCAGGTTAGCATCGTGAAGCAAAGATAGTGGAAATAGATATATTCAGTTGTTACTAGGTGTTGATATATTTTGCAATGAGTATTTATTAAACAAAATCATCAAAGTACAGTTAAGAATGTTGTCTTTAAAGTCATTACCATAAGGCCATAAGACTGGAGCCAGGAGCAGAATTAGGTCCTTTAGTCCATCAAGTTTGCTCCACCATTCGATCATGGCTGATTTATTTTCCCTCTCAAACCCATTCCCCTGCCTTCACCTCATAACCTTTGATGCCCTTACTAATCAAGAACCTATCAACCTCTGATTTAAATATACTGAATGACTTGGCCTCCGTAGCTGTCTGTGGTAATGAGTTCCATAGATTCATCACTCTTTGGCTGAAGATTTTTTTCCTCATCTCTGTTCTAAAGGGATGTCATTCTGTTCTGAGGCTCTCTTGTCCTAGGCTCACCCACTATTGGAAACATCCTTTCCACATCCATTCTATTTAGGACTTTCAATGTTTGGTAGGATTAAATGAGGTTCCCCATCCTCCCCAATGCCTAATTCTTCTAAACTTCAGTGAGAACAGGCCTAGAGATATCAAACGCTCCTCATTTATTAACCCTGCACACAATACTCAAAGTGTAATCTAATCATTGTTTAGTAAAGTTGAAACATAACCGCCTAACTTTTAAATTCTTCTGTATCCCATCTACCTGCACTTCCATGTTTGGGGATTTGAACCCTAAGGTGCTTCGGTTCACCAGTTTCCTTGGTGTCCTATCATTTACTGAACTTGTTATAGCCCTATGTAACTTTCCAAAATGCATCGCATCCCACATGTCAGGATTACATTACATCTGTTCAACTTCCCATCTGATCTATATTCTGATGTAACCTTAGACAATCTTTCTCAGTTTCCACAACGTCACCAACTTTTATGTCATCTGCAAACCTACAAATCATACAAGTGTTGCAATGCATTTGCAGAGAAGGTGAGTAACAGAAGCTGCAAGAAGAAAAGTTAACCCTTACATACTGTTCGGGTCAAATTTGACCCGTTTTGACATTTGACAGCAGTAAAACACCCTAAATGGCTTTTTTTTGCCAAAATTTGATGACTTTTCCTAAAGTGACCCAAAATGCGCAAAGATAAAAATATTTTAAAATTTTATACTTTTGCACAGGTGCTACAAATTTTTGTACATTGAGGTTGTTCTGGGCCAAATTTGATGCGTATGTATTGAAAAGGATTTTAGATCTCTGAAACATTAATTAAGGACTAATCACCCATTTATTAATGTCAGATAGGCTATTTATACATTCTATATAGATCTGTGGTTTAAAATTTGGTATAGACACCTGTTATGAGGGAATTCTTGGGCTGGGTCAAAATTGACCCGAACCATACTGTGAAGGTATAGAATATGAACAGGTTTCCTGGGTTAAAAGTGCTTTCTGGGGAGTAAGCAGCAGTAGCAGCTGCTGTTGTCGGTCCACGTTGTTATTTTCCTATCAGCTATAACTCCCAACAATGAGTTTTTGTCACTTTTTACATGTACCAGTCAAACACAGTAGGTGTCCTCAGGTGATTTTGCTTCCTGCTTCTTGACCATGTCATTATTCAACAGTTTAATTTTCATGGTAACCCTACAAGTCAGAATTGTTGAAAAGTTTTATGTCAACTAGTGTCAACTAGTGGATGACTGACAGACTCACTTTAAAAGATTCATTATAAGTCATGTTCTCAGTATTATTTTTGATTTACACAATTTATTTTCTTTTTCATGTTGGTTTTTCTTCAGTCTTTGCCTGTTTGAGAATAGTTTTTCATAAATTCTATTAATTCTTTCGCTCCTTGCAAAAGAATGAATCTCAAGGTAATACTATGGTAACATACAATTGCTCTGATAATAAATTTACTTTGAATTTTGAAGAAAATTTCTGTATCTGCAGCGCATTTCATCGGATCACTTATAGCGTGAGTCAGCTACTAATGACAGAATTCAAAACTGCTCTTGCACAGAAGGAAACCATTAAGCCATCCTGCTGCTGTTTTTCTCCACATTTAACACCCCAGTCTCATTACACTTATACTGATCATTCCCCATCATTTTTAACATTCTTCTCTTTCAAACAATTGTACAATTTCTATTTTAATTCAAATAACGATGCTGTCAATAAATTCTAACCACTCCTATTGAAGACTTTGACTTAGAGTTCAGATTGTGTGGCACCATGATTTGTGTCCCAAAGGATTGATAGAAACTAAAACATAAGGGAAAGTTGGGAGAGTTTGTCCCTGACTCTGTATATATCACATGTCAGAGCTTCTCTGGAAACCATTTCTGTAACTTCCATGCTCCATCAATCTGCCATCTTAATACAACCTATCTAGATGGCCCACCCCACACATTGCCAATCTGATCAGAACGCAAGACCACTCTACCCTTCGCACCTCACTGAAAACCAAGCCCTTCCCTGACAATGCACCCATCTAATTACTGATATCCACCTCCTGGAACCCCTGGCAGCCAACACTCGCCCATCCCATCTTTACTAGCCATCACCTTGCCCATTGAACCAAATAAAATGTCCTGTTTCTCATCACCTTCTCCTGTGATCCCTGGAACTCAATCCTTACTTGTCCGATTTCTTTGTAGAAGATCTCCAACTAGTGACATTTCAGACTGTTTCTCCATAATCCTACAAACTTCTCCTTTCAATTACCTGCCCAATTTCTTTTCAAAAGTCTCTACTGAATCCACCAAAGTCATCTCCTAGACCAGAGTTTCCCAACCTGTTTTATGTCATGGACCCCTACCGTTAACCAAGAAGTCCATGGATCTCAGGTTAGGAAACTTTGCCCTAGACACTACATTCCACATCACAAGAACTTGGTTTGCAAAGAACATCCCACTCAACTCCCTTGTTGGACTTTTTGGCAATTAACATAAATCTGTGCTCCCCGTCTTTGAGAAAATTCCTCCTTAATCCTTTGCAGATTATGAAAATGTCCATCAATGTTTTTAGATTCTGCCTAAATGTCCATTGAATTTTATCATTTCTGTCTCATCTTTGTTCTATTCATGTAGCTACATTCCCTAATGCATCCACATGCAATCATGATTAATCTTGCATTAGATAACTTCTGTATTAAAACATGTGTATTAATGACAAGAGCATTATCCCATGCAATGGAAGAAACAGCTATGGTTACGTACACTCAGAGGCCACTTTGTTAGGAACAGCTGCGTGTTAATGCAAATATGTAATCAGCCAATCATGTGGCAGCAAGACAATGCATAAAAGCATTCAATGATTCAATTGTTGTTCATACCAAGCATCAGAATGGGGGAAGAAATGCAATCTAAGTGACTTGGACTGTGGAATGATTGCTGGTACCAGACAAGGTGGTTTGAGTATCTCAGAAACTGCTGATCTCCTGGCATTTTCATGCTCCACAGTGTCTAGAGCTTACAGGGAATGGTGCGCAAAACAAAAAAAAATCCAGTGAGAGGCAGTTCTGTGGGTGAAAATGCCTTGTTAATGAGAGAGGCCAGAGGAGAATGGCTGGACTGTTTCAAGGTGACAGTAACTTAAATAACCATCTGTTACAGCAGTGGTGTGCAGAAGAGCATCTCTGAATGCACATGTTGAGCCTAGAAGTGGATGGACTACAATAGCAGAAGACCATGAACGTACACTCAGTGGCTGTTCTGTTAGGTACAGGAGGTACCTAATACAGTGACCATTGAGATTAGAGTTCAGAGTATGTAGCTTGCTAAAGCACCCAGGTGAAAGAATTGAGAATAATACGGAGGAAACTGTCTTCAAAACCAGAGATTTCAAGGAGAATTCATAGGAACCTTTGTTCTTATCAGGAGTGAATATCCCAAAGTGGGTTTTTCAGCTGCTAACATGTCTAACTTGGTCCTTTACAACAATGGCAATTTTCAGTGAAGCTTTGTTGAAAATGAAAGCTGGGGGGAAAAATTCAGACTGGTAACAAATATTGTATAATTATATTCTGTACAAAATGACTTGAGACTGACTATTGAATCTATTTTCTAAAAAAAATACTAATCATGTGTACATTTAATCATTTGGATTCCCAAATAGCCACACAACTCATTATTATGGTGTTGCACAAGGCTGCTTTAAAGTGAGAAGACACAATGATTATAAATAGACAGACCCTGCTGTCAATTAGAGTATAATTACTGCTCCATTGTTTACTTGTAAATTGCTAGATTCTTTTCAGCTTCAAAAATGTTGGGAAGAGACTACCGTTCTTTTGTTTTTTAGAATGCTTTTTAAAACAAAATATTTAATTTACATATGCAGCAAAATAAATGGCATTTGAAAGAAGGCATTTATCTGTATTCATAAAATATCATTTCCACTTACCTGGTTAGTTGATTGGTTAAGGCATTCAATGAACAGAATCAGAAAAAGCAGGGCTGCAGACTAACCTTTCACCTCTGTGACCTGAATTTGAAGCTAGTCCATATTGGATAATAGGACAAAAGTACTGAGTTTCTGCTTGTTTTTGCGCTTTGGAGATTAAAACATATTGGAAAGGAAGAAAACGAATTTGAACACAAGATATTCTGCAGATGCTGGAAATCCAGAGCAGCACACACAAAATGCTGGAATTTGAGCCTGTAGTTGTTTGACCTGAGAATAAGTAATAAAAAAAAGTTCTCTTGGGAGAGGTGGACCTGGGGGAAAGTAAGATTAGCAGACAACTGTTTTCCCCCAAAGCTTCAAAGAGCTGGGACTATTATTGTAGTAACAATACCTATATAATGATGTTTGCAGACCTTGCATGGAGAGTGGACATAGTGAACTGAATAGCATTTGTGATTAAAGATGTCCAGTGAGAACAGTGTTTCCTGGTGTTCATTAAAGAAGCTTGTTCCTAGCATTGCATGATTAACAATTCCAGTTTGTAATTGAAATGTATAAATAAACTTGAACTCTGCTGTAAAAACAGAAGAATTGCCTGCATTGAGAATAATTTAACAAACTCTCCAGCAGATGTATTCACACACCTTTGAGGAAAAAACAGTTCGCTTTCTAAACAGACTGGCAAATAATTAGGGTTGAGTTGGGAGAAGGGGCTTGAATTGGGGATGGCAGCATAGTAAGGAATTCCAATAAAGGAAGAATTTCCATTCATTTTGTGTTCTTTATGATCTCTCTGCATCCTTATGTGGAAATATCTTCCATATGTCTTACAATATAGTCAATGGTATGTATTTGAAATAATGTAGAAACATTTGGCAGATAACTTGTACACTGCAAAATTCCACATAACGAGAGCGTAATCAGATCTTTGCTAGAATCACTAAGGTAGTGTGACTTCTTGGATTTCTTTTAATTTAAAAAAACATTTATTAAGTGCAATTGTGTACTTTATTTACAAGTGTCTTTCCTTGGAATTGTTTCTGATTTACTAGGTGAATGATGTATGTGCACACACAGTTAGTAGGATGTTGCAGTGCACATATAATACGCATTTTGGCAAAACATTCATTTAAAAAAACAATCCGGTGTTTTTCTGGCAAGTATGATGAATAAACTTCTCAGGCTTCCAGACGGGTACAGGTATTAACTTTAACAAATGTTTCAATGGCAAGTTCTGTCATATTCATCAGGAATGATGGCAGAGTTTGTTATCGAAATGTTGGTTAAGGTTGATACCTGTACCTAGGCTGGAAGGCCGAGACGAGTTTATTCAACATTCATTGAAGTTTCTATTGTATGATGCAGTTCTTTCTCGGTGAAAAGTTGAAATCAGCCCAGATTATGAATGGGGCCTGAACGCTGTAGGTAGTATACCAAATCTGAAATAATAATAGTAAAATTTAAAACTTATTTTAAAAATAAGGTATTTTAAAATCAACTTATTGTCTAGGTTGGGGGTCATGTGGAAAGATAGCGCCCAAATAAGATCCATGGCCTGTCATAAGTATCTCAAAAAAAGTGACAGGGTTGGAAGGAAAAACATAATACTCAGTTAATGTTTTAGATTTTTTAAAATTAGAAAATTGTACTAAGTTGAAGGGGCATGGAAAAATATTGAGAAGAATGGGTCTATAATGGGACACTGGAAGTGGGCACTGACCAAATGGGCTGAATGGCCTGCTTTGGTGCTGTTTATAATGAAGTATTAAGACTACCAAAGGATTATTAACTAACCAGAGTATTCAGAAGAAAATTCTAAGAGTCATTCAGTGGGAAGTTGATGAGATAGGCGTAAGGATACAAGAGGGTAGCAGCGCAGGTTTAACACACAAAGTACTTCAGGAGTTCAGCGAGTCATGTCGCAAGTCTGGAGGGAAATGGGCAGGTCATGACCCTTCATCTGCACTGTTCATGGTTATGGTTTTAAAATGTCCTATGTTTGGCAAGATAATTCTTTCCAGTAAGATAGAATGAATGAGAAATTGACAATCATCCAGATATTTTTTTAAAAATCAATTGAAGTGCAGTTTACTGATACGACTTAAAAGGGAATTTATCCAATCAGTGTGCACCCTGGCTGAGAACAGCCCTGGAAGACTGATAAGGTTGGATGAAAACTAGAGAAATACCACGATCCTCACTTAGTCAGCATTTGTGTATTGGACCAGTTGATAGACCTTGCAATCATCCATTTCACTGATTATACGTGGCAGATAGTTGTTTGGGTACAAGCACTTTCACTGCAGGGAGGAAGAGAAATGACGTCTGTGTAATTGTTTGTTTGCCACAGTTAATGACCCCATTGTCAGTATGACGCCTTTATTACCAACCAAAACATAGTACGTGGAGACAAATGGGGACAGGTCATGACATGTGCTCCTGTTTTGACCTCAGCTCCTTAATTTAATTACGAATAAATTGTGAGGGGGATAAATACATGCCATCAACTGAGTTTTTGCCTCCATTTGACCATGGTCAGTTAATAATATTTGTTAACATTAACTAACTACTTTGCATAAACACCATTGAAACCTTTTTTGTCATAGAAAGGGCAATGTGTCAACATTCATAAGTCACACATCATTAACTGCTTCATTAACACTCTGCCTGCCCTTGTAACAATAACTTTTACAGGTTAACAGACACTCCAAATACAGTATATGAGATATTTTATTACACTACCCTTGAGGATGGTAGTGAAACTGCCCTTTCTGATAGATAAAACCTTAAAGCTAAAGAAATCTGGTTCAATTGACTTAATATTCCTATAGAATTTTTACTTTTATCTCTGATGGGTACTGAGACTGCTCTATGCTTTATACTAACGGCTGTGAGGCTAAGCAGAGATCCAATGCCATATTTAAGTTTGCTGTCGACACCACTGCCATTGGCTGAATCAAGGGTGGTGACCATTCAGCAAATAGGAATGAGGTTGACAATCTGGCTGAGTGGTGCCACGACAACAGCCTCTCACTCAATGTCAGCAGAACCCAGGAGCTTATTACTGACCATGGGAGGAGGAAACTGGATCTCCATGAGCCAGTCCTCGTCAGAGGATCAGATGTGGAGAGGGTCAGCAACTCTAAATTTCTCAGCATTATGGTTTCAGAGGATCTGACCTAGGGACCTAAGGAAACATGACAGCACCTCTAATTTCTTCGAGGTTTATGAAAATTGGCATGTTATTTACAAATTTGACAAACTTCTAAAGATGTGCGGTGGTGAGTATACTGACAGCTTGCATCATTGCCTGGTATGGAAACGCCAATGCACTTGAATGAGAAATCCCACAAAAAGTAGTGGATACAGCCCAGTCCATCACAGGTAAAACCCTCCCCACTACTGAGCACATCCACAAGGAGTGCTGTCACAGGAAAGCAGCATCCATCATCAAGGACCCCCCCCCCCCCCCCCATCTAGGCCATGCTTGCTTCTTGCTGCTGCCATCAGAAAGGAGTTACAGGACCCATGGTACCAAGTTCGGGAGCGGTTACTACCCCTTAACCATCAGGCTCTTGAACCAGAAGGAATAGCTTCACTTAACTTCACTAATCATAGCACTGAACTGTTCCTACAACCTATGGGCTCATTTTCAAGGACTCTTCATCTCATGTTCTCAGTGTTTATCACTTATTTATTTATTATTATTATTATTTTTCTTTTTTTTGTAGTTGTACAGTTGTTGCCTTTTGCATATTGGTTGTCCGTCTTGTGTGTGGCTTTTCATTAATTCTATTGCGTTTCTTTGTATTTACTGTGAATGCCCACAAGACAATGAGTGTCAGAGTTGTTTATGGTGACACGTGTATACTTTGATAAAATGATTACATTGAACTTTGAAATAAAGTTCAAGTTCTAGGTTATTGTCATTCAACCGCATACATGTATATGCCAAACGAAACAATGCTTCTCCAGACCAAGGTGCAGAATATAGTACATATAACTTACACACAACACATAAAGTAATATTACCATAAATAAATTAACAATTAATAAAATATATTCCAGAAGACTGACATTTCAATTAAGGTGCATTTATGATGCATGTCAAAAAGTAACCAACGTAACACTACTGGTGCTTCATAAGTGATGAGCCCTGGGTGAGTTCAGTAGTCCTATAGTTTAGGGGAAGAAGTTGTTTCCTATCCAACAGTATTTGTCCTAATGCTATGGTACCTCTTGTCGGAGAGATTATGGGACGGATGGGAGGGATCCTTGACAATGTCAAGGGACCTGTGTATGCAGCACCTCTGATCAATATCCCGGATGGGTGAAAGAAATACTCTGATAATCCACTCAGCAATCCTTGTAATCCTTTGTAGTGTCTTGTGTCTAGATTCCTTTCAGTACAAAATATAATGGACTGGAATGAATGAAGTAATATTTTTCTGTTTTTCCCCACTTATTTTATTCTTCCTTATCTCTTTCTCTCTGTCTGCCTTTCTATCTGTTGCATAATTGCTTCTTTTCTACCTGCTGTTTTCTTTCCTCATTTCTATCTCATTAGAATTACAGCCACCTTGTGGAAATGCATGACTGGTCATCAGCTTCATACATATCCACCTTTAATCACTCTTTACTGACCTTCAATTAAATTATTGGTGTATATTTGAAAATCTAAGTTTGCGGACTGCAGGAGGAGGAAACGAGTTCCACGAGCCAGTCATCATTTGTGGATCAGAGGTGAAGAGGGTTGGTAACTTTAAATTCAGTTCGGAGGATCTCTCCTGGGACCAGCAAATGAGTGCCATTACAAAGAAAACAAAGCAGCAGCTCTACCTTTTTAGAGGATTCCACAGATTCAACATGTCATCTAAAACCCTGAGAAACTTCTACAGATATACAGTGAAGAGAATCCTGACTGGTGGGATCATGGTCTAGAACGGAAACATCAATGCATTTGAATGGAAAAGCCTACAAAATGTAGTGGATACAGCCCAGTCCATCACAGGAAAAGTCTTCCCCATCACTAAGCATATTTACAAGGAGCACTGCCACAAGAAAGCAACATTCATCATCAAATTCTCATTTTCTCCAGGACATGCTCTCTTTTCACTGCCGCTATTGGGAAGGAGGTATAGGTGTCTTAGATCCCACACAACCAGGTTCAGGAACTGTTATTACCTTTCAGCAATCAGGCTGTAAAACCAGTATTCAGAATCTCCTGAACTTCACTCACCTTAATACTGAACTGATTCCACAATCTATGGACTCACTTTCAAGGGTTCTACAACTCAGGCTCAATATAATTTATTTGTTTACTTATTACTATTATTATTTGTTTTGCTATGTATTTGTGCAGTGTTCATTGATAGTATTGAATTTTTTTGTTCTACTGTGAATGCCCATAGGAAAAATAATCTGAGGGTAGTATATGGTGACATATATGTACCTTGATAATGAATTCACCTTGAACTTTGAACTTTGATATATGTTTCATTATTAGTCACTGGTGAAGTTCACAAACTCCGAAAGGTGGCTAATGCTCCATTATTTAGGAAGAGTAGCAAGAGAAATAGGTCAGTCAACCTAACATCAGCAATGAGGGTTACTGGAGGGAATTCTGAGGGAGAGGATCTAACAGCATTTCAGCCGGACAGTCTGATTAGGAGGAGTCAACAAGACTGTGTGTTTAAGGTTATATTTGACAAATGCTTTAGAGTTTTTGAAAAATATATGAGAGCAGGACGATGGTTGTTGTCTATTTGGACTTTAGCAAGGCCTTTGACAAGGTTATACATGGTAGGCTGGTATGGAAGGTTATGTCCGATTGAATCCAGGAAGAGCTAGTGAGGTGGATTCAAAACTGGCACAGAAGTAGGATGCTGTGAGTGGAATGGAGGCTAGTGACCAGTGATGTGCTCCAGCAGATGTGTTGGAACCCATGTTATTCATTATTTATATAAATAATTTTGATGTAAATACACAAGGCTTGATCAGTAAGTTTGCAGATAACAAGAAATAAGGTGTTGTTGATAATGAAGAAGCTTTAATAGATTTCAGGGGCATTTTGATCAGTTAGGGAAGTGGGTCGAGGAGTGGCAAATGGATTTCAATATAGGTAAGGATGAGATGATATGTTTTGGAAATTCAAACCACCACAGGACTTGTATTACGGATGGTTGGGTGTAATAGAACAGCTGGACATAGGAATTCATTGAAATTAACATCAGAGGATGGTGAGAAAAGGTGCTTAGTATGGTGGCTTTCGTCAATCAGGACATTGAATATAAGAGATGAAACAGTTAGCTGTAGTTGTATAAATTGTTGATGAGGGCTCACTTGGAGTACTGTGTACAGTTTTCATCACCCAGTCAGCGAAAAGTATGGTTAAAATGGAAAGATAGTAGAAAAGATTTACAAAGATGCTGTCAGAACTAGAGGGTCTGAGGTACAGGATAGGTACTTATTCCTTGGAACGTAGGAGAAAGATGGAAGACTTAATAGAAACATACACAAATGTATGAGAGGCACAGAGCAGGAGGACGGCCATTGTCTTTTTCTTAGGAAAGTCAAAAACAAAATTAGGGGTTATTGATTTAAAGTGAGAGAAAAGGGTATAAAAAGAATCTGAGGCACAACATTGTCATGTGGATAGTGGTGAGTGTATAGTATGAACTGGTTGAGGCAGATACAATAGTTTTATTTAAGTACTGGGATAGATACATGAAGCGGTGGGGCTTAGAGAGATACGAACTGTATGTAGGAAATTGGGAGGTGTTAGGTGGGCACCATAAACTGGTTGGGATGAAAGGTCTGTATCTGTGCTGTACTGTAGTATTACATTATGAAATCCAGATGCTAGAGGAACTCAGCAGGTTAGGCAGCCTCAGTAAGGAGGAATGGACAGATCTTTTGGATCAAGATCCTTTATCAGCCCAATAATGGATTTTGACCTGAAGTGGCTGCTAAGGCTTCCTGTCCTGCCAAATTTCCCCTGAAGTTATTTTTTTTTTGCTTCAGATTGCAGCACCTTCTGTCTGTTATGCCGTATTGTACACATCTGACTTCCAATATAACTCGGAGTCCTGCCATGTGCAGAAGTTCGCTGATGACACGGCCATAGTGGGGTGTGTCAGGAATGGACAGGAGGAGGAGTATAGGAAACTGATACAGGACTTTGTGATATGGTGCAACTCAAACTACCTGCGTCTCAATGTCACCAAGACCAAGGAGATGGTGGTGGACTTTAGGAGATCTAGGCCTCATATGGAGCCAGTGATCATTAATGGAGAATGTGTGGAGCAGGTTAAGACCTACAAGTATCTGGGAGTACAGTTGGACGAGAAGCTAGACTGGACTGCCAACACAGATGCCTTGTGCAGGAAGGCACAGAGTCGACTGTACTTCCTTAGAAGGTTAGCGTCATTCAATGTCTGCAGTGAGATGCTGAAGATGTTCTATAGGTCAGTTGTTGAGAGCGCCCTCTTCTTTGTGGTGGCGTGTTGGGGAGGAAGCATTAAGAAGAAGGACGCCTCACGTCTTAATAAGCTGATAAGGAAAGCGGGCTCTGTCGTGGGCAAAGTACTGGAGAGTTTAACATCGGTAGCTGAGCGAAGGGCGCTGAGTAGGCTACGGTCAATTATGGAAAACCCTGAACATCCTCTACATAGCACCATCCAGAGACAGAGAAGCAGTTTCAGCGACAGGTTACTGTCGATGCAATGCTCCTCAGACAGGATGAAGAGGTCAATACTCCCCAATGCCATTAGGCTTTACAATTCAACTGCCAGGACTTAAGAACTTTTTTTAAAGCTATTATTAATGCTTTTTGAGTTAGTGATTTAGATGCATATCATATTATTACTGAGTTAAGTATTGTATGTAATGAGTTTTTGCTACAACAAGTGTATGGGACATTGGAAAAAAATGTTGAATTTCCCCATGGGGATGAATAAAGTATCTATCTATCTATCTATCTATCTATCTATCTATCTATCTATTGGAACTGGTCAACTCTATAAGCATCTTATTTTGTGATTGATTGAATCACCAAAATTACTTAGACAATAGAGTTGCCTGATTATCATGAGAAAACATTGTGTATGATGTATTTCCTTATGAACCAGAATACTGTGGTGCTTGGTTCAGAAATTGCTGTGTACATACATCTACAGATGCCTCTGGACACATCTTCAGAGATGTTCCTGGAATCATCGGGTGTTTCGGGTCTTTCAACATCATACATCCTTCTCCAGGTGACCCAGCCGGGGCTGATCAGACCCCAGCTTGTGTCCAGATGGCCAGCTACACATGACTCCATGGCTCCCCTCTTTTGAGCCACAGCCATCTTGAGGCCCTCTCTACCGCATCGGTGGTCCTGCAGATGGCTCTCCTCTTCCTCTCTCCCTCGATGCCCAAATTGCTGAAGGCTCTGGCCAAGGAATGGGCTGCGAATCCCCTACATCCAACCTCCACTGGGAGACACCTCACTCTCCATCCAGTTGCTGACCAGTCCTGCGTACTGGGAGGCTAGCAAAAAGGGTATCAAACCAAAGATTGAGGATGTGAATTCCCTTCAGTGAAGGGGGAGACAGGGCTATATTGATGAAGAGGAGAGGGAAATTAGATTTTTAAATTATCATTCATTTATGAAGTGTGAGTATCATTGGAGAGATCAATGTTTATTGTTGATCCACATTCCCCTTGAGAGGGTAATAGTGAAATCCCTGACACTTGCAGAATTCTTAGTGCCCTGAGGTGGATGTGGAATAAATGTTTTCCCTGGCTGAAGAGTTTTGAACCAGAGTACTCTTAGAGTAAGGGCTAAACCAATTAAGATTAAAAGGAAAATGGAATTTCTTCACTCAGAATCCACCTTCAGAATCCTCTGCCAAAGAGGCATGTGGAGGCTCAGTCTCTGAGATCATTCAAAACTTAGCCTGGCAGATTTCTGGATATTAAGGCAATCAATTGATATGCAAATAGTACAAGAAAATAGTGCTTGGGTTGATTAGCCATTATCTGTATGAATGGTGGAACAACTTCAAAGGACTAGGTAGTCTACTCCCAGCAGGTTATTACATTAGATGGCTCCATTCCTTCATGTGAATTTCAGTGATGAAGAAGGAATGATAATACATTTGCATGTCAAGATGGTGAATACCCTCCAGACAGTAATCTTCTCATGAGCTCTCTGCCCTTCTATTTTAGGGTGACAGAGATAGCAGCTTGGAAAGTTTTGTCTGAATAGCCTTGGATAATAATCGCAATACATTTTGTAGACAGCTCGTACTGCAGCCATGGTGGTCAAGGAGAATGAATATTTGAAGTGGCTGAACAGTTCTTGGAACATGAATCTTTTGCTGATCGTTAGTTTGGTCATCATCATTCAAGCTACATACAGTATGTATCCCATCACACCTAATGTGAAGCTAGACTTCCATTTTGTGGGAAGTCATGAAAGTGTACTTTATGTAGCTGAATTGTACCATGGAGATCATACAGTTATGATAGATTTGATGGGTTGAACAGGTCAGTGTGAAAAGGCTGGATCTTCTCCAGTTTGAAAACTGTGGCATAAGCAGAATGGGTGTATGGAACATCTGCTGTAGCTTTTGTGGGGTGGCAGGCTGTGACTACAGTACCACAGTGATCAGTGCTTGGGCTGTGAAACTGCTGGTCAATACCTATCAACAAATTGGCTGGGGTACAGGAACTACATTTCTAAGTTTGTTGCCAATTGTGAGTACGGAGAAGGGTGTAAAGGGGCATCAAGTGAAGACAGACTAAATGAGTGAATGGAGAAAACATTGCAACTGGAATATCGATGTGGAAAAGTGGGAGGTCATCCCCTTTAATACAATAGAGAAAAGCAAAATACTTTTAAAAATACAGAGATTAAATAGCTGGGATGATCTTCTATATAAGTTGCGAAAGGCCAACAGGCAGGTGCAACGAGTGATGAGGAATGTTAATGATATATTAGTCTTTATTAGAAGTGGAATTGAAAATGAGAGTGGAAAATTTTACTGCGATTAAAGAGTAATATAGTAATGCCATAGGGGAACAAGCACTTTAGCCTAACCCACCCACGTTGTCCACCTTTCTTGTATATTGGTATCGTGCCTTGGTGAAACAACAACTGCAATATTGTATACTGTTTTGATTTCTTTACCTAAGAACAGGTCAAGTTGCCATTGAGTGAAAACAGTGTAGATTCATCAGGGATAGTGTGCTTTCCTTGCAAAAAGAGAGGGCCTCTATTCTCCATAGTTTTGATAAAAATGAGGACATTTCATGCAAACCTGCTAAATTCTTACATGGCTTTGCAGGCTGAATGCAGAAAGGATGTTTCTCTGGTGGTGGAGTCTAGAACCAGGAGATCTCAGAATATGGGGTAAACAGTGCAGGATTGAGTTGAGGAAAACTTCCTTCATTTGGAGGGTGAGGGAACCTTTAGGAATCTCTATCTCAAGGATTATGCAAGATCATTCTTGCATTAATTCAGAACAGAGCATTAGGTTTCTGGTTTTTGGCACTGTTGTATAAGGTCAGCCATAATCTTGGTGAATGACCAAGGTTTGAAGGACTGAATGATCAACTCCTGCTCCCATTTCTTCTGTCCTTAACGTTATTGCACCGCTTTATTCAATCAGAATGGAGTCTTTTGGACCTTTCCTCTGTTGATTAAGCCACACAGCTATAAGTAACCAAGACTGATTTTTACGTGCCGCACTTTTCTAGAGAAATGGCCCTGTTTTTATTAGGGGAAGTTTTTGTAGCTTGTTTCTTCAGCTTTTTAAGAAGACTGTTTGTTGAGTAAATTGACTATGTGAGTAATATTGCCCTACCCAGCCCCCCAGCTCTTTGGCTCTCAGAGTTGGCAATGGAGCTCACAGCCACAAATATGCTGCTTTTAGCATTGGTTTTTTGGAATGTTTTTATATGGAAAATAAGCAACCGCTTTTTCACCAGGCCACAAATTAATTCTCAAATGCATGTTTATTTTATGTATTCCAGAATTTTAATTTTATTTTGAAATAATGTTTTAATATGCAAGAATAATCTGTGACTTGGAAAAAGTACAAGGATAAAAGAAAAACTTCTTCCAAATCATGTATTATTCTTACATATTAAAACATTATTTCAAAATAAAATTAAAATTCCATAATACACCAAATAAACATTCGCCAACAGACAAATTTGAGAATTAATTTGTGGTCTGGTGAATAGGTGGTTGTAATAATTATGATTTGATTTATCTATATCTTACTTCTATCTAATATGTAATTGTTTATCTGTGAGTTTATTAATTAAAAAAACTCATTTGCTGATCTGACTGCAAAATATACACCCAACCTCTAATCTTTTTGCCAGGTCTGAAGTTGCTTTTGTTGAAATGCAGTGGCCAGAAGTAAGGTAGCATGACTATCTCCATAGAAACCATTAACAGTCCCTGTACTGCTTGTGATGCCTGACATATTCCCTGGTGTGGGAGATTGGAAAGTCTGATAAGCTAACTGAATTATGAGTACATACAGTATATTGAGTGCAAAGATGCCACCAATAAATGACTGGTCTAACTTTTCTGTTGCTTTACAACAAGAAAATATGTACCACACAAAGGAGTTCCTGTCATATTATTCACTACTTAAGACTTGTAACAATCTTCGGAAGTTACAGCGATGTTTTGCCACTGATATCCATATTTAAATCCCATTACGGTTTTCAGTTTAGTTCAATAAATGAGCATCTGGTCAATAGAGCTGGCTTCCCACCCAACAGCTGCAATGAGAGTCTTAAGTCTATCTTGAGGATCTTATTCAGAGTAACGAGGACACTGCAAGGCATCACCATACAGCTCTTAACCAGCGCAGTATTAGATGGACCAAAGTCATTCTGGTGGCAATGGAGGAAGGGAAAGAAGGTTTTTCTGGGCTTCACAATACAAATGCACGGTGACCACTTCAAATAGTTCACACAAAAAAAAACATACGTGTCAAGCCGCACTAAATTTATAAATGGAGCCAAGTTTGCACGTAATGTAGTGATAAAGAACTCTGAGGCGCTTACTGTATGTTGGACAACAACTAACTCTGATAATGGGGGAATAGGCAAATTTCTTTCTAATGCTCCACTTTTGCAAATAAAAAATATTTTATTTACAAAATCACAAACAAAATCTGAGATGATACATTTTGTTATGGATCCCAGAGTAGCATTTCAGCTTCACTTGTTCCAACTGCAAAATGTAACACCTTTTGCTGCTCAACCAGTTTTATTGAATTCAATATCCACATCTTAAGGTCTCTCCTGAAGGTTATTGAAATGCCAGTGGGATTTTGCACAAACTTGGGTGGCTTCTGTTTGCTTGTCAGCTGGATATCTGCAGGGAGGAATGTTTTGGTGATTGATTGGCAAGCTCAGCAATGCTGTATTAATTCAGCCACTGCTATGACTCCACAGGGTGGGGAATGTTATTTTCAGCCCTACTGATGGAGATTGCTAGCTTATTGAGAACTGTTCATTCTTCATCACAAAGAAACGACTGTTGTGATTGAGCACTGCAGTATGGTTTATGGTTATAAACTTACAGAACTCTTTCAACACTTTTATTTTTGTGGCAATTCTCTACTTGATTGATGTTGAGAAGGTTCATGTACAGGTTCAGGTATTGCAGTGAGAGTGACTGGTATTTGCTTGGTCATAGACTGTACTCTCAAATTGAAGGTGATAGTGAATTTCATCATCGATGATGACTTCGATGATTTGTAGCTCCTGAGAGATGGGAAGTGGTCCAGGATTGTGCTGTTGACTTCCATTGCTGGGGGGTAGGGATATGCATCGAGGGCTTTTCCTTATTGGGTGTAAGATATGAAGCACATTCTTTTCCACACTTTAGGGAACAAATCAGCAATGACTTGGCGTTTAGAATCCAAATGTGCAAATGGAAGTATTTTCTGTGTACTTCAGATTGATTGAAGTTCGGGTGATTTTGGTTATGCAGCATAGGTGTTGAAAACTGAATGGTTCTTTAAATTATCCCCATTTCTCTGAGAAGTTTATCAGGGTTGAGGTACGCAGTCTGAGAAAAATGGGATAGTAATACCAGAATGTAGAACAGGCCCTTTAGTCCACCCTGTCTGCACTGATCCTGTTGCCAGACTGAATAATTCCATCTGCCTGCACATGGTCTGAACCCCTCTATTCCCTGCCTCTTTATGTGTCTGTCTGAATGGCTCAAATGTTGCCATCATATCTTCTTTTACCACCTTGTGCCCTGCTGGTGCACTGCAAAATCAACACACTTGGAATTGGAGCTGTTCTGGTTGGAGTGAACAGTTCAGAGGGGAGCAGACAGGACAGAGGAGCTCTGACACACGTCCAGCTGGCCCGGGTGCGAGGGTGGATTGCTCTAAGCGCCAAGCCGATTTGGAAAGGTCGAGAATGGCTTCTCCAGCAGCAAAATCTAGGCCTGAAGCGAATCACTGCAGCAGGGCTGGGTCCTAGTACAAGGGTTGGACAATTTGAATGTCGGCCCAGATAGTCTTGGGGTTCCTCTCCACGATGCTAAGCTTGTGAGATTGCCCCCAGCTGCTGTGCTTCATGTCTTTGAGCTTTGCGTTGATTTGTCCAGCTAATATGATGAACTGACTACCAAGGCTTTGGGCCTACTCTGGGCTGCTCTGAGAATTTGGACTCAATTTGGTTCAGAATGCTGCTGTTGTTGCTCGCTTCTATTGTTCGCATGATTTGTTTTGTGTTTTTTCTCTCTTTCTCACAGTGCACTGGGGGTTGGTCTTTTTTTAAATTGGGTTCTTTCAGGTTCCTTACTTTGCAACTGCCTGTAAGCAAACTCCACCCACTTTTTTACTCTACCCCTCATCTTCTTTTCTCCAGTCCTGCTGAAGGATCTCGGCCCAAAACGTCGACTATACTCTTTTCCTGGCCTGTTGAGATCCTCCAGCATTTTGTGTGTGTTTCAAGGTTGTATAACTTATATGTTCCTTGATAACAAATGCACATTGAATCTTTGTGTTCCAGGAACCCACCACTCTGCATTTCTTTAAAAAAAACTTGACTTGCACAGTATATCTCCTTTAAACATTTCCCCCTCTCACCTTAAACCTAAGCCCCCTGGAATGTGACATATTCACACCAGGGAAAAAGAGTCCGACTATCTCATAATTTTATAAATTTCTATCAGGTCACCTCTCAGTCTCTAACTCTCCAAAGAAAACAACCCAAGTTGCCCAGCTTCTGCCTCCACCTGATATATTCCAATTCAGTCAACATCCATTTTGCATCCTTCTTATAGTTTGTGAATAGAAATGCAAACAATTCCCCAAAAGTGACCTAACCAAAGTTTTATACAGCTGTAACATGGCTTGCCAACTTCTATACTCATTGTCCTGACCAACAAAAGGCAAGCATGCCATTCATAAACACATGAGATTCTACAGATACTGGAAATGCAGAACACCACACACAAAATGCTAGAGAAACGCAGTAGGTCAGGCAACATCTATGGAAGTGATTAAACAGTCGACGTTCTAGGCACCAATGATTGCTGCCTTCTGATATGCATCTGAGACCTATGCTACCTGCGGAAGACACCCTTATTCCATTACTTCTCAATCTTCATCAATTTTCCCCCCAAAAGGATTCCTTAATTTCTGCTTTTCACACCATTTATCTGTCAATTTACTTATCTGCTGTATCTTATTGGAATCCTCCTCACTGCCAACCGTGTTTAGTACCTCAGGTTTTTTATCTCCAAACCTAATTTTAATACTTCATATGTTATGGAAAGCAAATGAGGCGACATGGGCATTAAGGTTATTAATCCCACTTCAGAGGAGTTGAAAATTTAATTTAAGTATAATGTTATATAAAGTACTCTGTAGTTAAATGAGTTTATTTAAAATATACTAATCAGTGCAGTGAAACAGAAGTACAAGAATAGCCATTGTAATGAGAAATAGAAGAAATTAGAAAGCAACACACTCAAAATGTTGGAGGAACCCAGCAGGTCAGGCAGCATCAATGGAAAATGGAAAAAAATCAGTTGATGTTTTCAACTGAGATCCTTCTTCAGAACTGAAAAGGAAAGGGGACATGAACTTCTGTTCATTAAAAAAAAATTCTATTTCATTGTTTCTCTAGATGAAGTTGTATATGGAGTAATGAAATATGTTGGTGTGAGTTTCTTTTTGCTTTGTCAGCCTTTAGAACACAGGCTCAGTCAATACGAACACTGAGCTCATATTCTGACCATATCTGACAAATGACTGCGGGGAAAAGGAACTTGACAAAGTATGATTGTTAGCCTTAAATTGCACATTGCTGAGTGACATTCATGTGAAATGTGTAAAACCAAAGCAAAGTTTAATGTTCTGAAAACCAAGCACTGGAACAATTACTGCATTAAGAGCAATAAAAAAGCTAGCATTTTTGTGTATAGTTGCTAACTTCACAACATCTGGCATTCCTGTTTGTTTAGTGTTTGCACTGCAAGGACTTTGATCATATTCAGATTACACTTCAAAATATATAAAGACTTTAAAAGTTTCAATGGCAGACAACACCTGCTGGCTCAAAACACTGCAGGGGAGAAAAGAATTATTAAAAGGGACTTCTTTTCAACAATTCAATCAGCCTTGTTAACTTGTCATTGATGTTCCTGCCAGACTTAAATATAAACAAGGCCCCTAAGGTGAAAATGTGATTTGTGTTATTTTTCCTCTTTGAAGGATTTGCATTCTTCTTTCAAAATAATAAGACAGAACACCACCGATCTGCACCTTTTCACTCTCTCTTTGTAATAGTGAAGCAAGTTGTTCCTCAGTGCCAGATTATTTTTAATCACTATCTCTGCTCCTTTGTAAATCTCTGCACATGTTTGGGAGGGAGAGTCCATAAGGAGAGCGCAACTGTTTAAATTTTTGGTTATAATCATGGTTGAGGTGCAACTTGGTGCCTCAGTACTCAAATAGAATTTGACTTTGTAAGTATAATAAGGCCCCAGAAGCTGTAACATTCCAATTCCATGTTCATATTGGCTCTAAATTGAAGATAATGCCCTTGATAGTTTCTAAATCAAAGTCTTGGCAAGTTATATGGCCAAAATTATGCCACAGAATCAACAAATCTTGTTATTCCTACAAAAAGAATAAAAATGCCCAAAATATGATTTCTCTGGTCTTTCATAGAACATAAAATATAGAATATAGAAAAATACAAGCCCTGTTCAACTACATAGCAGCCATTTTTTTGTGTGTAGCATAAAACAAATCAAAAAATTGCTATTAAATAAATTGAATAATACTAATGAAAATTATTTAGATACCAGAGCAAAGGGATCTTACATTTCTTGTGCTTTCTGTTTATTTTTTATTTTTTATATTTCCAACCGTCTTTGATTCAAGTTGGAGTAGAGTCATCATATTTAGTTTTATCCTACAAGATGTGAACTCGGTCATGGTGTATTTCATAAATCAAACATTCTTATTCTTTGTGGGAGATCTGCATTTTTCTTTCCTTTGTTTGCTTTTTTCCTATGGCTGAAATGGTCAAACATAATTATAACTGTGGCAGAAAGATTTTCAACTTGTCTATTTTTAGATGTAGTCTTTTTTTTCCCAGACCATGAACAATCCCGTTCCAGTCATAATGTTTCCTGGAAAACCAGTTATGCACTTTATCAAGAATCAGCAGCATAATCAAGATCCCCGGGGTAATCTAATTTCTACCATTTCCCAATTTGTTCCTGACCGCCATTAATAGGCATCCTGTCTTATGCAAGTCTGGTTGTAAGCAATTTTGTCCCAGCCGTGTAACAAGGTTTACAGAACCTCCAATATCACCACCTTCCCCCCACAAATTCCACAACGCTGTTGTGTTTTTTTCTAAGATGGGTTAGAGCAGGAAATATATCTTTCTCCAGAATCCAGTAATTTAAATTTCATAGAGCCATAGGGAGATATAACATGGATACTGGCCCTTTCAGCCCATGGAGCCAATCCTGATCATCAAACATCTCTTTACACTAAACCTACAGTATTTTGCAAGATTCTTGGGCACATACAGTTTATAGCTAGGGCACCCGTGATTTTTGCACAGTACTGTATTTGCCAATGTGGAGAAGAGAGCAAGTTTGTAAGTCTGGCAGGAGCAAAGGATGCTGGGAGTGGCGAGGGTGGAATGACACAAGAGGGGTGTGGGACCGGTGGTGGAGAGTGAGTGCTGGGGCGGGGTGGGGGGATGGGTTTGAGGTGGCACGGGTGGAGGCACACCAGGCAAGGTAATTTCATTCCAAACAACTGGCTTATTGATCATTGCAGAATGTCTCTCTGCTGCTTCCCCCTCTCTCACCCCCTCCATTCTCTGCCCCTGTCTTCCCTTCCCTCTCTCCCTATATCTATTTCCTAACATGGTTCTCTTCTAGCTGCTCCCTTCCCACTCTCAGTCCACAATAAAGACCCATATCAGAATCAAGTTTATCATCACTCACGTGTCATGAGATTTGTTTTTCTGGCAGCAATACAGTGCAATACTTAAAATTACTACAGTACTGTGCAAAAGTCTTAAGCACCATATATATATATATATACACACATACACACAAACACACACACACGCACACACACATACATATACATACATATATATACACATACAGTGTATGTGTGTGTGTATATATACATGTATATACATATATATGTGCGTGTGTGAGCTGAAGACTTTTGCACAGTACAGCACATTAATCCAATTTGTTTTATTACTTCTGCCCTCTCATTATTTCTCCCCCAGTTTTTACCACTTGCCTACACACTAGTGCAATTTACAGCAGCCACCTAACTATTGACCTAGACGTGTTTGTGATGTAGGATGGAACCAGACCACCTGGAGGAAACCTGCACCATCACGGGGAGAAAGTGCAAACTCCGTATAAATGGCACCCTAGTCCCTAGTGATGTGAGGCAGCAGCACCACACTTTATCACAATTGTCAAAAGCCAGCATTGTGTTAAAACTGGAGACATTGGGATGAGTACTGAAAAGTTTATTTTAAATAATTGGGTTTAAAGTGTACCTAATCAGACAAGGATGCTGGAGTGGAAGAGAGTACAAGCCTAGAGCCATCAAACGCTCCTTATATGTTAACCTTTCCATTCCTGAGATCATTCTTGTGAACCTCCTCTAGACCATCTCCAATGCCAACACAGGATTTTTTTTAGATAAGGGGTCAAAACTATTCACAATTCTCCAAGTGTAGTCAGACCAATGTCTCATAAAGCCTCAAAATTACATCCTTGCTTTTGTATTCTAGTCCTCTTAAAATGAATGCTAACATTGTATTCGCCTTCCTTACCACGGACTCAACTGTAAATTGACCTTTAGGGAATCCTACATAAGGACTCCCAAGTTCCTCTGCACGTCTAATTTTTGCATTTTCTCCCTATTTAGAAAACAGTCCATGTCTTTTATCCTTCTACCAAATAACAAGATCATGCATTTTTTTCAACACTGTATTTCATCTGCCACTTCTTTGCACATTCTCCCAATCTGCCTCAGTCCTTCTGCAGACACCCTGCTTCCTGCACACTACCTGCCCCTCCACTTATCTTCGTATCGTCCACTAACTTGGCCACAAAGCCATCAATTCTTTATCCAAATCATTGACGTATAACACGAAAAGAAGTGGCACCAACACCATCCCTCCGGCACACCACGAACCACCCACAACCAACCAGAAAAGACCCCTTTTATTCCTACACTTTGCCTCCTGCCAGTCAACCAATCTTCTTTCATATTGGTATCTTTCCTGTAATACCATGGGCTATAATCTTGTTAAGCAACCTCATGTCTGCATCTTATCAAAGGTGTTCTGAAAATACAAATAAGCAACATCCATTGACATTTCCTCAAAGAATTCCAACAGATTTATCAGGCAAAATTTCCCCTTAAGGAAACAATACTGACTTCTATTTTATCATGTGCTTCCAAGTACACCAAAATCTGATCCTTATCAATCGACTCCAACATCTTCCCAACCACTTGAGGTCAGGCTAACTGACCTATAATTTTATTTCTTGAAGAGAAGAGTGACATTTGCAATATTCCAGTCCTCTGGAACCATGCTAGTGTCTAGTGATTCTTGAAAAATCATTACTTATGCCTCCACAATCTCTTCACTTGCCTACTTCAGAACCCTGGGCTGTAGTTCGTCTGGTCCAAGTAACTTTTTTACCTTTAGACTTTTCATCTTCCCAAGCAGCTTCTCCTCAGTAATACCAATGGCACCCACTTCAGCCACCTGAAACTCTCGCTGCTCTGACATTCTGCTACTGTCTTCGACAGTGGAGTGATGCAAAATACTCATTTAGTTCATCTGCCATTTCATTGACCCCCCCCCCCCATTACTACATCTCTAGCGTCATTTTCCAGCAATCTGATACACACTCTCATCTCCTTTTATTCTTAATATATTTGAAAAATCTTCTTTTCCTTTCTGTATATTATTGGCTAGCTTACCTTCCTATTTAATCTTTTCTCTCTTTATGGCTCTTCTGGTTGCCTTTTATTGGTGTTTTGAAGCTTCCCAATTCTCCACCTTCCTGCTAATTTTTGCTATATTATGTGCGCTCTCTTTTCCTTTTATGCTATCTTTGACTTCCCTTGTCAGCCATGGTTGCCTCATCCTCCCTTTTGAATACTTCTTCATCTTTGGGATGTATCTTTCCTGCATCTTCTAAATTGCTCCCAGAAACTTCAACCATTGCTAGTTTGCCATCATCCCTAATAGCGTCACCTTACAATCAACTTTAGCCAGATCTTCTCTCATGCCACTGTAATTCCCTTTACTCTGCAATATGGATATGTTAGATTTTAGCTTCTCCTTTTCAAACTGCGCATTATGATCATTGTTTCCTAAGAATTTCTTTACAATCCCTAATCAAAGCTAGATTATTACAGAACATCTAATCCAGAGTTGTCACTCCCCTAGTGGGCTCAACCACAAGCTGCTCTAAAAAGGCATCTCATAGACATTCTACAAATCCCCTCTCTTGGGATCCAGCACCAACCTAGTTTTCCCAATCTACGTGCACATTGGGAAATGACTATCGTAATATTGCTCTTTTTATATGCTGTCTTTATATCTCCTGTGTAATTTGTATCCCATATCCTGGCTACTGTTCAGAGGCCTGTATATAATTCCCTTTAGGATGTTTTTACCCTTGCAGATTCTTAACTGTATGGAAGTATGGGTGAGGAAATATGGGAGGGAGTGCTAGAGACAAACATGGGATAACAAAACACAAAGAATTTTGAAAAGGAGATGTTGGTTTTGGTAGAAGGCCATGAATTAGAACGTCTTTATTGTATTTCCTGCCCTCCAGACACACAGAACATTGTCTTCCTGAAGTAATGACTTGTGCTTGGTAACAATTAAAATCACTTATGTGATCCGTGCACTATTTAATCATTTAGGACAGTTCAACAGAGTTCCGTCTTACCCATGTATGTCATGAACAGAAAATGCTACTTTGTAATCACCAGTATGAATCTTGGTTAGTATATTTCCCTGCCCTACCCCCACCCCCCACCCGTGAATCCAAGAACAGAGTCCAGTTACAGTGATTCACCACTGCCCCAGCTGAAAAGCATCTTTTCAAGTTTAGGATTTTCCTGGATGGTGTAACTCAATCGTCTGTTATTTGGCACATCTGTCTAATTCAACAAGGGGAATTCATTTGGTGTTCATATATATATATTAAAAAATCCACTTTTGCTTGAGATATAGTGCCCTTCTAAACTAGGACATAGAGGATAAGGCAGTGTTTGGAATTATGTGAGAGAAACTGAAAGATGGCACAGTATGAAAAAAAACATAAAACACAATTTGGGAGAACCAAAATAAAATGAGAGAGGTTGAAAAACCAAACCACTGCAGTCTACTATAACTTGGATCATCTGTGTTTTTTCTAGTAATTACTTTTCACTGGAACTAATTATCACATTTATGGGCAAACTATATTTCCCTTGGGTTAAATTCTTCTGGTCTCTGATATCTTTCTTCTTCCAGTTTTTTTTTATTTGTTTGGCATGCTGTGGATGTTTTTCCTAATGATTTCCAAATGTTCCAAATAGTAAAACACTAAACGCTTAAAACAATTGTTTGTTAATACTCTATATTTTGGGGGAAATATATAGTTATGTCAGGGGGGGGGGGGGGGTGTGTGTGTGTGTGTGTGTGTGTGTGTGTGTGTGTGTGTGTGTGTGTGTGTGTGTGTGTGTGTGTGTGTGTGTGTGTGTGTGTGTGTGTGTGTGTGTGTGTGTGTGTGTGTGTGTGTGTGTGTTGGATCTTCATGAGAAGTAAGAATCAAATGTGTCTAATGTTCTTTTATCACTGTGAAGTGATCCAACTGAATTATAGACAGTTTATCTAATAGCCAATAAATTAATTTGACATTTTCCCCTAAACATTGTATCAAGAGTAAAGAATGTACATTAATACTGACCCTGCTGTTTAGAGCTTCAAATGTTTGAAGAACATTATACTCTGGCACTTCAACTTAACACAATTTTCTCAACTTGGTTTGGTTTGAAAAAATACTAATTTTCCTGCTCTTATTGGGAGCTCTGGCATATGCCTCTTTCTGGCAATGTTGGCAAAATTCATGCAATTGTGTAAAATAATTTCCAAATTAACGTCAAAGATAAATATATAACCTATGGAAGTTTGAGAATTGAACAGCCATTATCATTGGGTAGGGACAATCTCCCAACTGCTGCTAATTAGTCTGGAATCTCATATACTGTAATTATATAGACTGCAAGTTTTAAGTCCTCAGCGTAGAATGTTTTTGATTTTTAGGCTGTGGACTCAATACTTCATTTCTGTTTCCCTTCTACTCAGAATCTGGAATGGTTAGAATTAAAAATAGAGTCAGATTTTCTTGCTATAGAGTCATCTTTCTGCATGTGATGGATGCTGTACGTCAGTAGAGTATTATGGCATCACAATCAATTCACATATTTTGAGTCCTTGATGCAAATAAAAGTCAATAATGTAATTTCAACATCATCTGTTGTTATACATATCCTCACATCTTTATATTTGAGGTAAATACTATTGATATTGGCCCTAATCTACAGCCAATTTGGCAGATCCCTACACATGTTGAATTGAGACACTTTGCTACCAAGCAAGGTTCGTTCAGATGTACTACAGTCTGAAAGGTATTGACAAAATAAATGCAGACTGACTGCGCCTCTGGCTGGAGAAGTAAAACAAGAACGTTAGTCCAGTATAAGAGGCCAACAAATCTTCACAATGAAAATTATCTTTGAAACTCTCTTACCTTCAGCCGACTGTGAGTGCTGAATTTTGGGGTTTGCTCTGAGAATGCTGAAATATTGGACAGGAGGGGCGTCACAATGTAATGATCTCATGGCAAAGCAGACTCGAGTTGCAGGATCAGCAATGATTCTGAGAAAATGTCAGATGAAGTGCTTTTTTTTTATTCACTCAAGAGACATGGGCTTTCCAGGTTAAGTCATCATTTAATTGCCCATCCTCCAGAGGTGGAATTTAGCTGTCTTCTTGAACTGCTTCACTCCTTGAGGTGTCGTTAGGGAGAAAGTTCTAGCAAAGGTGAATATATTTCCAAGTAAGGACGGTGTGTGACTTAGAGGAGAACTTCCAGGTTGTAATGTTCCCATGCTTTTGCTCCCCATATTCTTCTAGCTTGTGGAAGTCATGAGTGTGGAGGTGCTGTTAAAGGAGTCAATTCAGTACATCCTGTAGATGTGGATATACTGCATATCTGTGGCAGAATGTGTGAATGGTTGGGGGTAAGTCAAGGAGGCTGCTCTATCCTGTATGATGCTGAGTTTCAGGAATGTAGTTGAAGCTGCACTCATTCAGGCAGGTAGGGAGTATTCCATTACCCTCCTGACTCGAGCCTTGTAAATGGTGGACAGGCTTTTGGGAGTTAAGTGGAGAGTTACTTGCTAATCATAAACACGAGAGATTCTGCAGATGCTGGAAATCCAGAGCAAGACACACAAGATGCTTGAGGAACTCTGCAGGTCAGGCAGCATTTATGGAAATGAATAAGCAGTCAATGTTGTGGCCTGAGGCTCTTCATCAGGACTGGAAAGGAAGGGAGAAGTTGCCAGAATAAAAAAGTGGGGGGTGGGGTGGGTGGGTGGGGGAAGGAGGACAATCTAGAAGGTGATAGGTGAAACCATATGGGTGGGAAAGGCAAAGGACAGGAGAAGAAGGAATCTGATAGGAGAGGAGAGTGGACTAGGGGAAAAGTGGAAGGAGGAGGAGCACCAGAGGGAGGAGATAGGCAGGAGCGAGGATAGGAGTTAAGAGGACAGAATAGTGAATAGAAAAAGAGAGAGGGGAAAAAAAAGAGAGACAAAGAGAGAAAAAAAACTACTGGAAGGAGGAATCGATGTTCATGCCATCAGATTGGAAGTTACCAGAAGGAAAAATCGATGTTCATGACCAGAAGGAGAGATCAATTCTCTCACCCCTTTCTCGATCTATCTGTCTCCACTTCCAGAGACAAACTGTCTACATCTTTTATAAACCTACTGATTTCAATGGCTGTCTTGAGGATACCTCTTTCTACCCTGTATCCTATGAAAATAATATTCCCTTCTCTCAGTTCCTTCGTCTCCATGTGTCTCTGTTCCCAGGCTTTCCTTTCCAGGGCATTAGAGGTGTCCTCCTTCTTCAGCGATTGGGGTTTTACTTCCTGCACATTGATGCTTTCCTCAGTTGCATCTCCACCATTTCCTGATATCCACACTTCTATCCCATCTTCCCACAGCCTTAACAGGGACAGTGTTTCTCTTGTCTTCACCAATCATGCAAACCTTTGCATCCAACGCATCATTCTCCACAATTTCCTCTGCCTTGAATAGGTCCTACCACCAAACACATCCTTACCTCTTTTACCACAATGATGCCGTTCTCAGCATGGAGGACAACACCTCATATTTCATCTGGGTAGCCTTCAACCTGATGGCATGAACATTGACTTCTCCTTCTGGTAATTTTTTTCTTTTGATTTTCTCTTTTCTTTCTGTTCCTCTTCTTTTCCTCTTTTTCTGCTCCCTACTCTGGGCTTTTGCCTCTTCTCCAGACCTGCCTATCACATCTTCCAGCTTCTCTTTCTACTATGTCCTCTCTCCTTTCCTATTACATTCCTTCAGCTCTTTACCTTTCTCACCCACCAGGCTTCACTTATCATCTTCTAGCTGGTCCTCCTTTGCCTCCTTCCACCGTTTTTATTCTGGCACCTTCCCCTTTCCTTTCCAGTTGTGATGAAGGGCCTCAGCCTGAAGTAGTGACTGTTTATTCATTTCCATAGATACTGCCTGACCTGCTGAGTTCCTCCAGCATTTTGTGTGTGTTGATCTGAGTTGGGTGGAGGGGTGGAGATATGTCTCTACCAAAGGGGGTGTAAGGTGTTCCTTCCCTCTGCTGGTCTGCAGATCACCCTTGAGCAAGATTAGCACCTGAAGCCACGGGAGCAGGTGGTGGATGGTCATTTGAGCAGCTGGTGCACATCACAAGACCTTGTTATGTAAATGCAGCTGTGCTGACTGGACAACGCCCATCGTATAAAGAATGGTAGAGTGCCAAAGGACATCTTCTATGGAGAACTAGCACCAGGCAAGAGGAACGTTGGTAGACTCCAGCTTCACTTCAAGGACCTCTGCAAGCATGACATTAAAGCCTTAAAAATCAACACAGAGTGCTGGGAGCTTACAGCAGATGACCGCAACTAATGGCGAGATACTCTTCAGCAACACCTAGAGCAAGGCAAAAGAGTGATCCTGAGTCAGTTTGAGGAGTGGAGAGCCAAATGAAGAGTGCAGTGGCCAGTGGACAACAATTCCACGACGCCCTACACATGCAGCAACTGTGGCAGACCCTACCATTCCAGGATCGACCTCAATAGCCACAGTCGACGCTGCTTGACAAACCAGTGATTACCAGAGGTGCAGTACCTATGGTCGACCACGACCAACGGAGGCCACACACATATGGTTATGCCACCACTGACACCAGGCAGGCAATCTCTGAAGAGTGTTGATAATGGCTGGGGGGGTCACCCGTCTTGTAAAGACACTGCCCAGAAGAAGGCAAAGGCAGACCACTTCTATAGAAAATTTTACCTTGGGACCATGATATGACGTGGCACATAATGGTAATAATGGCCGTGATGAAGTTCTGAGTTACTTGCCTCTGACCAGCTCTTGTAGTCCGATTGTATATATGGCTTCATATTTTGGTCAAGGGTGACTCCTGGGATATTGACAGACAGTGGGGGGGTGGGGGGGGGGTATTTATTTATTTTATTATTTATTCATTTATTTTGAGATACAGCTTGTAACAGGCCCGGAGCCACACTGGCCAAATACATCCACGTGACCTATTAACCTACAAACCCTTACACCCTTGGAATGTGGGAGGAATCCTGAGCCACATGGTCATGGGGAAAACATACAAGCTCCTCGCAGAAGCAGCTGGACTGCAGGTGTTGCATTACCGTTACACTAACCACTATGCTTCCAAGCCTCCCCAGTAGCAGTGGTAGTAAGATCAATGAATGTCAGGCAGCTACCACTGTGTGTACTGATGGTGAATATATATTCACATTATTGATGAATTCTGACATTTCCTCCTGAATGATTGATTATGATAGCAGATATAGCATTATTAGATATAATTTTAAATAGAAATCAATAAAACATCTTCTACGCCATAACAGCATATGAACAACCACTTTTTTCATTAGTTTAACATGAAGCATTTTACACTTGGTAGAAATGACTACGTGCAGTAGTCGGGGAAGGCGAAGTCAACACTTTATTTACATTGGATAGAGGAAGCCCAATAGATTTCTCTGCTGAATTTCTTTGGCAATTGCCTTCAGAGGTGACTAGGTGTTGGAATCGTTTTTTATTGTCACATGTCCTGAGGTTAAGTGAAAATCTTGCCTTGCATATTATTCATAGAGCTCAGTTCATTACACAGTGCACTGAGGTAGTACATGGTAAAACAATACCAGAGAGCAGAATAAAGTGCAGAGAAATTGCACTAACAATTTATAATAGTTTAATTTGAAATATTTAGTTGTTTTAGGCAGAATTAAGACACTATATTGGCTTTACTATGTCTTTCTAGCAAGGGAAATTAATTTAAAATAGAATACTCATAGGTCATTGGATTTCAACTGACTTCATAGTAATTTGGGCAGTTTAATCCAGAGGTATTTCATTTTGGGAGTCAAAAGTAAGAGGAAAGTATACAGTCAATGGCAGGAGCATTGATGTACAGAAGGAACTTGAGGTAAAAATCCATAGCTTCCTGAAACTGACAACAGAAGCAAATAGAATGCTAAAGAAGGTGAACAGAATATTTGCCTTCACCTGTAGGTGTGGAGTATAAAAGTCTAGGAGCCAATATGTTGAATTTATATTAAACTGTATTTTGGCCACATCTGGAGTACTGAGTACCATTCTGGTAGTAGCATTACAAGAAAGATATGGAAGCACTAGAGAAGGTGCAGAAGAAGTTCACTGGGAGGTTGTCTGGATTAGAGAGCATTAGCAAAAAGGAAAGTTGAGTGAACTGGAGCCTCCAGCATCAGTAGTGAGGACCAAGAAATTATGGACAAGGGAAGCACAAGAGCGTCTACAGGACTGCTTTGAATTGTGGATTGGACTGTATTCAGGGATTCATCTTCGAACCTGGATGAATATGGAGCAATTGTTACCGACTTCATTAAAACCTGTACGGATGAGTGTGTGCCTACAAAGACTTACTGTACATTCCCAAACCAAAAACCGTGGATGAGCCATGGATGAACCAGGTCATCTGCTGAAGGCTAGATCTGTGGCATTCAAGTCTGGCAACCAAGGCCTGTACCAGAAAACCAGCTATGATTTGCGGAGGGCTACTTCAAGGGCGAAGAGACAATTTCGAATGAGGTTGGAGGTAACATCAGAAGCACAGCAACTCTGGCAGTGTTTGCAAGACATTACTTCCCACAAAGTGAAACCCAATAGCATGAATGGCAGCGATGCTTCACTGCCAGATGAACTCAATGCCTTCTGTGCCCAATATGAAAGGGAGAATATAACTACAGTTGTAAAGATCCCTGCTGTACCTGATAACCCTGTGATCTCTGTCTCAGAGGCCGATGTTAGGCTGTCTTTAAAGAGAGTGAACCCTCACAAGGCAGAAGGTCCTGATGGAGAACCTGGTAAGGCTCTGAAAATCTTTGCCAACCAACTGGGGTGAGTATTCAAGGTCATTTTCAGCCTCTCACTGCTACTGGCGGAAGTTCCCACTTGCTTCAAAATGCCAACAATTATGCCAGTGCCTAAGAATAATACAGTAATATGGTCTGCCTTAATGACTATCGCCCAATAGCACTCACATTGACAGTGATGAAAAGCTCTGAGAGGTTGGTCATGACTAGACTGAAGTCCTGCTTCAGCAAGGACCTGGACCCATTGCAATTTGCCCATTGCCACAATGTCAATGGCAGATGGAATCTCAATGGCTTTCCAGAAGGCTTTAGACCAGCTGGACAGCACAAACACCTACATCAGGATGCTGTTCATCGACTATAGCTCAGCATTTAAAACCATCATTCCCACAATCCTGATTGAGAAGTTGCAGAACAGGGCCACTGTACCTCCCTCTGCAAATGGATCCTCGACTTCCTAACCGGAAGACCATAATCTATGCGGATTGGTGATAATATATTCTCCTCTCTGACGATCAGCACTGGTGCACCTCAGGGGTGTGTGCTTAACCCACTGCTCCACTCTCTGTATACCCATGACTGTGTGGCTATGCATAGTTCAAATACTATCCATAAACTTGCTGATGATAGAATCATTATTGGTAGAATCTCAGGTGACAAGAAGGTGTACAGTAGTGAGATATGCCAACTAGTGGAGTGGTGTATGGCATGTGGCCAAGTGGATAAGGCGTTGGTCTAATGATCTGAAGGTCACTAGTTCGAACCTTAGCTGAGGTAGCGTGTTGTGTCCTTGAGCAAGGCACTTAACCACACATTGCTCTGTGATGACACCGGGGCCAAGTTGTATGGGTCCTAATGCCCTTCTCTTGGACAACATCGGTGGTGTGGAGAGGGAAGTCTTCCATACAAACTTGCCCAGACCTCAGTCATCATCGAAAATCGATGGACAACCAAAGAGAGAGAGAGAGTGGAGTGGTGCTGCAGCAACAACCTGGCATTCAACATCAGTAAGACGAAAGAGCTGTTGTGGTCTTCAGGAAGGGAGGGATCAGAAGTGGAGAGAGTGAACCGTTTCAAGTTCCTGGGTGTCAAGATTTCTGAGGACCTAACCTGGTCCCAAAATAGTGATACAGTTATAAAGAAGGTAAGACAGTGGCTATACTTGATTAGGAGTCTGAAGAGATTTGGTATGTCAATAAATACACTCAAAAACTTCTACAGAGAGCATTCTGACAGGCTGTATCACTGTCTGGTATGGAGGGTCTACTGCACAGGACCAAAAGAAGCTGCTGAGGTTTGTAAATTTAGTCAGCTCCATCTTGGGTACTAGCCTACAAAGTACCCAGGACATCTTCAAGGAGCAGTGTCTCAGAAAGGCAGCGTCCATTATTAAGGACCTCCAGCACCCAGGGCTTGCCCTTTTCTCACTGTTACCATCAGGTAGGAGGTACAGAAGCCTGAAGGCACACACTCAGCAATTCAGAAACAGCTTCTTCCCTTCTGCCATCCGATTTCTAAATGGTCTTGATTTTTTTCTTCTATATTATGTATTGCATTGAACTGCTGTTGCTAAGTTAACAAATTTCATGACACATGCTGGTGATAATAAACCTGATTCTGATTCTGCTCTTTCTGGCATGTTGGAGGCTGAGGGGCAATCTGGTAGAAGTATATAAAATTATGAGAGGCATAGTCAGGATATCTGTCAATACTGGAAAGTGTAGCTATAACATGAACAGAAAAACTTTACAGGAGATTTAAGCGGCTTTTAAAAAAAAATTCAGAGTGGTTGGTTCTCTGAATGGGGAGTAGTGAAAGCAGATTGAATAGTGATGCTTAAGAGGCACTTCGACAGGCATATGAAAAGGCAGAGAATAGAGGGATATTGTCCACGTGTGGGAAAATTGAATTGGTTTGGATTGACATCATAGTTGGCAAGAAAACTCTGTGAGCCAAATGGCTTGTTCCTGTGTGCTTTGCTCTGTGTTCTAATTGGATAAAAGAGGAACAACAGAATGGAGTCCCTCCAATGTACATATTTCTAACTTAGTTTGTAAAAAGCCCTAAAAGGGAAGATTCATAATATAATGATAAGTGACGTAGAGTACATAAAAGTGGGGAATATCTAGGCAATAGTGACCAAGGTATAACGTGCCTTAAAGTGACATTAGAGAAGGATATCAGATTGACAAAATACAGAATAAATCCATGGAGAACAGCTGTTTTGTTTTAACTGTACTGAAAATAAAACTCTGAAAGATTAAAAAAGAGCACAATCATGTCGAGAAATATTTAAAATAGTGTTTAGAAAATTGCAGGAAATATTATACTTGGCCAGATGGAAACTGTGGAGAGCATTCTAACCGGTCGCCTCTCTGGGTTTGGAGGGGCCACTGCACAGGATTGAAAGAAGCTGCAGAAAGTTACAAACTCAATCAGCTCCATCAATGGCTCAAGCCCTCCCCAGCATCGAGGACATCTGCAAAAGGCGATGCCTCAAAAAGGCAGCATCCATCATTAAGGACCCCCATCACCTAGGATATGCTGTCAGTGTAATACTACCATTGGGGCAAAGCTACAAGGGACTGAAGACACAAACTTAACATTTTAGGAACAACTACTACTCTTCCACCATCAGAATTCTGAATGGACAATGAACCAATCCGTGAACACCGCCTCACTATTTTTGCACACTTTCAAACACCCATGATTGTCCATATTTGAACAAAGGGAAGAGAATAATTGAGGGCCAGGAAGGAGACATACACTAACTTCATAGATAGCAGAAGAGAATATGGGAAGAGGGAACGTGAAGGGACTGGGTAAATCAAGTAGGAGTCGGAGTTTGAAATAGAACAACAAGGAACAGAAAACAAAGTAAGATATTTTACAGGCCCAACATTTTCTTTTAAAGTTGGGAATGAGATGGGTTATTAAAAGTAGAATGATGTACAAGAGGCCCTTCAGACCACTGGTCCTATAGACTCGATGACAACACTGGTGACAGGGGGAGATGGCAGAAATATTACACCATTCTTTTGCTGTAGTATTTACTGAGACATAATTCTGGTTGACATTGGATGATGAAATGATAATTAAATGAGTGTATTTAAAATGGAAAAAAGGTGATATATTAAGTAAACTGATCTAACTCTCCTATGGGAGGAAAGGAACCCTGATCCATATAGATTGCATCCATATATCTTTTAAAAGAACCTAGCAAAGGGAGGCTGTATGTTTCATAATTCATTAGAAAATGCTATATACCAGAGGACTAGCAGGCAGCCAAAGTGACATCTATATTTAAGACAGCAGATTCAACATATCAAGGGAATTGCACAGGACAGTCAGTTTAACATTGAATAGTCAAAAAAGTAACGGATACCAATTTAAGCAGAGAATAGAAGAAAATCAAGAAACAAAGCATAATAATGAAGTCATTATGGACCTCAAAAGACAAATCATTACTTCGTCAACCTTAGTGGACAAGGTTGGGTAATGCAAGGATAGAAGGAGAGTTTCAGGTTGTAGATTTAATGTTGTGCTTCAGGAAAAAGGGATTGGAAGGAAAGGGTAGTTCCCTGCAGTGGAAGGAGAGTAGTGTTGATGCACAAAGTTCGGCCGAGCAACTGTTGCTATTTACAACGTATATTAATGATTTAAACTCTGGAACATAATTTCTTCCATTGCAGAGATACCATGTAGGTGGAGATTGTCAACACGGAAGAGGAGTAACAAGTTGCAGGAGGATGTTAATTAGCAGGAAGGGCAAATTAGCATTTGAAGTTCAATCTAGATAAAATGCAAGCTAGTACAAATTTGGTGGGATGAGTAGGGAAATAATTTATTACTTGGAAGGTGAAGGATCAGAGAGAGAAGACCAAAGGTAATAAGTAATGTATTCATACTGAGTGAACAAGGTCATTTAAAGAATATTGGGTTTACTTCTAGAGCAGAGATTCCCAACCTTTTTTATACCATGGACCAAAACAATTAATCAAGGACCCCAGGTTAGGAACCCCTGTTCTGGAGCAACAGAACTGGAAATCCTGGATGTTGCACTAAACCTTCTTCAAACCTTGAAGCACATTTCTGGTCACCATATTATATATATATATATATATAAGATATAGCGTACTAGAGAGGATGCATCTGAAAATTTGAGAATAAACACATCAGGAAATGGTGACGTGTCAGGATAACATTCTCTTGGGTTGAATAAAACTCCCGGAAGTGACATCTTACTGACAGTATTATACTTGGCTCCATGGGACTGGATGGCCCAAGACATGCTGGAAGTACGTAACCCTGTGCCTCTGGCAGGCAATGTGTCAGGCAGGACATCATTACCCTCATCAATAAGTAGAAGGGAGAGAGGGAAGTGATCAGGAATTGGAGATTCTTTCTGCTATGGATAGTTTGGGGTGATTTTTTTGAGCAAACTGTCAAAATCATCTGTCAGAAAGTCTTTTCACCAGAACTCACCAACACACATCAAGACTTCCCTTGCTGTGGCCCTCACAGTCAGATCCTTCCTGTACAGTTGAGGTATCATCCCCAACACGTGGAGCCCTTCGAATGGCTGTGGTGGGGAAGAGGCAGTCACACACCACTTTGCAGACTGTGGGTTTGCTAAAAGGTGTGGAGGGGATGCAAAGGTCCTAGTCTTGGTTCATTCCAAGAGCTGTGCAACAGAAAAATCTTTTGTTCAAAGGCTACTCCCAGGGGCACACCCAAAACAGATGTCAGGTGTTGCTGGAAGGTCATCAACTTTGTGAAACATTCTCTTCGGTCTACCCAAAACTCGTGGGTCTTCCAGCACAGTGAGACGTCTGTAAGGGAATGTCACTGCCTGGCATGTTCCAGGCTATAGGAGTACATACTGGGGGATGCACTGAAATTTAGTGCAGTCAATGCAAAGTTTCTGTGGGGAAGGACAGAATTATCACTGTTTCTCTCCCTATCACACATGAAGGGTCTGAATTAGCTGGGGAAGTCCTTTAAATGAGGAAATGATGTACCAATCCAGACAGCCAATTGGCAATGGTGCTATTGTTTTAAAGCAAGCTAACACTACTGGATGTATTGATCATGAATGTCAAATCTTTTGCTCAAAGAGGCATCTGACAAAATGGATGCTGAGGAGAATTTTTCCACTTGCAGAGACAAATCATTGGCTATAAGATGGCCACCAGTAAAGTTAGAACAAACTTTTTATTGAAAGAGTGGGAAGAAAAGTGGGGTAGCATGCTAGTGTAGTGGTTAACACAATGCTTTACAATAAACTTTCAATTCCCACTGCTGCCTGTAAGGTGTATGTGTTTTCTCTATGTGACCACATGCATTTCCTCCGGGTGCTCCAGTTTCCTCCCACAGTCCAAGGGCATGGGTTAATTGGTCATTGTCAATTGTCCCGTGATTAGGCTCAGATTGAATTGGGGGATTGTTGGGCAGCACAGTTCGAAGGGCCAGGAGGGCCTAATCTATGCTTATCTCAATAAATCATGTAGAGCTTTGTACCGGGGGGGGGGGGGGGCAGCAGTCCATAGAATACAAGTATTTAAGAGAAAAACTGGATAAGCATCAGAGGGAGAAGGAATGCTGTTGCTCAGGAAAGTCAGAAGGAAGTTTGAGTGGAGCATAAACCCTGGTGATGTGGTATGTTTGGGTGTGATAGATAGCTTCCTTATATTCCTATTTAAGACCATTCAGCAAGTGCTTGCAAGGTCTTCTGATAAAGTTAGGAGTGGGTGATATTCCAGCCATGCACCAAACATATAATTGACTAATATTTTTCATTAGCACTTTGCAGTAGAGGTCATTTGATGGCAGCCGGGCTTTTTTTCTTTATTCCAACTGCACCGAGATTATTGTAACACTGCCACTGTCACTGATGGTGACTCTTTCGTGGAGGACAATCAACTCAGCAGAGTCAGGAAGTCAAGACCCTGACCTTTTGTTCTGTGTGATTTAGTGTTACATTAACAGATCACTTTAATAAGTCGGCTGTCAGGGGAACTTGCATCATTTTATACATAAATAAAAAGAGGCATAGAAATATATATGAGGTTCATGCTACATCAAATTCTTGGTATTGTCAGGTTTTTATTTAACTGCAGCATAGATTGTTTTCCTATCGATGAAGTAAACTCAATGTGTAATTTGTTAGAATGCGCTAGACTTGTTATGTAGCATGTGATACTTAATCGGCAATCCACAAAATAATTGAAAATAATTTTCTCACTATTCAGAATGCCAGGGAAAAAGTCCCTAGAGCCTGTAAGCCAGTTCATTAGCTTTAAATTATTTAAAGCATAAATTGCAATACTTTAAATAATGAAATTTTCTGGCAAGTCACAGACTCCAAACCAACTACTTCCTAGCCCAAAACTTACCAGAATTACATTCTTCAAAAAGACAAATCAAAACTTATATTGAGGATATAAATACCTGAACCCTCCATGGATATTTTATTTATGAACTGTATTCTTTGAATTATTCCAAAAAATCCTTGCTTTAATTCTTTGGAAAAATACAACGGTTTATGCAACTCAGAGCAAGCCAGTCTGTAAACCAGTACATCAACTTGTGTACTTTGTAAAGGAGTCTGACCAATCACACTGATTACAACAGCATCCTGAGTAAGGACTGTGTTCATCTGGATTTCCACCATGGGAGGTGGGAGTATCGCACTAACAAGCTGTTTCCAGTCTGCCCCTTAAAATATTTCTGTTCCATAATAATATTACACATGGTCCTATTACATATGTATACTTGTATTTCTGATAGGTATCAGCTTGCTAAAAATTATTGCTTCCCTGTAATAGAAAATGTATTCTTCAATTTGTCAATACACTGGTGGCAGTCTAATACACTGCACACCTGTCATAGGATTAATTGCTCACCTAAAACATTATCATTTACCAGTTCTCCTGGGCCACAAACCAAAAAGCAGTTGATATGATTGATGACAGCCTAAGGCATAAATGAAGCAAGTTAAAACTAATTTTTAATTATGTGGAATGGGTTTGTTTTCTTTTCTGCTTCAGAGATGGCATTAATTTTGAGATTTTTATTTAAAAAAACATGCGTGTTGCAGTTCATTTTTATTGAGAATGTTTGTTGTGGCAGTCTGCAGCATAGACAGCAGAAGGGTGGTACTCAAGCCGTTCATCTTGTAATTTCCCTGCTACTTCTTTCACAAGCCATCACCTTTGCCAATTCCTTAGTCTCCAGATATAAAATCAGAAAATTGAATATTATTGCCCTTCTGTTATTGACTCTTGTATTTGCAGCTGTTACCTCTAATCCCCATTATACATGAGCCATATCATCAGTGCTGGAAAATTTCTACAGGACTGTTAATGTTTTTCTATATATTGTTTCTAATCTCATTTCCCCATCCCCCGCTCTGCTGGGCTGTGCTTTCACTAGTTCATTAAAGGCTGTCTATTTCTGAGCTGCAGGGTAATTAAGGCCAGGGCAAGGTTCTGTTTGATTGCCTGAAAGCTGATTCCACAAGTCTTGGGTTCCTCTGGGACCAGGAGTGCATGTTGAGAATATATGAACCAATGTGTTACTAAGAACAGAGGAAATTGGTGACTGTTAAGGGAAAATTCTTGCCTTGAAAACATAATTTAGTGAAGAGAGCTCATTGTTCAAACTCTGTAGTCAACATATTTGCTGTGCAGTAAAACCAGATTGCTTCAACTGAGGAGTGAGCAGAACAGATAGCATTTCAAATTTTATAACAATGTAGACTCTGAATTGTACTGAATTTTCTATGAAATGAAAATGAATGACCCAAGCTGTGAACTTCCTGCCACCACCCAGAATTCATCACATTTAAGCACTGTTACAGTGTTACACTGTTTACTTTTTAACTTGTGTCATAAATGCACGTTATGCGAAATATGTTCTGGAATATATTTTATGTTAATTTATTTGTGGTAAATGACTTTATGTGTTGCGTGTGAGTTATATGTACTGTGATGTGCGCCTTTGTCCAGAGGAGTGTTGTTTCACTTGATGGTATACATATAACCATATAACAATTACAGCATGGAAACAGGCCATCTCGGCCCTTCTAGTCCGTGCCAACGCTAACTCTCACCTAGTCCCACCTACCTGCACTCAGCCCATAACCCTCCATTCCTTTCCTGTCCATATACCTATCCAATCTTTTTTTATCCAATCATGTGTATGATTGAATGACAATAAACCTGAACTTGAACTAAAGACAATGAGAATTTCTTAGATGAAAACAAAACACAGGAAACACAGTCTCCTGTATGATTTGGGAACATTTTGGATTTTTTAAAATCTCTCTCAGAAGACCCTGCCACACACCCACCCACTGCTCATTTTGCCAGATTTAATCTGGAATATCATTCTTTGGTTCCTGCTTTGTGTGTGGGTCACGGATGAGAAACTGAGCATTCACCACAGAAAGGGGCTTTGTGCTTTGTGACAATTCTGCACCCGTTGGTTGTTACAAGTGAAGAAACAATTTGTTTAATAGTATTAGTAATGAGGGGCATTTGCTTGGGGTTTGGTAGGAAGGATCATAAAGTATAGCTATCTGAAAAAGCTCTTTAATATTCACCAGACCTGGAATATCTAGTAGTAAAATGTCATCCATTTTATCTGCTGAGGGAGTTTTCCAACATCATCCTGGTAGTGGGGTACATTCCACCTCAGACCAATGTCAGACAGGCTCTGGAGGAGCTAAGCACCATAATCAACAGTCCTGATGCCTTCCCTATCATTGTGGGGGAAGACCAGCTTGAGGAAGTCTCTGAACAGTTGAGGCTTCTTCACTAAATATATTTAAGATACAGTTAGATAGATTTTTATATAGTAGGGGAATTAAGGGTTATGGGGAAAAGGCAGGTAGATGAAGATGAGTTTATGGTCAGATCAGCCATGATCTTATTGAATGGCGGGGTAGGCTCGATGGGCCAGATGGCCTACTCCTGCTCCTATTTCTTAAGATCTTATGTAACAGTTACCAAAAAAAATCGCGTGCGGAACTAGAGGAGCTAATGTACTTGAACACTGTTATATCACCATCAAGAACACTTTTGCAGTCCCATGACCACACTTTGTAAAGTCCGACCACTTGGCTGTACTTCTACTCCCGGCATATATGCAGGAACTAAAGACCATGCACCAGTGGGGAGGACCAAGAACGTATTGTCAAGGGAGGCAGAGGAGTGTTTATGGGACTGCTTTGAGTTGGTGGAATGGACAACGTTCACAAACTCACCAAATCTGAATGAATATACCACTGTAGTCACTGACTCCGTCAAGAGCTGGGTTGACGAGTGTGTGCTTTCAAGAATATACCAGACATATCCAAACCAAAAGCTGTGGATGAACCAGATTCATAGCCTGCTGAGGGCTAGATCTGTGACATTCAAGATGGGTGATCCAGAACTATACAAGAAGTCCAGGTATGACCCACAGAAGGCTATTTTAAGGGCTAAAAACAATTCTGATTGAATTTAGAGAGGGAACTGGATGCATGTCAACTCTGGCAGGGTTTGCAGGCCAATACTCCCTACAATGGAAAGCAAACCATAAATGGTGTGATGCGTCACTCCCAGATAAGCTGAATGCTTCATGCATGCCTTGAAAGGGAGGATAAAACTACACCTGTGCGAATCCTTGTATTATCTGGTGACCCTGTGATCTGTCTCGGAGGCCAACACCAGAACATTGTTATATTTGTAACTCCAAAAACTAACCGAAAGAAAAACACAGGGGCCAGGTGACATTTTGTGTACTTTGTTTTACTTTGGTGAGGCACACACATAAGACATGGTGGCATTTTGACATATGCCATTCATGTAATTCTTACAGATACCCCATTATGAATTATGTAAGCAAAGAATCAAACAATATATTTACAAAATTACTCAAATATTGCTGAAATATTAAATACACAACAGTCCTCCCTGCTTAACTAAAACTCCAATTCAATATAGATGGCATCTCAACATATGGGGTGTATGGGGTGTCCAAGGAGGGGTACTAGCTCTGGTAAAGGGGCTTGACAGTCCATTCCAGGGCAGCTTGCTGACCTATGGTCCCCACTGTATACTCAGCTCTCACCGATGGCTCCAAGTAGCTATTTGAATATGACAGTGGCCACATCCCGGTACACCGCTTCAGCAGGCAACAGGAGCCAGTGGGCCTCATACCCAATCACAAACAAGAGAAAATCTGCAGATGCTGAAAATCCAAGCAACGCACACAAAATGCTGGAGGAACTCAACAGGCCAGGCAACATCTATGGAAAAGAGTACAGAAGTCTTTTCCACTTTTCTCCATAGATGCTATCAGGCCTGCTGAGTCCCTCCAGCATTTTGGGTGTGTGGGTCTCATACCCAGTGAGATAGGGGCACGCCTGTCCTATGCATGGAAAGTCAGCTCTGGCGGACTGGGCAGATGAGATCTCCTCACTAGCAGGTAGCACGTTTAGCAATCCTGACGGTGAGATCCAAAGCTAGGAAGGTGGTACTGCAATGCTCCATGGAGAGCGAAGGACATGACAAGGCACAGAAGACGTCATGGGTCATCCATTGCAACCAAGGAAGACCCCAGCTGGTGATGCTTGTCCATACCACTGGGCCCAGGTTCCTGAGGTTGAAAGTGTGGAAACGCCCCAGTGCAACAGATTTTCCACTTTTAAAAAAACTCCCGCACAGGTTTCCTGTCATTGACAGAAAAGGTGAACAACCATTATACATGTAAATAATTTTTTTCCTCATCCCTTATGGGTGGTGTGCATGTGTATTTTCCCCTCAATCTCAGGTCCTCTGCAGAGGCCTGGGAGCTTGAGTGTTGGCGCGGTTTCCTTGCTGTTTCTAGTAGTTGGCTCTTCTGGACCAAGATCTCAGATGTCGTTCCTGGGGTTTGTTGGAACCACTCTCCCAGTCTAGGTGCCAAAGTTCCATGCACTCCTATCACCACCAGGATTACTCTGGCTTTAACCTTGCACATTCTTTCTATCTGCTCTTTCAAGCCCTGGTATTTCTCCAGCTTCTCTATTCTTTCTTCCTGATGTTACTGTCATTCGGGATTGCCACATCCACTACTATTGCTTTCTTCTATTTTTTGTCTAGTATTACTATGTCTGGTTGGTTGGCTAGTACCTGCTTATTGGTCTGTATTTGGAAGTCCCACGGGATCTTAGCTCCGTTATTCTCCAAGACTTACTCAGGTGCTTCCCATTTGGACTGGGGAGCGTCCAATCCATACTTAGTGCAGATGTTCCTGTACACAATTCCTGCAACTTGGTTGTGCCATTCAGTGTATTCTGACCCTGCCTGTATCTTGCACCCTGCTACTATGGTTTCAGCAGATGTTTCAAAGTTGCAAGATGGCGGCGTGACGCAGCGCGCAGCGGCCACTTTGGAATGAATATCTGTAATCTGTCAAGTAGGGAGCCGTGTACAATCCTGATTTGATGGAGACACTCGCATGAAGCACGGAGGAACACCTGGTGAAACTTTTGAAATGACTGTTTCGCTGCCACTGCTACTGTGCGATCGGAAAAATCTCCGGAAGGAAGGCCCCAAATCCTCGGCTTTGCCTGTTGCTTGGCAGCCGGGGCCAGGGTCGAAGCGCTCGGCAGAGATGGTGCTTGGTGTTTGGTGTCAGAGGGCTGGTCGGAGGCTTGAAGTTTACGGACGGACTCGGAGTTGGCTGTGGTCGGGGCTCCCAAAGTGCTGTATCGGCAAGTTGCAGCGCTGGAGGTTCATGGCAGGAAGAGTTTTTCTTCCTTCTACTGTCTGCGTGAGATGATGGGCTGTCGGAACTTTGAGACTTTCTTTTAAACCGTGCCATGGACTGCTCTTTATCAGATTACGGTATTGCTTTGCACTGCTGAAACTATGTGTTATAATTATGTGGTCTTTGTCAGTTAGTCTTTTATCGATTATAGTATTGTCTGCACTGTTGAAACTATATGTTAACTATAACTATATGTAACTATGTGGTTTTGTGTAGGTCTTGTAGCTTTAGGTTTGTCTGATGGGTTTGTAGTTCCTTTCTGGGGAACACGCTAAGATGGTAGTGCGATATTAATACGCAGCAGCCTCTCTGGACTCTGGATTGGGGATTACCAAATGTTATGTGGTTTTTCTTGTGTGGTCTGTTTTGTGCTTTTTTGTGATATCATTCCGGAGAACGTTGTCTCATTTTTTAACTACGTTGCATTTGTGGTTTATAAATGACAATAAACTGAATCTGAATCTGAATCTGAAGATTCCTTGCAGATATATATACTGTATATAGAGAGTATACTATTTAAAACAACTACCGTAGATGTCGGATTTTAAGCCGCTACTTTTTTCCCACATTTTGAACAGCTTTGAACACTGCGGCCTTTACTACGGTGCGGCTAATGCATGGTTTTTTTTCATGCCGCCAAAAACATTTTGCCTCGTAACAGTAGACCAATAAAATTGATGAGTAGTTCACAGAGGTCCAATGAAATTGTACGATAAATCAAGCGCACTTTCACAATTAAATTATTGTAAATCAGTCATTTGTACTCACCCTCATCAACATGGGAAACACTCGAAGAAAAGCATTGTGCTGCCTTTATGGCAGTTATTTAGTTTATAATATTTTCGCTTAGTAATTCATTTTCTAGTTAAAGTTAGAAGTGTTTTAACTATATTTGTTTTCTGTACTACATCGCGGGATGCTATGACGTCACACCCGGTTTCGCCGCGTCTTGTGGGAAAAATGCCATTTGCGATAAACGGGAAGGTGGGGGGCGAGCGGCGGAGCGGCGGAGCCAAAACGCTGCTTTTAAGTTAAAGGCGATCAATAACTTTTCCTGGTAGGCTGCACTATATATATTTTTTACCAGTCATTAGGAGATATTGGAATGTTGTTCAGTAAAAAAGTATACGCAACATATATTTAAAAGTAGCCGCGTTACAGGCACGGTTCGAAAAAAAGCATTTGCAATATGTATTTGTTTATGTTACCATATGGATTTAATTAAAAGTTAAAAAATCCTCACGTGTAATATCTTTCTGTGTAAATATCTCATATTACAACGTGGGACACCTGCGGCCGAAAATCCGGTGCGGCCTAAAATCCGGTGCGGCCTGTACAAGTACAAAATTGATTTTATTTCTAAAATTAGAGCCAGCGGCTTTTAATCAGGTGCGCTCTGTAGTGCGAAATCTACGGTACTATCCACAACACAGAATTGATCACTACAGAGGATTTCTTACTTTTATCAGATATTGTTATTCCTGAAAAGGGGATCACTCTGCTTGGCAGATGAGACTAGTGGCTGTAAAACAATCCCAGATTCTGGGGCCCACTCTGTGGTGGTTTTAGCAGTTGACTCTGGGACTGTAGGAAGTGGTTCTGACAGCACTGAACAGCTTTCTTCCCTGACAATTGACTCTGCTCTCTTCAAGTGACCGATGTGATTCACTCTGCCCCTCTGCCCCTCAACACAGGAGCCCTCCCAGGGCTGTGTCCAAAGCCCCTTCCTCTACTCCCTATACACCCACAACTGTGTTGCCATGCACAGCTCCAATCTGATGTTCAGATTTGCAGATGACATGACACTGATAGGCCTCATTTCCAACCATGATGAGATAGCTAACAGAGGAGAAGTCAACGCTCTGATGCAATAGTGCCAAGAAAACAACATCTCCCTCAATGTCAAACAAACAAAGGAGTTGATCGTGGATTACAGGAGGAATGGAGACAGGTTAGCCCCTCTTGACATCAATGGGACTGTAGTTGAGAGGGTGAGTAGTTTCAAGTTTCTCGGTATACATATTACCAAGGATCTCACCTGGACTGTACATACCAACTGTGTGGTGAGAAAAGCACAACAGTACTTCTTTCACCCTAAGTTCAGCATGAGTCCCCAGATCCTCAGGACTTTCTACAGGGGCACCAGCGAGGGCATCCTGACTGGCTGTGTCATTGCCTAGTACAGGAACTGTACTTCCCTCAATCGCTGGGCACTGCAGAGAGTGATGCAGACTGCCCAGTGCATCTGTAGATGTGAACTGTCCTCTATTCAGGACATTTACAGCAGCAGGTGCATAAAAAGGGCCTGGAGGATCATCAGGGACTCCAGCCACCCCAACCACAAACTGTTTCAGCTGCTACCATCTGACAAATGGTACTGCAGCATTAAGGCCAGGACCAACAGGCTCCAGGACAGCTTCTTTCACTAGGTCATCAATGCACATTGATCTGATTGTGTATCTAACTGTACATTGATCTGATTGTTATCTGACTGTACATACATGCATACAAAACAATTATGTATACAATTTTAGTGTTTGAGCAATATCCTCCCACATTTCCCTTCTTTATTGCTTGTGCATTGTGATGGAGATGCAACATAAAGATTTTTTATTCCCTTGGATGTAATAAATAAACTAACAAACAAATAAATAAATAAATAAATATGTCATCTCCAGATGACATCAGACACAATCTCCACTGTTTAGGAGAGTGATCCAGTTCTGTCCCTAATCTTTCCAAGTGCCCACTTTTGATCGCCCCTGTAGTCCCTCACCAGGACTGCTTGTCCAGGAGTGAAACAACAAACCTCCTTATTTGAAGAGCCTCATTAGTTTGTCCTGCATAGTCCTTCTGAGATTGGGTTTGGGGAGATCCATGTGTGAGTGCAAGGGATGAACCAGGAGCGGCATAGATGATGAGTTGTTGGTTGTGGAGTGTACTGCATTGTGATATGCAAGGAGGAAATTGGCGAGCTTCTGATTCATTGTCAGTGGAGTGTGTTCTACTGACATTGCTGGCAATGCATTCATTTGACTGTTCAAACCTTTTTACAGAGCCATTTGTAGCTGTGTGATATGATACAGATGTAATATGTCTTATTCCATTCATTTTCAGGAATGACTGAAACTGTTCCATGACAAACTCTGATCCATTGTTACTGTCTAAGTGTTCTGGAACACCAGTCCATGAGAAGAGGCTTCTTATCATATCAACAGTGTGGTAGGCTATAGTGGAGGCTATTGGGAACACTTCTGGCAAATTTGTAGCTACATCCATTACTACAAAGGAATTTGTACCAATGAATGGTCCAGCAAAATCCACATGAATCCCCTGCCAGAGCAATGCAGGTCACAGGGATGGAGAGTTGCTGCTCTTGGCATCATCTGGACATGTTGGCATCCCAAACTGTTCAATCTGCTGATCTATCCCAGGCAACCAGACAAAGCTTTGAGCCAATGCTTTCACTTAGACCATGCCCGTATGACTGGCATGTAGCTCCTCCAACACTTTAGCTCCCAGCTTGAATTGTACAACAACTCTCAATCCTCTCATCAAGGAGAAGATCATCCCAGCGCTGGTAAAAACGGGGGAATTGGAATTTCTGCTGCACATTCCAGCCATTTGGGTTGCCATGTTCAGTAAGCCTGAGCAGTGTGGGGTCTTTTCTGATTTCCCTATGGATCTTCTCTGCCATAAAATGGAGACTTTCGATTTGCACAAGGGAGAATATATCAAGAGGTGTGACTCCACTTTTGTAAATTTTTCAGATATTTTCTTTTTGAAGGATAAATGGGACAACCCATCAGCATTTCCATGACTTATCATCCTCTTGAATTCAATCTTTTAATTGTGTCCTCCAAGAGACAGAGCCCATCTCTGCATTCTCTGCTAATGTTAGTGGGGCACCCGTCTGTGCATTGAAAATTGACACTAGCAGTTGATGATCAGTAATGAGGGTAAACTCTTTCCAATACAAGCACTGGTTGAAAAGCCTTACACGCCAAACCAGAATCAAGGTTTCTCTGTCAAGCTGTGTGTAATTTTTCTCTGCAGCAGTAAGGGAACTTAATGCAAAGAATATGAAGTGCTTACTTCTATCGATCTTAACCGGTGACATGACTGTACCTATACCATAAGGCGAGGTGTCACAGGTAAGCTTCACTGGACAATGGGGATTATAATGTGTGAGTACAGCATCTGACATCACTACTTCCTTTTTCTTTTGGAAAGCCACCTCACACTACTTTGTCCATTACCAATTCTTCCTGATCTGTAGTAATGAGGTCAAGGGATGGAGCACTGTTGCCAGACTTGGCAGGAACCTGGTACAATAATAGGCAAATCCTAAAAGGGATCACAGCTGTGACATATCCTTTGGCTTTGGAGCTTCCATCACTGTTTGAATTTTCTTAGCATCCTTGTGTAATCCTTGCGCGTCCATGGTGTGACGACAATAAGTGATGCTTGGTTTAAGCAATTTAAATAATTTAAACTTACTGTGTTGTGCTCCGAGCCCATAATCTTCTAATCTTTTTTTAGCAGAACCTTGAGATTTTGGAGACGTTCCTTGTCATTCTCACTGGTAACAATAGTGTCATCCAGGCAATCCTAAGTGCCTGGCCAGCCTTGTGGCTTCAGCTGCTTAGATTTCGGCCAGAATGCAAGTTTAGATGCTAATCTAAGAATAAGCCATAAAGCCCTTTATGAATGCATATAGTGGATTCTTCTTCCATCTCCATCTGTCAGTAGGCCTCTGCTAAGTCCACTTTGTGAGTGTCTTCCTCCAGAAAGTTTTGGAAAGATACCCATTTTCCTGGGAAGAGGGTAATGATCTACTTTCCATACAGGGTTAATAGTGACCTTAAAACCACCACAGATCCTGACAGACCCATCTTTCTTGGCTATTGGGACCATTGATGTTGTTCAAGTGCTCCACTCAACCTTGGAAGGAGTTCCTTCAGCCTCTATGCGATTTAGCTCACTGCCTCTTTATCACAGATAGCATAAGGAACTGGATGGGCTTTATAAATCTTGGGTGTGGCATTTTCATTTAACACGATTTTACCCTTGATATGTTTGAGTTTCCCAGAGCTATCCTTGGACATTGCTGTGGCATCATCCAGTACCTTTCTCAATTTGTTTTCAGTTGGCTCTTTTGTAGGGGATGTGGCATGTAAATTGTGGATGGATCTCCAATCAAGGTGTGGTTATCTCACGCAATCATAGCCCCACAATGCTGACCTTACTGTTTTTACCACATACTAGCCCAATATGGCTTATTAATTATTGTATTTCACTGTTACAAATGTCATTCTCACAGGAGTTATCTTTTGTCCTGAATAAGTTCTTGGATGGATATCTGCTAGCTTAAGTTCAATATTATTGAAATGCCATTCAAACTTATTTTGTTGGATGACTGAAACAGCTGAGCCAGCGTCCAATTCTATTTTAATTATCACAAACAAGAGAAAATCTGCAGATGCTGGAAATCCAAGCAACACACAAAATGTAGGAAGATCTTAGCAGGATAGGCAGTATCTACGGAAAAGAGCACTGTTAATGTTTCGGGTCAAGACCCTTCAACAAGACTGGAGAAAAAAGATGAGTAGATTTAAATGGTGGGGGTGGGAGGGGTACAGGGCTGATGTTTCCTTTGATACAGTGATTACAACTGCTCTTTTAAATGAGTTGTGCTTCAGTTAGGAGTCGTGTTTAAATGCCTTCTTTTAAGATTCCACAAATTGTGATGTCTCAAAGCAGCAATAAGATAGATAGATAGATAGATAGATAGATACTTTATTCATCCCCATGGGGAAATTCAACATTTTTTCCAATGTCCCATACACTTGTTGTAGCAAAAACTCATTACATACAATACTTAACTCAGTAATAATATGATATGCATCTAAATCACTAACTCAAAAAGCATTAATAATAGCTTTAAAAAAAAAGTTCCAGATAAAACCACCATTGAACTGACAATGCACAGATAATATCTTGAATTCAGACACACAAGCTGAAATAGAGTCCTCTTCCTTTTGCTTTCACTTATGAAACCTAAAACATTCTGCAAATAACAATGGCTTGGGTTCTAAATGTTCTTGCATTATGCTCACGATAACATCAAAGCTTTTCCACTTATCATATCCTGGTACTCGCTTTTCATTGGCTATTTTATTTGCTTTAAAATACTGCTCAATTCCTCTGGTATATTTCAACCAGTTATCAGTTCTGCAATCAAAACCATCTATCTTTCTGATGTAGCCAGCCACTTGTGCTGTTTCTAATTTATTGTTATAATAATCAATAACTGTATGTGTTGACTCGTTTCTTGTTAATTTTATCCATTTTTTGCCTTTTATTTAACTCGAATGTCTCTGTCTCCCTTCCAAAGAAGAATATACTTCTCTTCAGCAGGTAGGTTGTGGTCTGAAGTCTGTTTTAAAGCTTCCTCATCACCATCATTATGATCTATAACTCCAAAAATCACTTGAAAGGAAAACACGGGAGCCAGGACCAGTTTTATTCTATTTTGTTTAACGTCAATGAAGCACACACATATGATGTGGTAGCATAATAATGTATGCCATTCACATACTTCTTCATATATCCCATATTTAATTATGTAAACAAACAAAGAATGCTTAATCAAACAATATATTTACAATAATAAAATATTACTTAAATATTAAATACCCAACATCTTTCAAGTGGGTAAACCCTTGCAAGGCATCGGGGCCTAATGGTGCACATGGTAGGACTCCGATAATCTGTACCAAATAAATGGCAGGAGTATTCAAGGACATCTTCATTCTCTTGGTGTTGCAGACATAGGTTCCTACCTGCTTCACACCAGTGTCCAAGAAGAGCAGGATGAACTCTCTAAAAGAATGTTGGACTTATGTCTACAGTGATAATATCCTTTCAGAGGTTGGTCATGGCCTGATTAAAGTCCTGTTAAGCAGGGACCTGGTTCCACTGCAATTTGCCTGTTGTTCAATAGGTTTACAGTAGATCCAATCCACTAGCTCTCCATTCGGCCTTGGTTCACCTGGACAATAGCAATATCTATGTCAGGCATTCAACACAATCATGTGATCAGTCTAATCAACAAGCTCCAAAACCTGGGAGGGACTCTGTACATCGCCTCTGCAACTGGATTCTTGACTTCCCCACTGGAAGACCACAGTCTGTGCACTTTGGAAAATCATCTACTCCTTGCTGACAATCAGCACTGGGGCACCTCAAGGATGCATGCTTAGCCTACTGCTCTACTTTGTCTACACTGATAACTGTGTGGCTAGGCACAGTTCCAACATCATCCATAAATTTGCTGATGACACAACTATTGTGGGCAGAAATTCCAGATGGTGATGAGATGGCATACAGCAAGATAGATCAGGTGGTTGAGTACTGTCTCAGAAAAACCTTGCATTCAAGATCAATAAGACCAAGGAATTGATTATGGACCTCAGGAAGGAGAAGCTGAGGGACACACACCAGTCTTCATTAGGGAGCAGCAGCGGAAAGGACGAGCATTTTTGAGTTCCTGGGTGTCAATATTTCTGAAGCTCTATTTTGGATACAACATATTGCAATTGCACTAGTTATTTAATTTATTTTATATATATTTCTTCAAAGATTCAAAGTACATTTATTATCAAAGAATGTATGCAATACACAACCCTGAGATTTGTCTTCCCACAGACAGCCACAAAACAAAGAAAACCACTGAATCTGCTGAAAGAAAAACATGAAACCCCCAACATGCAAAAAAGCAAGAACAAATCATGAAAACAGCAGAAAAATTTGCAAGAACATAGAATATAAAGCACCAGACCAGAAAGTAATTGAAACATTCCAGGCACATTCAGTTCAGCTCGGTTCCATTCAATCTAATGCTGAGTCCTTCATGGATTGCAGGCCACAGAGCAAGAACCACCCCCCGACCCCCCCAATCAGAATCACACAAAATAGCAACAAAACAGAAACCAGAAACACATTATAACATGACGTTAGATCATAAGACCATAGGACATAGGAGCAGAATTCAGATTCTGATCCAGAAATACTGGAGGGCAGAGATATGGCACAGAACTTTAAAGTAAACTGTGTCCACTGACCTCTGAATATGGTGAACTTTGAATTCTCTGAACTTGGAAATGATGCTTCTTGTCTGAACTTTGTAGCTTGCCTGACAGTGATCTAATCAAATTGCAGAGGACGCTGCATTACACCACAGCAGAGATAATCAGAACACACTTCCAAGCTGTGGCCGACTCTTATCCTCCAAAGGAGATGGTTAGAAAATTTGGTTGAATCCTCTATTACAAATGGGAATACCTTTGTCATTCTTATGTCTTCGAGAACAGAAGTCCGACCTATATTCCATGAGTTCTAGAGACAGGGATAAGACTTGTTCTTTCTAATCATATGCTCGATAAGTTGTGATGCTCTTGAAAATCTAATTATTAAACTGATTGTGTGTTAGAACAGTTGGAGAAAGTAAGGGTTTATATACTGGTGTAAATCCTGTTTGTTACTAATGATTATTTATGTGCCATTGCTGAGTTACGTTAAATTCACTATACTAATTGAAGTTATAATGAATAAGCTAATTATTATGGCTATTACAAGCTTAATAAATACACCTTATCTTAGCACTCATCTGTTCATTATTCAGTCATTATATAAAAAAAGCATGTAGCCTATCTATAACTCCTGCTCTACTTTAATGACACACCTAAGTGAATCAAATCAATTTGGATAATATGATAAGATGATTTCATATTTATAAGTATTAAATAAATGAACAGGCTCAATTCTTCTTGCATGAAGATTACTCTGTAAAGTATGTTACAATATCATGTGACAGAGTAAAGATAGCAGGTGCCTATTTTGCCACATATAATGACCATAAAATATGTCATTTTTGGCCGCAGTGCTAAGAGAAATGCTGTAGACGTCTCACTGAGGGACAGAAAGCATCTTTCTCCAAATAAGTGTGCAATTAGACTGGAAATTTTCCAAAACCATTTTAAAATTGGAAACACTTCTTGGCTGCTATTGCCTCAAATGGACCAATCAAAAACAAAATAGCAGAGTATTCTAGGAGTGTAATTTGTGACATTTTATTCATCGACTGTCCTCATATAATACACAAGGCATTACAACTAGTTATGATGCATACAATAAATACTCTTTTCATTGAACCTATCATTACCACAGGACAATCCTACACAATGAAGTATCTTTTAAGTAAGTGCATGTGGCAGAATAATTATGTAACATGAGTATCTTTGAAAAGCAAAAAGAAAACTGCAGATGTTGGAAACCTGATGTAATACCAGAAAATTATGTAAAAGCTCATCAATTCAGGCAGCATTTATGGAGAGAGAAATAGAAGTGTTTGAGATAGAATGGTGCTGCAGGGCCAAAGGGCTGAATGCATTACATTTCTGATGAAATATAATCAAAGTTAGGCAACAAGCATGCTTTGCATTACAGAAAGGAGGAGAGGTGACCAAGAGGATTATGCAACTGACAGTGCTACCAGAATAGAGAGGGTGGTGATGGCTTGTTGATTGTGCAGATAGCAGTAGAAGAGTGAGAAAAGAGGAAATGCAAACATCTGTACAGAACACTGAAAGAATTGTTCATTATTGTTGAATGAGTTTTTGAAGAGTGGACCATGGACTCCTGGTTGAACCACAAGCAATATGCCATGCAGCTCACAGAGGATCTTTTATGCTGTTGTTTACATTTTATGAACATTTTAATCATTGAATCGTGCTTTAGAGCATCTTGGTTTGTCGCTCTTTTACGTCTGTTAACAGGAAAATAAAAATAGTTTCATTGGCAATTCTAGTATTGAGAACTTTGCACAGGAGGTCTCTGAGTCTCTAATTTAAGAATTTGTGGTCTGAGGTAAAATTGGAACAAGAAGTTGACACTGAGTCTATATAAATGCACCAGGAGGAATAACACCGTTCACTACAGTCGAATGATCTTGGGCACTAAAAGAAACATCGAAGATTAAGTGGGAGTAAATCAGCTCTGGGCTCTATTTCTAGAGCATAAACCAGAAACTCTAGCTGGAGTTGGCTATGTGAATATCAGACTTGCTTGTGATTATAATACAGGTTGCTGCATATATTAGAAATGAGAAAGAATTATATTCTTTCTCACCAGGCATGGAAAATTGTCATAGGCCTATAAAGCAAAATAAAGCACTTCTGTATATTGCTGAATTCTTTTGAAATAGTATTTCATTGAAGAATATTGACTCAAGGTTATGGTGAGTACAATTTGTATTAATGGTTTGCAGCAATTGTTCCCTTCAGGTGTAGTTCAGAGTTTTTTTAAATGTGCATTAATTAAAACATTTGAAACTTTTAAAATAAGTTTGTTACTAATATATTACCTTAAAGTGGCATGTTTTAGTTTTACATAACTACTTAAAATTTTGTCTTTATGATGATGCCCTGTGTATTCATTTCAATGAACTAACTACATTAAGGTTTCATATAGTCTCAACTTAGCACATTTAACAGATATAATAATATAAATGGCATCATTCCTCAATTGTTTCCCGTATAATGTGTTGGAGATTATAGCAGCTGTAACACACTGGCCTTTTAACAACTTGAGAATAAATGTACTTTCTTTAAAGGTTTAATTAAATGTAACCAAATGTTTTAGATGCTGCATTAACTAAGCTATTGATGGAGCTGACAACAAGAAGACTCTATTGCCTATCACTTTGCAGTTGTGGAATATTGGGTGGAAGAGAAGTACTGCTCTATAATGTTGCCTTCTGCAATTGTCAGCGACAATTAACACTGACTCTTCAATTATTGTGCTGAATTTGTACAACCTGCCTGAACCTAGGCTGCATGATGGATTTGCATTCACAAACGATCAATGCTTCAAATAATTCTGACTCCTTTTTCACCAGATGATGTAATCAGGAATTTTATGATGAATTATTTTTCTTAAATTCTATTCAGAAACTCAGACTACTAGTATGATTAATTCTGCCTAAATTGCAGTCATTTAAACAGTTAATGAGATTTGATTAATAATTGTGTTTGTCAAATTAGCTGCTAACTATCCGAGAGATGGGGAGACTAGAAAAGAATGATAGGAACATTGGTTACTCATCAAAAAATGGGTTTAGAATTTGGAAGTGGTTTAAATACTCTGAATGAATAAATACTGTAAGTCAGACAAGGAAGGCATTAATTCAATACTTGATCCTTTCCTTTCTTGGCCACAGTTAGAAGCAATTTACAGTCTTAACTTCCCTTGGGGGAAATGTGCAGAGAATATGATGCATGTTCTACTTATAAAATTAATAGTAGGGTCTTGAGCTAGAATCTGATGGAAAGGTGTTAACACATATGTCCAACAATGTGATGTGATATCTTTACACAGGCAGAAATAATCTATTTTTAGAATTGCATGTTAACTTCAATTTAATTGCGATAATTTGCATGGTCTGAAAGTTCTATGACATTGGGCTATATTTTATGGCACGAAATTTAACTAGGAAAACTAATCACATTATTGCTTCTCTCTGTGAAACGAGGTGCATTTATATTTTTCAATGTTCCTGCCTTGTGTTGCAGCAAGTAATGCACATTTTGACACCACACCAACTAATTTTTGATGCACATGCATCATTGCATAGGAAAAGGACTTCCTCTTGGCAAAGCAGTGTGTATATTTAATATTTCAGTAATATTTGAATAATATTGTAAACATTCTTTGTTTACATAATTCATTAAGTAAAAGTAAAAGTATGTGAATGGCATATGTTATTATATCACCGCGTCATATGCATGCGCTTCACTTGAGATTCCAATGTCTAAGTAATTGAGGCTGGCATTTCCAAGACATTTGGGCATTTTTATTATTATGCAGACCCCGGCCTGTGAACTGAGTTTCACTGCTGGAGAAAACAAGTTTGTTGTGCAAGGCTAATTCTGTAGTGTTTAAGAACTCCTTGTATAATATACATGGTGTCTTGCTGATAATAATGTCTTTCCTAGAGAAGAACAATATATCAGTCAATGCACTTCATCATTTGAGGAAATCCAATAAGTTTTTATATTGTGAGAACCAGATTTGCCTTAGAATTTGCATTGTTAATCAGCCACCAGATGAGGTTTTGCACTTGTGGACTGTGTTATGTAAACTTTTCTAATTCAATTACTGCATTTAGTGGACACTTTATTAGGCACACCTATATACCTGCTTGTTAATGCAAATATCTAATCAGCGAATCATGTGGCAGCAATTCTCTGTATATAAGCATGAAAACTGTAATAGTATTGGGTTTGCTGACCGTGAACATCTAAACTAAAACCTTAAGGCCTAGCTGACATAAATTGCCATGAGTACCCACACTTGTGGGAGGCTACACTGTAACTACCCAATCTTCAAAGACTAGTTCACTTCCCTGTTTAACCTCCATAACAAATTTTGGTGCCATAAACCAACTATTTATGTGGAGGGTCCCTCCTCCCTACCAAGGAAAGATACTTACTGCTAATGAAGTACTTTAAACACAGTTCATTTATTTTCAGCGATACATGTTTAAATTCAAATAACATTCTTAAAACACATTGAAAACTCACAGAAGATTTCTTTGTTGTAAGAGATTTCCAAATTACGGATAATTTTTAAAACACAAAGTACTTCCTAAACATAGGTACAATTCCTATAAGCTATAAAGACATACACATGAGCAGCAGATGAATCAGTTGTCTGTCGCAGAAATCAAAGCCAGAGGATTCTATTTCACCCCATATTTCTGTCGTTCTTCTTGACGTTCCTGGATTATTCCTAAAAATAAACCCAGACTGCTCTCTACTTGTATACTGTTTCTCTGCCACTTAGGTGACTTCGCACACATGTGACATTTTTCAGATACATTTTAACACAGGTGGTCTAAAAGCTATTGGGGGAGTGTTCTCAGGTACCCACAATTAATACTGTGAAGCTGACTCACTGAGTACACAAACCTTCCAACTACTAACAGGTCAGCTATTTGATATGCCATATTGACTATTTCAATCAATCTGATCTGTAAACTTCCTTGAAGTAAACAACTTAGCCAGCATTGCCTATTTGAAACAAGACCAGTTAACAGTCCACATTGTCTTGCACTGCATTTCTTGAGCAATTAGCCTCCATGCTGTGTGCCAACAAGTTTGTGGCTCTGTAGATGGAGCTTGCGTGCAAAGCTATCCTTTTAACATCAAACTGATTATTGTTTTCCATTTATATTAAGAACTGAAGACTGATTCCTGTTTACAACAAAAAGAAAATATTGGTTTCAAGCTTAACCTGCTCAAAAAAACAACACTTCTCTTCCTCTGGTGCTCCCCCCCTTTCTTTCTATGATACTCCCCCTTCCTTGTATCCCTTTTGCCAATCAACTTCCCAGCTCTTAGCTTCATCCCTCCCCCTCCTGTCTTCTCCTATCATTTCAGGTCACCCCTCCCCCTCCCACTTTCAAATCTCTTGCTATCTCTTCTTTCAGTTAGTCCTGACGAAGGGTCCTGGCCCGAAACATCGACTGTACTTCTTCCTATAGATGCTGCCTGGCCTGTTGCGTTCCATCAGCATTTTGTGCGTGTTGCTTGAATTTCCAGCATCTGCAGATTTTCTCGTGTTTGCGACTTTAAATTTTAAAAGTGTCAGCTGCTGTGTTTAGAAAGCTGAGCTTCACAAAAAAGCAAAGAGGCCTCCTTGGCCCTGGACATGGTCAAGAGGCTCAGTTTTTGTACATAATGGAGAGGAATTGTGATCCAAGTGACTTTGACTGTGAAACGATTGTTGGTGCCATATAGGGTGGTTTGAATATCTCAGAAACTGCCGATCTCCTGGGATTTTCACGCACAACGGTCTCTAGAGTTTACAGAGGACCATGCAAGAAACAAAAAACATCCAGTGAGTGGCCGTTCTATGGGTGAAAATGCCTTGTTAATGCGAGAGGTTAAAGGAGAATTGCTAGTCCGGTTCAAGCTGACAGGTAAGTGACAGTAGCTCAAATAACCATGTTACAACAGTGCTGTGCAGAAGAGCATCTCTGCATGCACAAGGTGTCAAACGTTGAAGTGGATGGGTTACAGCAGCAATTGACCATGAACATGCACTCAGTGGCCACTTTATTAGATAGAGGAGGTACCGAATAAGGTCGCCATCTGAGTATATTTTGTAGTATATTCCTCCCTTTTAGTAGATTGTCGCAGAGTTTGAAAGAGTGTTCTGGTGAAATATCTGATCTGACTTCCTTTTGACATTATGCTACAAGAGTAAATTTCATTAAAGTGCTTGGTTTTATAATGCAAAGTTTCAAAACTCCACTAGTTTCTTTTAATCTCTGCTTCCCGTTGTGAGATGCAAGAGCTTCAATTTTGGCCTTATGTTTGTGTGTATTTATAAAACAGATGGGATGGTGAGTAATAATGATTGAACTCCATGGGAAGGGATAAAAATAACTGATGGAAAAAAGAATGACTTGTTACTGTATAAATGCATATCATATATGATCTACATTGCTACTTGAAGTTAAGAAATTGCTCCATATTCATTTTTCTTAAATACCATCTTCAGATCTGCAGTGCAGGCCTACAATTGCTCACATCTGTCCACACTTATTAATCATACAGAACATTTTTGAATGAGGAAAAACCTTTTTAAATCCCTGATCAGAAGAGGTGCCAAATACTATTTAACTTGATACTAAATGGTATTTAACTTGAGATCAAGATTAAACCAGCAAAGTTTCCTAAGTATTATGACTAAAATAGTTCAAACTGCACAAATATAATTGATGGAAATTGAACACAACATTTTAATATGTGTAAAATGTTTTGGAAGATCCTGATGTAAGGAGAGGTAGCACATATGTGAATGATAGTTTTATTTCTTGAATCTTTGTAATCCAACTTTTGAAGGTGCTCCCAAAAATATTGTTTAGCAAGGTGTCCAAGTTTTTATTCTAGTGAGTGTTTTATTGCAGTGACATGGTTAAATAATGCCTGTTTGTGATTTGAAGGGAAATTGAGCATGTTCCTGGTTTTGTCCGTTTTAGGTAATGGTGACTGCAGGCTGCAGTGGATGTTATGTGGAGTATCAGTTGTATTGATGGCAAAAGGGATCATTGTTTAGGTTCTGGTGATGTGCTGATTAAGGAAACTATATTTAACCTGAAAATCAAAATCAGGTTTAATATCACTGGCATATGTTGTGAGATTTGTTAACTTTATGACAGCAGTACAATGAAATACATGCTAGATAAATATGGAGAGAAAACTGAATTACATTTTATATATATATATGAAATAGTTAAGTTAAAATAAGTAGTGCAAAAAAAAACAGAAATAAAAATTAGTGAGGTAGTGTACATGGGTTCAATGTCCAGTTAGAAATTAGATGGCAGAAAGGAAGAAGCTGTTCCTAAATCACTGAAAATCACTGAGTGTGTGCCTTCCTGACAGTAACAGCGTGAAAAGGGCATGTCATGGGTGGTGAGGATCCTTAATGATGAATGCCACCTCCCTAAGAGAACACTCCTTGAAGATGTCTCAGATATTATGGATGCTGGTACGCATGATGGAGCTGACTAATTTTACAAGTTTCTGTTACTTATTTCGATTTGCGCAGTAGCCCTCCCATACCAGATGGTGATGCAGCCAGTCAGAATGCTCTCAACGGTACATTTGTAGAAATTTTTGAGTGATTTAGCTGACAAACCAAATCTCCTCAAACTCCTAATGAAATATAGCCACTGTCTTGCCTTCACTATACCTGCATCAATATGTTGGGTCCAGGTTAGGTCCTCAGAGATATTGACACCCAGGAACTTGAATTTGCTCACTCTCTCTACTTCTGATCCGTCTTTGAGAATTGGTTTGTGTTCCCTCATCTTACCATTTTTGAAATCCACAATTAGCTCTTTGGTCTTACTGACGTTGAGTGCAAAGTTGTTGCTGTGACACCACTCAGTTAACTGGTATATCTCATTCATGTATCCCCTTTCATCATTATCTGAAATTCTGCCAACAATGGTTGTATCATCAGCAAATTTATAGATGGTATTTGAGCTATGCTTAGCCACACAGTCATAGGTATGAAGGGAGTAGAGCAGTGGGCTAAGCACACACCCCTGAGGTGCACCAATGCTGATCATCAGCGAGGTGGAGATGTTATTTCCAATCTGCACAGGTTGTGGTCTTCCAGTTAGGAAGTTGAGGATCCAGGTGCAGAGGGAGGAACAGAGGCCTAGCTTCTGTAGCTTTTCGATCAGAACTGTGGAAATGATGGTGTTAAATGATGAGCTATAGTCAAAATATCATGGCAACTCCCAATTGTTGTTTATCAACAATGAATTTGACTGAACATAACACCTGTTGGAGTGGGAATAACAACAACCTAAACGAACTAGTAAATTAGTAAAACTCTGATAATCCACTACCCTATCCTAGTGGTGTCAGACTAACAGACATCCTAGACTACTGGATGTTACACATTTTAATACCCCAGCACACTTTTAATTTATTTTAGACATTACACAGTGGTATAATAAATCCAACAACGAACTTGATCAGTTCAAAGGAAAGGTGGGCAATGGGACCCAGTGAGCCAGATTCAACCAATCATAAATGAACCATTATGACTTCTGAACATTCGTAATGGATTATCTGAGATTTGCTGTAGTTAATTTAGTAATTATGTATTGCATCAATCATTCAATGAAGTTAGAAGACAAAACTTCCATGAAGTGTCAGTTCTCGTTGGTGTTGATTGACACTGGAATAAGAAAGATCAGATAGAAGGGGTGACAACAAGGGACAGTTTGGTTGGCTGACTGCCTCAGATTGGTGAGAATCTTGGTTTCTACTTACTATAAGCAGGTTGCATGAAGTGGTTAAATGCATCTACCTCAACTGATGCTCTCACACAAAGCTCTCATTTAATCTGCCCTCTTTCTTTGCTTTTTAAAATGATCTTCTCTCTCCATCGCTTTCATGTTCCAGCATCTGTGACTCTGTAGGACCTGATTGAGGATCTTAGTTGAGAGGGACAGCTTCCAGGAGAGCTCTGACTGTTTTGGTATACTTCTGACAGGCTTGCTCCAAGAATCTGACAGAGACTCGGGGAAATTTCAGCTCCATTATTTTTCTAGGGTTTTCAGCATCCAGCTTTTTTTTAAAAACTGCAAACGTGAATGTTTTACTATTAAATGTAAATTGCAGCCTAATTTTTCCAGCATTAAAAATGTTAGCTGCCGTTAAAAAGCAGCCTTTTCTTTTACACAATTGGAGTACAGTGCTCAGTTTTGGTCGGCTCACTACAGGAAGGATGTGGAAACCATAGAAAGGGTGCAGAGGAGATTTACAAGAATGTTGCCTGGATTGGGGAGCATGCCTTATGAGAATAGGTTGAGTCAACTCGGCCTTTTCTTCTTGGAGTGACAGAGGAAGAAAGGTGACCTGATAGAGGTGTACAAGATAATTAGAGGCATGAATTGTGTGGATAGTCAGAGGCTTTTTCCCAAGGCTGAAAGGGCTAGCATGAGAGGGCATAGTTTTAAGGTACTTGGAAGTAGGTACAGAGGAGATGTCAGGGGTAAGTTTTTTACGCAGAGAGTGGTGAGTGCGTGGAATGGGCTGCTGATGGCGGTGGTGGAGGCGGAAACAATAGGGTCTTTTAAGAGACTCCTGGATGGATACATGGAGCTTAGAAAAATAGAGGGCTATGGGTAACCCTAGGTAGTTCTAAGGTAAAGACATGTTCGGCACAGCTTTGTGGGCCGAAGGGCCTGTATTGTGCTGTAGGTTTTCTATGTTTCTACTTGTCTAAAATTCTTTAAGGCCATTTTGAAAATGAAGTTAATGGGCTCATTCATGTAAACTTTCAGTAGCAGCTGGCATTAGATGTCAGATTTCTCAAATTAGTGGAATCTTTTGTTATGGGGAAAATACAGGTAGATGGAGATGAATCCATGATCAGATCAGCCATGATCTTACTGAATGGTGGAGCAGGCTCAACAGGACAGATGTCCTACTCCTCCTACTCCTGCTCTTATTTCTTATGTTGTTATTCTTGAAGTAGTATCTGCTGCACCTGCTCTCTGACAGAAAGCTATGGACCACATGGCCGGGCACTCAGCGTTAACTGATTTACACATTTGCTACTGGTGACAATGACTGGAAACATCTCTAAAATCTCAAGACAGCGTAAAAAAGATTAGAAGATTATGGATAAGAGCATGATGCAACACATGAACTCTTTAAACAAAGCATCACTTACTGTAGTGGTATGATTGACACTCAAGGATTACACAAGTGTGCTGAAAAAATTCAAGCAGTGGTGGATGCCCCTAGGCCTTTTTAGATTCTGTCAATTACCATAACAGAATCCTGCCAAACCCGGTTACTGTGCTCCACCTCTTGAACTCATTATTACAGATCAAGAAGAAATGGCAATAGACCAAACAGTATGAGGTGTGTTCCAAAAGGTGAAGGAAATGGTGATATCAGACACCGTACTCATATATTATGATCCACATCACCCAGTGAAACTTGACTGTGGGGCCTCACCTTATGGTACAGTAGCAGTCATGTAACATGTTATGAGTGACAGAAGTGAACGCCCCATGGCATTCCTTTACTGCTGCAGAGAAAAATTAAGCACAGATTGACAGAAAGGCCTTGAGTCTGCTTAGGTGTGTTAAATGTTTCAACCATTACTTGTATGGGAGTAGTAAACACAAAGTACACTGCAGATGCTGTGGTCAAATCAACACATACAAACAAGCTGGATGAACTCAGCAGGTTGGGCAGCAGCCGTTGAAAGGAGCAGTCAACGTTTCGGGCCGAGACCCTTCGTCAGGACTGAAGAAGGAGGGGGCAGGGTCCCTATAGGGGACCACTTCGTCGAGCACGTCCGCCACAACAGACAGGATCTCCCGATTGCCACCCACTTCAACTCTCCTTCACATTCCCATTCGGATATGTCCATACATGGCCTCCTCTACTGCTATGATGAGGCCAAACTCAGGTTGGAGAAGCAACACTTCATATACCGTCTGGGTAGTCTCCAGCCTCTTGGTATGAACATCGAATTCTCCAACTTCCGGTAATTCCCTCCCTCTCCCTTTGCTTCCTCTACTAGCTGCCTATCACCTCTCTCATGATTCTGCCTTCTTCTACTACCCATAGTGCTTTCCCCTTACATTCCTTCTTCACCTCTCTGGCCTATCCCCTCTCTGCTTCCCCTCCCCCACCCCTTGATCTTTCCTCTGATTGGTTTTTCACCTACACCTTCTTTATAGGGCCCCTGCCCCCTCCTTCTTCAGTCCTGATGAAGGGTCTCGGCCTGAAATGTTGACTGCTTGTTTCAACGGATGCTGCCCGACCTGCTGAGTTCATCCAGCTTGTTTAAGTACATTTAACATGTACGTGTTGACTTGTATGGGAGAGAGTTTACCCTCACTACCGATCATCAATGACAAGAGTCCATTTTCAATCCACAGACGGTGTTCTTCTAACAGCAGCAGCGCGAATGCAGAGATGGGCTCTGTTTTTTGGAGGACACAATTACAAGATCGAATTCAAGAGGACAACAAGTCATGGAAATGCTGATGGATTTCCTTGGAAAAGGAAATACCCGAAAAATTTACAACAGAGGACTCTCCCCTTGATGTATACTCCCTCATGCAAACTGAAAGTCTCCCTGCTATGGCAGAGATGATCTAAACAGAAACCAGAAAAGACCCCACACAGTCTCAGCTCTACAAGACAACCCAAATTGGCTGGAATGTGCAGCAGAAACTCCAGTTCCCCCAGTTTTACCTATGCTGGAATGAACTTGCCCTTGACAGGGATTGCCCTATGTGGGGAAAGAGAGTCATTGTACCATCCAAGCTGAGAGCTGAAGTTTTGGAGGAGTTACATGCTGGTCATCTAGGGGTGGTCGGAATGAAAACATTAGCTCAAAGCTTTGTCTGACTGGGCAGATCGAGCAGTTCCTGGTGCTGACACGTACAGAAGATGCCAAGAGCAGTGTCTCGCCATCTCTGGGAATGGCCTGCATTGCCCTGGCAGGGGATTCATGTGGATTTTCCCAGACCATTGATGGGCACAATTTTCTTTATAGTAGCGGATGCAGCTACAAAGTTGCCAGAAGTGTTCCCTTTGCCCTCCACTACGGCTTCGCACACTGTCGACGTGTTGAGGAACCTCTTCTCAAGGACCGGTGTTGCAGAACACTCAGTCAGTGACAATGGACCACATTTTTGTTGCAGAACAGTTTCAGTCATTCCTAAAAGTGAATGGAATAAGACATATTACATCTGCTCATTACTGCTAAGCTACAAATAGTTTGGTGGAAAGGTCTGTCCGAGACTGCGAGCAATGTCATTCGAGTACACTGCCCTGACACTGAATCAGAAGCTCACCAATTTCCTCCTTGCATATGGCAATGCAGCACACTCCACAACCATTCCTTGAGCTCAGGCTTGGAACTCCTCAAAACCAACGTCAGAAGGACAATCTCATGCAGGACAAAGATCTGACAAGTTGAGGGCTCCTCAAAAAAGGAGGGCGGATGTTTCACTCCTGGACAAGCAGTCCTGACGGGGGTCAACAGAGGTGATCACAAGTGGTACTTTTGGACAGAACTGGACCACTCTCCTACACAGTGCAGATTGCGTCTAATGTCATCTGGAGCTGACACATCAATCAGTTGAGGGGAGCAGAGTCAATTGTGAGGGAAGAAAGGTGCTCAGCTCTGCCAGAACCACATCCTACAGTCCCAGAGTCAAGTCCTACAGCCACCATATAGGTGGCTCCAGAACCTGAGATTGTTTCACAGCCACAAGTCTCACCTGCCAAGTAGAGTGACACCCGACTCAACCACCCCCCCCACCGCCCCCACTCTCACTCTCTCTCTCTCTCTATTTTATATTTCATTAATACTTGAGTAATTTTATAAATATATTTTTTCATTAAAATTTGCAGAGCAAGATGGCGCCAATGCCCAAAGTGACTAATGACAATGTCCTGCAGCCAATTCACGAAGCGTTTTCTTCTTCTGCTTCTTCCTTTAAATATACTTCTACTATTAATATGTGGGCGACTGAGGTCTGTAATTTGCATTTTGATCATGTGTTTTTAGGCTGACTGAGTGATCCTGTGCTTTTGCTGTCTCTGAGGGAATTCTGTATGTTTGAGAGTGAGGTTGAGACCGGCCTAACACGAATCCCTGATTGGGTTCATTACCACCAAAATGGTCAATTAAAATCATTGAAGATGAGAGCGGCTGTCCAGTGCTGTCTGCCTGCACTTGACCGGTCTCCCGCTCCTTTCCCTCTTGCTCACTGCTGCCGGAGGAAGGTGTAGGAGTCTTGAGTCTTGGGGAAGGCTTGATCAGCGTGGTTTGTGGATTGGACTTGTTATATGAGGACTCTACAGTTCATGTTCTATGTGTTTTGGGTTACTCCTTTCTTTAATCGCTATTTTGCACGATTTGATTGGGGCACTTCGAAGCAGACTGGTTCTGCAGTCTGCAATCAATGAACGAGACAGCGCTAAATTGAATGGAAATGACCTACACTGAACACTCCTTGACTTCGCGGTTTGATGTTTAATATTCTGTGTGTTATTCACTCATTTTTTGCCGTTTGCGTGATTTCTTCATCTTTTGCGCATTGGGAGTTTGATGTTTTCTTTGAATGAGTTCCATGTCATTTCCTTGTTTCATGGCAGCTTGCAGGAAGATGAATCTCAGGGCTGAATACTGTATACATTTTTGCTAATAATTGTACTTTGAATCTTTATGTTTGTTTACATAATTTATTACAGGGTGTACGTGACTGGTATACGTCTTTACATCACCATGCCACATGTGCATGCCTCACTAAAATATACAATTAAGTAAACCCGTTTCCCTTGTTTTTCTTTTGATCAGTTTCTGGAGTTACAAATATAACACTAAACACCACAAGCAACAAAGGAACTGAGCAGTTGGCTGGTTTGATGGGTGAACAAAGGACTGTGGATGAGAGATGTGTTTAAATAGGCTGAGTTGGAAACAACTGGCAGTTCGGTGAAGGCTGGAAGGTGCCTGCCTGTACAGACCCGACAGGATAATGCTTTCCGTCCTTGTAGAGTTCAAAACCAAGCCTATACTGGCAAAATAGGGAACCACAACTTTAATGGTCAATTAACTTTTTCATTCACACCTAGGAAGAGCATTTGCAGAGTTCTTAAGGCCTTAAAAGTTTGTTTCCTTCCTTCCATGAGTAATATGTGGGGGCTGGATAAGTAAATCCAGTAGCAACTTGGAGAAACTTCATCCAGATAAGAAGCACTCATTTGAACTAGACTTCAAACGCTTGACTGGATAGGTTGCTTATTCAACGATTCATAGGCAATGTAAAAGCTTGCTCCAGGAGGAGGAGCTTGTTGCCATTGAGATACGTAGAGGAACCATGGAGATCCGATCCAAACACAACGTGCAAAGTTTGATGCCACTACATGTGTCTATGTTCCTCGCTCTTCACTAATTTGTCATGGCTCTGACACCATTCCCAATGGAAGCTTTATTTTTCAAAGAAAAGTAGTTTCATAGCATGAGACATACATTTTTGCTCCAGCTGAACAGGTATAGAGCTTTAACCACTGATTATCTGAGCCTCCTGATGTACAGTGTTTCTTCAATTCATTTTACACTAATTTCTCCACAAAACTATAATTTGCAAAAAGCAAATACCGGTACTTCAGTTGCTGGAAAAATGGAGTCAACTAAAAAATAAGAGGTTCTCCACAGATCACAGAAGAACAGTTCATGATTCAGGACAAAGATCTTTGGAGAAAAGAGAGGTACTCCAAAGTATCTTTTGGAAGGAAAGTGGTATTTCTTCAGAATTCAAAGTTCAAAGTAATTTTATTATAAAAATACATACGTAGATGTCACCAGATACAGCCCTCAGTGCCATTTTCTGTGGGCAATCATGATAAATACAAGGAACACTTTAGGATCAATGAAGGGTCGCATCCAACAGGACAGACAAACAACCAATGTGCATAAAAACAGCAAATTGAGTAAAAACAAAAATAAAAATAATAATAAGTTTTGAAGTCAGATTCCTACAAATTATATTATGACAGATCCATTATTATAGATAGGCCAATCAATAATAACCATCCAGATATAATATTACATGAAAAATGAGCAAGAACAACTTACTTAATAGATATATCCATTCCAAACACACATAACATACAGAAATCTAAAAGTAAAATCATAGAAATATGTTGAATTAAAAGAGAAAATTGAAAGACTATTGAACATGAACAGATATACATTGTCCCAATAGTAATATCTACAACTGTTATCATCCCACGGTCACTGCACAATAGCATTAAACAATTAGGCCTACACAGCACTATTCATGTACTGTACCTCTCCAGAAAGCCACAATACTAAACACCACTGGACTAGTCTGAGAGTTCCTAGCAATTGAGAAATTAGTATGCTTGGCTATGCCCATAACTGTCAGTATCTCTAGTTGAACCTTGTCTTTTTGTGTGTTTCCCCCCTATCCGTCAGTCTGGGGTTTTGTATTGCCATGTGCTCTTGTTTGTTTTCATGTCCCATGTGCTCCCGTCCCTGCTCCTGCTCTACTCTGGCCCCTGTATCACTGAGTACTCCACCTCTCACCTGTTTCTCATTACTACCTATCTTGCTGCCACTTCTGTCTCATTGTACTTCACCTATCATCTGTCTCTCTGTTTATTGCTCAGTGTATTTTAGTCCTGTGTTTTCACCTGTTTGTTATCAGATAGTGCCAGTTTTCCTGCATTTGTCTCTGTCTGTCTGAATATCGACTCTGCCTGTTTCCTGATTCTGGTTTTTGGATTTCTCTGGAACTTTTGATCTCTGCCTAAACTTTGACGCTGACTTTGTTGCCTCCCTGGATTTGTTACTCAAGAAATATCACAGCATGCACAGAACTTGTTCAGCAATTGGGTCCCTGCTTCAGCGCCCTGACAATAACTCAGATTTTACCAGCTTGAGATGAGAAAAAATAAAAATATAATAATAAATAAGCAATAAATACTGAGAACATGATATGAAGAAACTTTTGAAATGAGTCCATGGGTTGTGGGAACAGTTCAGTGTTGGGTTGAGTGAAGTTATCTCTACTGTTTCAAGAACTTGATGGTTGAGGGGTAATACCTGTTCCTGAATCTGGTGCTGTGGGCCCTGAAACTCTTGTACCTTCATCCTGATGGCAGCAGCTAGAAGAGAGCATGGCTTGGATGGTAGGGGCACTTGATGATGGATGCTACTGTTCTATGACAATGCTCCGTTTAGATGTTTTCAATGGTGGGGGGCTTTACCCATGATGAACTGGGCCGAATCCACTACCTTCTGTCGGATTTTCCATAACAAGGGCAATGATACTTCCATACCAGACTGTGACGTAGATAGTCAATATACTCAGCACCACATTTGTCAAAGTTTTCAATTACATGCTGAATCTTCACAAAACTTCTAAGAAAGTAGAGGTGCTACTGTGCTTTCTATGTAATGGCACTTGTGTGCTGGACCCAGGAAAGATTCTCTGAAATGATAACACCGAGGAGCTTCAAGTTGCTGACCCTGTCTACCTCTGATCCCCTGATGAGGACTGGCTCGTGCACCTCCAGTTTCCTTTTCCTGAAATCAGTATTCATCTCATTGGTCTTGCTGACACTGAGTGAGAGGTTGTTGTTCTGGCACAGTTTAGCCTGATTTTCAGTCTCCCTCCTAAATTCTGATTCATCAGTTCTTTTGACTGGACCAACGGCAATGGTGCCGTCAGCAAATTTAAATATGGTTTTGCAGCTGTGCTTTGCCTCAGTCAAAAGTATAAAGAGAGTGGAGCAAGGGGCTAGGCACACAGCCTTGTGCTGCACCTGTGCTGCTGGAGATTGTGGAGGCGTACTCTTACCTACTTTCACATTGTTTAATCTAATTTCCTAATCTAACTCTGTCGTCTCATTACTTTAAACTCAATAGATTTTGTTTAAACATAGGATTTTAGTGTTGGATTTAACCACATCTCTGTTTCTGTGCTTTACCTCTCTATGACTCTAACTCGGATTCCTTCTCAAGCATAATGCGAAATTCATCACATTACAGTCAATTCCCCAGGGAATCCTGTACTATGAGCTTCACTAACAAACCCTGTCTCATCACATTATACCATATCTTACACAGCACTTTCCCCAGATGCTTCCAAATACTATTATTTTAAAAATCTCATGCATTTCCTGAGCTTATCTTCCAATTACATTTGCTCATTTTATGTCATGATTATAATCTCCTCAGATTTTATTTACCTTGTTACATTCTCCTTTAAATTTCTTATCTGAACTCTGTTCAACACCATAATACCATTAGAGGACCTTTTCAAATTAATCCTGCCAGCGCTTTTTTGTTGAATTGTAGTTCCTCTGTACTGATTATATTTCCATGATTAAGATCTTTTCTCTCGACTAGTTTTATCTAATTCTTTGTTTGTCACCTCTGAATCATTTCTTACATTGTTTCTAGAGTCTATTCCTGGAATTTATTTCCAGACTTGGCCACCCTGCTATCACACCCTGGAAACGGAGCCTAAACATCTGCCTCAAGCCTGGCCAGATCTGAATATGTGCATTGGATTTGAGATTTTGCTAATTGCTTAGGTTTGTGTTGAGCTGGGATTACAGCCCTTCTCGGTACTTTATCCAGGTCAGGATGATTGGGACTTGTATCTTCTCTTTATCAACATTTGCCCTTACATCTTCATCAGATCAATAGTATGGTGGAAAACGATTAGTCCATAGTGACAGATGAGTAAGCTTGTTAAAACCAACCGTTTTCATTGTGATAAACACAAAAACAGACCGGGTGCTATGACCCGGGGAGAGAACCTACTCAGTCACATACAGACAGGGGAGGTGATTATTACACAGCCTGGCTACGGTCATGGTGACCCGCAAACATACATGTGAATATCTGTACAACCCAAGCCAAAATGTAACAATAAGTGAACTTGAACTTCCCACCATAATCCCATGAAAGAATTTTAACACAATAAACAGCACTGGTCATTAGAAGTTCAAGGGCAGGCTGTCATCCACACCCTGCCCCCAGAGCATCATACTGCCCCCATCCAAGGGGTCAGCCATCTTCGCTAACCCCAGAGTCCATAAAAAAAGTCCAGGTCTGGGTGGTGATGGACGCTGTCACCTGAGGGGGCTGGGGTTGGTTTCCGGAATCCCAAGGAGAGGCAATGTTTGGTGAGGCAAGAGGTAGGGCACCTGGAGTACCACTTCCTTCCTTCAGCCTCACTGGGTCGGTGGTGGACGAGGAGCATTCCAGTGCCAGCCAGTCCTGGTGCAGCATGACTGCCTTCTGCTGCTCAGGCAAACACACTCAATACACAACCCTGGAAATGCGGTCAAGCACATCTCCTGGCCCCTTCCAGCGGCTTCACAGCTTGAGGGATAGTCCTTTGTCCTGGGTGGGGCAGTAGACCCACACTGGGCCCCCCACCAGATACTGCTGTTTTGGCACCCTAGACCGGCAGCCCAGCCCGTTCTGGGATGTACAAGCATCACAGCAGTGCATGAGTGGCTCCACATCCTGCCTGTACTCAGGCCAGGAGAAGCATTCATGTAGCTTGCCCAACGTATTTGCAATGCCAGAATGACCAGCTCCCCACCAGCCCATGCATCGACCACAGCACTGTGGGGTGGGGATGTCTGTTGCCAGTGGAACAGCATACCATCGCACATCTGCAGTGGTTACCTACTGAGAGTGTAGGGCTTAGGTCTCGGGATCTCTGCCCCACTCCGGTCGCCGTCCCACGCTCCGTCACCCGGGCCAGCATGGGGACACTCACCTGAAGCGCTGTCACCGCCGCTTGGCATGAGTTCTGCTGCGTTGGGCCGCTGCAGGATGTGCTGCGCTGCCACGGGCCCCTGCGAGAGCAACGGTGGTGGTTGCTGCACCCGCCTAGGCCGCTTCCTGGAGCTGGCCTGTCGGAGATCCATGGCTTCAGTGCCAACGTGGAATCTTGCCCCTGGCACATCCACACGGTACCCCCAGCGGGACAGCAGGTCCTGCCCAATGATGCAAGACTCCTGGATGACTGCGAGCCACACCTTCTGTTTCTCCAAACCGGGGTGCACAGCTACCTCTTCCCTCACATCGCCGCACAGTCACTGGTGACCTCAGCCAGCTGGACCGCTGTCGTTATCCACCAAGGCGAGGATGGCTGGTCCGCGTTGGGGAGAACACCAGGACATGAGATAGTGATGGTTGACCCCGTGTTCACCCACGCCCGGCATCTGATGTCCTCTACTACGCAGTCCATGTATAAGCCTCGCTCTTCACCCAAACAGCCCAGCTGGAGACGATTCTGCTGGAGGTCTCAGGCTGTGGCATGATGCTGGTGTGGGGCAGTCCCAGGCCGAGTGGCCTGCCTCGTCACACCGGTAGCAGTAATCGTTTCATGGCCTGAAGTGGGGTTGGCGCAGTGCTGGTTGGGCCTGTCTCACGGGCTCGTAGCGTGCGGAGCAATGCTGGGCTGCCTTGGGGATTAAAATTGCTTCTGCCCTCCCCGCCTCTGGCAGCGCCTTGTCCAGCAAGTATGGTGGTGTCAGGCGAGCGTGCTGCCAAAGGCGGTCCAGCATCAGTGCCTTTACAGGGCGTGAAGGGCAAGCTCTTCCTGGGCTGCGGGAGGAATCTGGCTACACAGTGGTGGAGATCTGCTGCGAATTCCCGCAGGCTTTCTCCTGTGCAGCACTGTCTGATGCACAGTTCTTCCTTCCAATGGCCTCTGCCCAAAACACCATCCCAGCACTGCTACAAGGGACCCATAGCCACACTGCTCCGCTGGCATTAGGTCGGGGTGGGTCTGCAGGCATCCCACTCCAGGACAAGGCGCACCGCCATCTCAGTGGGGCTCCACCCATTGTGCCATGAGGAAGGTCTGACTTGCGCCAGGTAAGTCTTCAGTTGCCGGCACCATTGTGTCTGGGGAGCTTCAGGGTGGACCTTATGGTGCTAATTGCTGAGGCCTGTCGGTCTTCCTCTTGCTCTGCCGGTACCTGCGTGGTGCCCATCTTCCCATGGCTGCAGCGTCTTGGGTCCCCCAGTGAGGGCTACAAGAGAGGCAAAAGATGTGCTCCACCATGTCCCCCGGGTTGGGGAGCCAGGGTACGCTTGCCTCATCGGGGTTCGCTGGGACGGCATGACGCTCAGTTCCCAGGTCCTCCCTCCGGGTACCGTTTTCATAAACCTGGATCAGGAGTGTAGGGAAGGGATACTGCTCGGTCACTCAACTTATTCTTTGGATTTTAAGGCGCTCCATCTGACATCGTAGCTGTTCAATCTAGTCGTCAATTTCCAGTCCCACTCCTCACACCAGTGTGGGGAGCATTCAGTCTATAATAACATACAAGTAAGCTCATTAAACTCAACGACCATTTTTATTTGCAATGGGCCAGGCGCTATGACCGGGGAGAGAACCCAATCAGATGATGGAGGGGTACCTCACACCTTGGTTACAGTCAGGGTGACCCTCAACCACACATGCAAGTAACTGTATAACCCAAGTCAAAATATAACAATAAGTGAACTTGAACTTCCCACCATAATCCCATGAAAGCATTTTCACACAAGAACAATAAACAGCGCCGGTCATTAGAAAATGCAGGGGCGGGCTGTGGACAACGACCCCTCAGAGCATCGCACTATCTTTGAGTCTGTTATAGTAATGGCATTGTTTCTGAAAAGAGGATGGTCAGGTTTGAATTAGTCAGATTTGGCTTTAATTGCAATTCTGAGTAGATCTGTGGATCGTTAGATCATTCCTTCCTTTCCAGCATATTCTTGTTTTTACTCCTCATTTATTTTTGTATTTGCTCCAGTCATTTGTCTGATTGAAGGACTTAAAATAAACAACAAAAGCAGGGTGATTGGTATTGAATTACTATTGTCATGTTTACCAGATACAGTTAAAAGCTTATCTTGCATACTGTTATCATTACACAGGGCACTGAGCTCGAATTAGGTAAAACAATAACAATGCTACCAACAAAACGCAGTGTAGGTAGACGATAAGTGCAAGCTTGTAAAATTGGTTATTCAGTCCAACACAGCTATACAGTACACCAAAAGGATTATGACTGATTTTTCGCCTCCTATCCTACTTTTTTGCACCAACTCTATATATCTCAATTCCCACAGTCTCGACAAGCTTTTGCTCTGTCTTGACTACAATCAGCCACTGAGTCTCCAGAGCCTAAGGATTTATATCCGCTGGAGAATTTTTCCTCTTATCTCTGCCTGGATGGCTGAACCCTTCTTTAGAGTCTGTGATTTTTACTATGGGACACCTCAGCTAAAGTGAACAAAATGTTTGCATTCACACTGTCAAGAGATATGGGGAAGAAGTGGAATTGTTTTGTGGGACATTCACGTTGCCAGGGAGGGGGTACTTACAACCTTAAAGTTCATTATGGTGGAAAAATCCAAAAGGCCTGAACAGACAAAATGGTTGTCAATTCTAGCATAACTGACTACATCACCAATTACTACCATACTTTTTCATTCTTCCCTCTCTCTCCACTCTCTCCTGGCCTCCTGTGCCAAGGTGCTAATTCGCCTTTCTTCTCTCTAGCCTTAACAGTAGGAAGTACTTTACACCAGAAGAATAATGATAAATAAGGTGGCTTCTCTGCTATTTCTTTTAATTCCTGCAATCTCGACAAACTTTTGCTCTGCCTTGACTATAATCAGTTACTGAGTCTCCTGAAGGCACACACTCAGCGATTCAAGAACAGTTTCTTCCCCTCTGCCATCTGATTCCTAACTGGACATTGAACCCATGTACACTACCTAACTTTTAAAATATATATTATTTCTGTTTTTGCACAATTTTGAATCTATTCAATGTACGTATACTGTAATTCATTGATTAATGTATTGCATTGAACTGCTGCTGCTAAGTTAACAAATTTCACAACACAGGCCGGTGATAATAAACCTGATTCTGATCCCATATGTGCTTGATCTGTAGTCATTCCCTTTTCTACGCACCTACAAATTAATGCCCAACTGCTTCCTGGCTCTGAAATCCATCTATTGATTATTTCCCCAACCCAGCTCATCGTATCACTGAATTCAGTTCAATAACTCTAAGATTCCATTCTTTGAACAGATTCAACTACAGTGAAAATCTGTGAAGTTCCAATGAAAAGTCTTTGACTTGAGATATTAACTTCTCTTCTCTTTGCTCGGATGCGCCCTGACATGCTGATATTTAATTTAGCCAACCACCGTATCCGAGATTGCTTGGGTTTCCATCAGCTGCAATCGTATAGACTGATGGGATTACCAATCCTGTTTATTTTTACATACATCACTGGCTGATATTTTGCATTAATTAATTCAATGTTTATTTTAAGTGGATCAAATTGGCTAAAAGGCATGTTTCTTTTTCTTTCTGCATTAACTTTCTGCTCAGCTTCTGCTCTGAATCTGAAACAAAAACAGGAAATGTCAGAAACATATAATAGGTCAGGCAGCATCTGTGGAAAGTGAAACAAAGCTCATAATTTGGGTCATCTGAGTTATTTACTTCTGAATATGAAATGCTGTGTTTAGAATCTGAACCAGATTTATTATTGCTGACTTAAATGATGTGAAATTTCGGAAAAGAAAAGAAAGAGGTGGTGTTCATTGATTCATGGACCGTTCAGAAATCTGATGACTGAGAATGATGGTTGAGAAAGGAAAGGCAAGTTAGCACAAAGAGGCTGTTTCTGAATCATTGAGTGTGGGCCCTCAGGTTCCTTTAACTCCTCCTCAATCGTAGTGACAAGAAGAGGGAAGGTACTGGATGGTGAGGGTTCTTACTGATGGATGCCACTCCTTCTTGGAGCATTGTATCTTGAAGAGGTCCTCTGTGATGGGGAGGGTTGTGTCCAGGGTGGAGCAGGCTGGGCCTACAAACCTCAGCAGCCTCTCGCAATCCTCTACTTTGGAGGCTCCATACCAGGTAGTGATGCAACCAGTCAGAATGCTCTCTTCTACACATTTATAGAAATTTGCAAGAGTCCTTGGTGGCATACCAAATCTCCTCAACCATTCAATGAAGTAGAGCCTATTATTATTCACTAATATTTCTTTTGTGCCAAGGAGCGTACAAATTTTAAAAGCTACCTTGAGCTGAATAATAGGAAATGCTGGAAGTAATCACAGGTCAAATGGGATCTGTGAAGAAAGAAATAACTTTTCAGGTTAATGACTTTTTTACTCTCTGAATTCTATAGACTTAATTCCCAATCTATGCATTTTATTCCATTACAAGTGAACAGGCTTTTAAAAATTATTTTTATTTGTCACATTTACATCAAAACATACTGTGAAATGCACCATTTGCATTAAATCAGGTGAGCATTGTGCTGGGGAAACTTACAAGGTCACAGGGAGAACATACAAATTCCTTGAAGATAGCAGAATTCAAACTTCAATAGGTGATCACTAGCTTTGTAAAGTGATTGCACTAGCCGATGCTTCAAGAACTACTTCATTATTTGCAAAATTATAGAAGGTACTCTGAGGTTTTTATTTCAGATAATTTTAGCACGTTGTACAATTACTAAGCGGTCTTCATCATCATGATGCTATTTTCAAATGTTGGACACCCCAGGGGATTTTCATCCAATTAGCTTTACTTTTCAAAATTGAAGTAATTTAATGGACATTGTGGAAAATTCTTCATCCATAAAGTTCCAGAACACTTGATGAGATATGTGTCAAGAAATTCATCCAGAGTTATTAGTGCTAATGAAGAGCAATAATTCTGTCTTGAATACGTATTCAGTTTCTTGGAAATCATTAGAAATTTATTTTTTGAGCAGGAAACATTTATATTGTTGCAACTATTTAGCATATTCCAGGCACCCACAACTCTCTGTGTAAAAGAAACTTGTCCCTCACATCTCCTTTGAAATTGCCCCATCTCAGCTTAAATGCATGCTCCCTGTTATTAGGCATTTCAATCTTCGGAAAAAATATTTTGTCTGTTTACTCTATCTATGCCTCTCACAATCTTGTAAACCTCTATCAGATCTCCACTCAGCCTCCACTGCTTCAGAGAAAACAACTCAAGTTTGTTGAACCTCTCATTACAACACATGCCTTTTAATCCAGACAACATCCTGGTAAACCTCTACAGCACCCTCTCCAAAACCTCACCATCCTATACCAGGGCAACCAGAACTCCATGCAAATACTCCAGATGCAGCCTAACTAAAGTTTTACAGAGCCGTAACATAACTTCTCAACTTTAAAATTCAGTGCTTCAATTAATAAAAGCAAGCATGTCATATGCTGCCTTAGCCACTCTCATGGAGCTATAAACCTGGAACCCAAGATTCCTCTGCTCTTCTAATAAGGATCTTGCCCTTAATAGTGTATTATTTCTTTACTTTTGACTTACTAAGGTGCAACACTTCACATTTGGCCATGTTAAACTCCATCTGCCATTTCTCTGCCCATATTTGCAAATGATCTATATCCCGTTGAATTCTTTGCCAGTCTTCTACACCACCAATCTTTGTATCATCTACAAACTTACTAATCGACCTATCTACATTTTCAGAGGTCGCAGAATGGATTCCTGTGGAGCACCACTAATCACAGGTGTCCAGGTAGAATAAGTCCCTTAGACCACTAATCTCTTTCTTCTATGGGCAAACTAATTCTGAATCCAAACAGCCAAGTCAACATTGATCCCATGAATCTTAATATTCTGGACGAGCCTCCCATGAGGGATCTTATCAATGCATTACTAAACTCCATGTTGACAACATTATATGAAGCAAAGCATGACTTTTTCTAGAAAGAAAAAAATGTTTGGAAAATTTGCTACTAATGATTCATGTCATTATTGATGACTCAGTCATCAATAATCCTAAATAGGCTAATTTATTCACTTCAGTATATTGAACTCTGTCTTCAAAATTCAACAGTAAATGAAAATAAAGATAACAGGTTATGTTGGAAACCTGAAATTAGAACAACATATTGGTACACTCAACAGGTCAGGCAGCATATGTGGACAGATAAACAGTTATTGCTTCAGGTTTACAATGATTTTTGCCTTGGAACTTTTTTTTCTTTTCCTCTACTTAACCTGCTTAGCATTTCCAACATTTTTCTATTTAAAAATTCGTCGTATTGAAGTAAATTGGATGAACTTCAGAAGTGAATGCAATGCATTGACATAACCTTTTCACTGCAGACGAGATAAGTATTTGGAATGGTGCAAGGTACTCCATAAAAATGGAATATTTTTCATTTTATTTGTACTTTTGTCTATTAATTAGAGATAGTATAGAACTGCGTCATCACAATTAATCTTTCTCTGCTGTACTTCATTCTTTATTTGGGGGGGAAATCATCTGAATGAATGTGGGAAAGGGTGATTCGAATCAAGGTTGGACTTTTTTCGTTGCCCTTTGTGAAGCACTGCTTTTGCTCTCTGTCTTCTGGCAAGAAACACATGCCCTCTCTGGCCTTTGCCATTCAGCAGCGAGTTTCACACTCCTAAAAGACTGCATTTCAAAGAATAAAAGATGCTGAGGAAACCTTTTTGAACTGAATGTCAGCTATCTGAAAATATTTTCAAGACACAAAGCTGCCATATAGACTTGTTTTCATTGACTATATAAAAAGCGTAGTGAACTATTTCTAGGGATGTTAAAGACAGGATGATGGAACCCGTATTAGTTATTTATTTCCATTGCAAGCTCAGATGAGACTTGTATACAGAATGCATGTCTATATTCAAACAAATACACCTTTGCTCAATTGCAAACTTATCAGCCCATTCTGCTGCTGTCACAATTATTCACATCTTATAAATTCTACGTGTACCGGCTTTATACTTTGCAATTTCTGCAACAAATCTTCCCTTAATTTGTTTTCTCTGGAGGGAGTGAACTCTATCTCAGCCTACAAAAATATATAGTTTGATTGGATAAACATAAGAGATTCTGCAGATGCTGGAATTCCACACAAAATGCTGAAGGAACTCAGCAGGCCTACCCACCATTTAACCAGCAATACGTTCAGAATTTTGTGTTGGTTGATTGGATGAATGGAAGGGCCTTTAACAAAAGGATTTCAACATGGACAAGTTTGAGATGATCCACTCATGACCTAAAATGAATGGAATAGCTAGCAAATCAAGAAGCTGCAGAGGTCTATAGAGAATTCTTGCTCTTTGTAAACCAATCTTCAAGATGGCACAGGCAAACAATGCGACAAATGGCAACAACATGTAGACAGTCCACAAAACGACTTCTTTTACTTCTTCTTTCAAATAAGCTTGGTGCAATTGGAACATTTCATTTACATTTGTATGGTGTGTTTTTGGGCTGTTTGAGCAATCTGGTGCTTTGCTGTCTTCCAGGGAGTTCAGTAAAGTTTGGAGCAGAGTGTGTGGCCTAGAGGGCTGGAAACCATGGGCGCAAGCCCATGATTGACTCCATCGCTTCTCTCCAATTGAGGCATCAAGCAGGGTTATGGTCAATGAGAACAAGAGAGGAGGAAGGGCGAGCATTTGGCACCGTCTGTCTGCATTTGACCGGTCTTCTCCCTCTCACTGCCGCTATTGAAGGAAAATGCAGGAGTCTTGGGATCCATACTGCGAAGATTGATCAGAAAGGCCATGGACTCATATAGGGGGACGTTCAGGTTCAGTTCTCATGTGTTTCTGGTTTCTGGTTACTCTTTTTTTTTTTGGCTGTTTTTGAGCAGTTTAATCGGGATGATCGATGCGGACTGGGGCACTTTGGTGAAGAATGACTCTCCGGCAGTGGATTAGCAGCATGGTGCTGAACTGAACTAAACAGAACACTATTGGACTCCTGGTTTGATGTTTGATATTCCATGAGTTGTTCACTTGTTTCTTTTTGTCATTTGCGCAATTTGTTCTTTTATCACACGTTGTATGTGGGATGTTTTCTTGAACAGATTCCATGGTGTTTCTTTGTCTCATGGCTGCCTGCAGGAGGACGAATCTCAGGGTTGTATACTATGTATGTACTTTGATAATAAATGTACCTTGAATCTCAGAAAGGCAGTGTCCATCATTAAGGATCCCCATCACCCAGGGCAGGCCCTCTTCTCATTGTTGCTGTCAGGAAGGAGGTACAGAAGCCTAAAGGCACACACTCAGCAATTCAAGAACAGCTTCTTTACCTCTGCCATATGATTCCTAAATGGGCATTGAACCTATGAACACTATGTCACTTTTTAAAAAATATGTATTATTTCTGTTTTTGCACATTTTTTAATGTATTCAATATACATATATACACTTATTATAATTGATTTATTATTAATTTTATTTTTCTTTCCATATTTTCATGTATTGCATTGAACTGCTGCTTCTAAGTTAACAAATTTCACTACAAATGCCAATGATAATAAACCTGATTCTGATTCTTTGCATTAAAATATCATGGAATGTACTAACATGGCATCAAATGATCAAAAAGGATAACTGAATGTTGTGCTAAATGTACAATGGACTACAAAAGAAAGAATAGAATTGTTGTTGCAGTTGTAAAAAGTCTTTGGTTAGACCACATGTGGAATACAGAATACTCATGGCACCAAACCTTGGGGATAGGTGTACACTGAGTGACCATTTTATTAGTGCTACATGTTCACCTACTCATCAATGCAAATATCTAATCAGCCAATCATGAGTCAGCAACTCCATGCATAAAAGCACGCAGACATAGTCAAGAGGTTCAGTTGTTGTTCAAACCAAACATCAGAAAAGGGGAAGAAATGTGATCTAAGTGACTTAGACTGCGGAATGATTGTTGGTGCCGGATGGACTGGTTTGAGAATCTCAGAAACTGCTGATCTCCTTGGGTTTTCGTGCACAACACTCTCTAGAGTTTACATAGAACGGTGCAAAAAATAAAATACATCCCGTGAACGGCAGTTCTGTGGGCAAAAAAAACCTTGTAAATGAGAGAGGTCAAAGGAGAATGACCAGACTGGTTCAAGCTGACAGGAAAATGACAGTAACTCAAGTAGCCAGCCATTACAACAATGTTGTGCAGAAGAGCATGTCTCAACACATGACATGTAGAATCTTGAAGTGGGTTGGCTACACCAGCAGAGGATTATGAACATATTCTCAATGGCCATTTTATTAGGTACAGGAGGTACTTAATAAAGTGGCCACTGAGTGTATTTTGGTATTTTAGCACCATAAATGTAGTAAAATAATGTTTGGCATCTTGAAAGTTAAAGTAGAGATTACACAACCCCTGGAATTTAGTAGGTAAGAAATACCTGACTGAAGCTCCCCTTGGTGTCTTGAAAGCTGATAGGGTAGATAAACTATTTCTGTTAACAGGGGAGTCTGGGCCCAGGGGTCACCGTCTAAGAGTTAGAGCCTAGCCTCTCAGGAGTACAGCCAGCAAGACCATCCACATGTTTGAACAGCTGGTAAATGATGCTGATTCAATTAATAATTTCTGTACGCAAAATTGATAGAGTCTTGTTGACCAAAGTATTATGAAGAAATGAAAAAAGGTAATTATATGGTCTTTGATTATGACTTGCCTTGAATCGCAGTGAAATGACAGAACGAATCAATGGGTTGCTTATTTCTTTTCCTCTACTGATGGGTAACTCTGCTTCAAAAGGGCTGCAATCATACCAACGCACATCTACTGTGATGAAGTGCTTTGAGAGGTTGGTCATATCTATACTTAACCCCTCCTTGATCAAGGACCTGGACTCGCTACAATTTGCCCACTGCCTATCTAATTCTGGGATTCATAAGGAAAACCATCATACACAAACGTGCAATGTCTGCATTAGATCAATTTAATTAAGTGATAATTTGTAACTTCATGATGTATAAGTTTGCAAACACCACAAAATATCAAAATGAAATCATAGTACTTAAAATGGGATATAATTTTGGACAATAAGAGAGTAATTTACTTTTTGATAATTGGACATCATGTGCTATGAAATTGCTGTCAGAACTTGCAAAATGTCCTAATATTTAAAACTTTTCCTGCTGTAGCACCATGCCCCAGGCTAGAAGAGTTCAAAGACTCACCTGAAGAATCCAGGAAACAAAATCATTGCATCAATGTTCCAGAGGAGTTCTTCACAAATGCTCAGTTATGATTTATGAATTAGCATTCTCATTCTTAACAAAAAAATTCTGGTGTCCACTGCTCACTGTCTAAACAAATTTTTATCTTGTGGCGACCCAATTACTAGCACACTCGAACCGGCTGACAATTAGCCAGAGCCAGAGACAAAGATACATAGCCTCAAGGAGTTTCAGTTACGTGCCTCTCGAAGTATCGAGTGGGGGGAGACAGGCTTTAAAGCAAGACTGTGTTTTTGAAATAAAGTTTTTTCCGTGGTTGCAGTTTACCGACTCCGTGTCGTAATTTCAGCGCTGCGCGTAGCACACCGCTACATTGGTGACCCCGACGGTCCAACCGTTTTTTTGGACCGGAGATGGCAGACGCTGCGTTTGTTAACACGGTTTCCTTGCAGCTGCCAAGCTTCTGGACGCTACGACCTCACCTATGGTTTCAGCAAGCAGAAGCCCAATTCCATGTTCGGCAAATAACCTCAGAGGACACCCGTTACTACTACGTGGTGAGCTCCTTCGACCAGGACACAGCGGCCCAGGTCGCAGAGTTCGTACAGTCTCCCCCGGCGGACGGCAAGTACACGGAATTCAAAGCCCTGCTCATAAGGACTTTCGGGCTCTCCCGCCGCGAGCGAGCTGCCCGTTTACTGCACCTGGATGGTTTGGGAGACAGACCTCCATCGGCTTTAATGAATGAAATGTTGTCTCTGGCCGACGGACACACACCCTGCCTCATGTTTGAGCAGGCTTTCCTGGAGCAGCTGCCCGAGGACATACGCCTGCCGCTGTCCGACGCGGATTTCAGCGACCCCCAGAAGATGGCAGCCCGGGCGGACGCGCTGTGGAACGCCAAGAAGGTGAGTGGGGCGCCCATCGCACAAATCACCCGGCCACGCTCCCAGCGGCAAACCAGTCCAGGCCCGGCCACAGAGCCCGCTAAACCCAGAGGCCGGGGTGTGGAGCCCAACGAACACTGGTGTTTCTACCACCAGCGCTGGGGCACAGATGCCCGCCATTGTCGCCCGCCCTGCCAGTTCCACGGGAAACGCCAGGGCCAGCCGTCGCTGATGGCTATGACGGCTGGCCATCGGGATAGCCTCCTGTATGTCTGGGACAAACAGTCGGGACGCCGGTTTTTGGTCGACACCGGTGCCGAGATCAGCGTCATACCTCCGACGAGTTACAACACCCGCAGCAGGGCGCCGGGTCCCCCCCTGCGGGCCGCGAACGGCAGCACCATAAGGACTTATGGCACCCGTCCGGTGCAGCTACGGCTCGACTCCAGCAAGTTTACGTGGGACTTCACACTGGCCGCCGTAGCCCAACCGCTTCTGGGTGCGGATTTCTTGCGGGCTCACAGCCTACTGGTCGACCTGCCCAGGAAGAGACTGGTTCACGCTGAGACCTTTCAGACATTCCCCCTGGGTGCAGCCCAATTGCCAGCCCCTCACCTCGGCTCCATCACGCTGTCCGGCAACGACTTCACCAGGGTCCTGGCGGATTTCCCATCGGTTCTGGCACCACAGTTCACGGCAGCCATGCCCCGACACGGTGTACAGCACCACATCCTGACCCAGGGACCACCCCTCCATGCCCGCGCTCGGCAGCTTCCCCCGGACAAGCTCCGACTGGCGAAGGAGGAGTTCACGCGGATGGAGGAATTGGGGATAATTCGGCGGTCCGACAGCCCATGGGCCTCCCCCCTGCACATGGTGCCCAAGGCGACAGGGGGCTGGAGACCGTGCGGCGACTACCGCAGGCTGAACGAGGCTACAACACCGGACCGCTACCCTGTGCCGCACATTCAGGACTTTGCAGCCAACCTGCACGGCGCGCAGATCTTCTCCAAGGTAGACCTAATCCGCGGATACCATCAAATCCCGATGCATCCGGACGACATCCCCAAAACGGCTCTCATCACCCCGTTCGGCCTTTTCGAGTTCCTCCGCATGCCGTTCAGCCTGAAGAATGCCGCACAGACGTTCCAGCGGTTGATGGACGCGGTGGGACGCGACCTGGACTTCGCATTCATCTATTTGGACGACATCCTCATAGCCAGCAGCAGTCGTCAGGAGCATCTGTCCCAACTCCGACAGCTCTTTGCCCGGCTGAGTGACTACGGTCTAACGATCAACCTAGCCAAATGCCAGTTCGGGCTCGACACCATTGACTTCCTGGGCCACAGGATTACCACAGACGGGGCAACCCCTCTGCCCGCTAAGGTAGATGCGGTCCGTCATTTCCCCCGACCCACCACGGTCAAAGGCCTCCAGGAATTCGTAGGTATGGTCAATTTCTACCACCGTTTCCTCCCTTCAGCTGCCCGGATCATGCGCCCCCTGTTCGCCTTGCTGTCCGGTCCGGGCAAGGACATTACCTGGGATGAGGTGTCCGCCGCCGCTTTCATTCAAATGAAGGATGCCTTGGCGAATGCCATGATGCTAGTGCACCCCAGAATGGACGTCCCTACCGCCCTCACGGTGGACGCCTCTAACACGGCAGTCGGTGGGGTACTGGAGCAGCTCATCGCGGGCCGCTGGCAACCCCTGGCGTTTTCCAGCAAACACCTGCGGCCACCCGAGCTCAAGTACAGTGCTTTCGACCGGGAGCTGTTGGCGCTATACCTGGCAATCCGGCATTTCAGGTACTTCTTAGAAGGTAGGCCCTTCACCGCGTTCACGGACCACAAACCGCTTACCTTTACATTCACAAAGGTGTCCGATCCCTGATCGTCCCGCCAGCAGCGCCATCTGTCCTACATCTCTGAATACACGACGGACGTCCGGCACGTCTCGGGTAAGGACAATGTTGTGGCGGATGCGCTCTCTCGCCCTAACATTCACGCCCTTTCCCAAGGGGTAGACTTTGAGGCACTGGCTGAGGCACAGTTGGCAGATGAGGAGATCCCGTGTTACAGAACCGCAGTCTCCGGTTTGCAGCTCCAGGACCTCCCCGTAGGCCCAGGTGAGAGGACCCTACTCTGTGACGTCGCCACCGGCCAGCCCCGTCCCGTCGTCCCGGCACCTTGGCGACGACGTGTGTTCGACTCCATTCATAACTTGGCCCACCCCTCCATCCGCACTACCGTCCGGATGGTCTCCAGCAGGTTCGTTTGGCACGGACTCCGCAAGCAGGTCCGTGACTGGGCCAGAACGTGCCTGCACTGCCAGACGACCAAGGTGCAGCGACACACCAAGGCCCCGCCGCAGCAGTTCCACCCCACCCATCGGCGTTTCGACCACATTCATGTGGATATCGTGGGCCCCCTGCCAGTGTCACGCGGGGCGCGGCACCTCCTGACTATCGTGGACAGGTTCACAAGATGGCCAGAGGCGGTCCCGCTCACCGACACCACCTCCGAATCTTGCTCCCGGGCGCTGATCGCCACCTGGGTGTCCCGCTTTGGTGTCCCGGCCCACATTACCTCCGACAGAGGCGCCCAGTTCACCTCCAGCCTCTGGTCAGCGATGGCCAACCTGTTGGGGACTCAGCTGCACCACACCACTGCCTACCACCCACAGTCGAACGGACTGGTGGAGCGTTTCCACCGCCACCTGAAGTCGGCTCTCATGGTCCGCCTGCGAGGAGCTAACTGGGCGGACGAGCTTCCCTGGGTCCTGCTCGGCGTCCGCACGGCGCCCAAAGACAATCTGCACGCTTCGTCGGCCGAGTTGGTGTACGGCGCGCCCCTGGTCGTTCCCGGGGAGTTCATACCAGCCCCAAGGGGGCGAGAGGAAGAACCCACAGCGGTCCTGGGCAGACTACGCGAGAGACTCGGTGCCCTGGCCCCCATGCCCACTTCGCAGCATGGGCAGCACCCGACCTGCGTACCCAAAGATCTGCAGAACTGTAAGTTTGTGTTTGTACGCCGGGGCGGGCATCGGCCACCGCTGCAATGGCCCTACGAGGGGCCGTTTACGGTGATCAGAAACGACGGGTCCACGTTCGTGCTGGACGTTGGGGGGAGAGAGGAGGTTTTCACGGTGGACCGACTCAAACCGGCCCACGTGGACTTGGCGCAACCGGTCGAGTTTCCGGCACCGCGGCGCAGAGGCCGACCTCCCAAACAGGGCCCGGCCCAGACTGTGGACATTGGGGGGTGTACCGCCGGTTCTGGGGGGGGGGGTTATGTGGCGACCCAATTACTAGCACACTCGAACCAGCTGACAATTAGCCAGAGCCAGAGACAAAGATACATAGCCTCAAGGAGTTTCAGTTACGTGCCTCTCGAAGTATCGAGTGGGGGGAGACAGGCTTTAAAGCAAGAATGTGTTTTTGAAATAAAGTTTTTTCCGTGGTTGCAGTTTACCGACTCCGTGTCGTAATTTCAGCGCTGCGCGTAGCACACCGCTACAATCTGATATTTTTCAATGTGTATGCTCCATATTACCTACGTGAAGTTCTTAACCCTGAAGTATTTTTCGCAGGTCTCAATGTAATATGCATATGCAAGATCGCACCCAGATGATTGATTTCTGAAGTTACAATAATATAAAAGGTTGTTAGGGATTGAGCAAATCAGGACTATAAAAGTGAAAATGCATTGCACCAAATGGAAGAGGAGGAAGATTCTAATGAACCATTATCTTCTTTAACTTTGGGGGCCTTTTACCACACCACTCCTGGTAGTGCATGGCATTGACAAAGATGGAAAATGCTTAGGGGGTAATTACCCTGGAAAGAAATCCTACAGCTTTTGCATTTAGTATTTACATATGACAGATGGGAAGGGCAGACTGGCAGCAGTCACTCAGAGTTAAAAGAAAATTATAGGAAGCCCCACTTCCAATTTTGACTATTTTTAATCACCATGCTGTTGAAAAGCAGAAGAAAATCCAGCCTATTCTACGTCTTCCAATGTTCAATGCTGGTTCTGGAATTTGTGCAAGTATACAATCTAATTGTAATCAACAAACATATGGTAATGGTTAACCTTTGATAAAGTATTAGCCTGTTATAGGTTTCTCCTATAGTTTATTCAATGAGACACGTACCAGTTCAACAGATTCACACAGACTATATCATAATACACCACAAATGATGCTGAAGATAGTTGAGAAGAAAGTAACAGGTCCAGAGGAGAAAAAGATACTTTTAGATGGAGCTCCATTAAAAATCCCAAAAAGGCTAACTGAATGAGGCATAGAATGTGACCAAGTAAAAGCTGTTGAGAGCTACAAACAATCTGCTTCAGGAACTCAGCAAAGAGAGACAGACAGACAGACAGACATACTTTATTGATCCCGAGGGAAATTGGGTTTCGTTACAGTCGCACCAACCAAGAATAGTGTAGAAATATAGCAATATAAAACCACAAATAATTAAATAATATTAAGTAAATTATTCCAAGTGGAAATAAGTCCAGGACCAGCCGATTGGCTCAGGGTGTCTGACACTCTGAGGGAGGAGTTGTAAAGTTTGATGGCTACAGGCAGGAATGACTTCCTATGATGCCCAGTTTTGCATCTCGGTGGAATGAGTCTCTGGCTGAACGTACTCCTGGGCCTAACCAGTACATTATGGAATGGATGGGAGACATTGTTCAAGATGGCATGCAACTTGGACAGCATCCTCTTTTCAGACACCACTGTCAGAGAGTCCAGTTCCACCCCCACAACATCACTGGCCTTACGAATGAGTTTGTTGATCCTGGTGGTGTCTGCTACCCTCAGCCTGCTGCCCCAGCACACAATAGCAAACATGATAGCACTGGCCACCACAGACTCGTGGAACATCCTCAGCATCGTCCGGCAGGTGTTAAAGGACCTCAGTCTCCTCAGGAAGTAGAGACGGCTCTGACCCTTCTTGTAGACAGCCTCAGTGTTCTTTGACGTCCAGTTTATTGTCAATTCATATCCCCAGTTATTTGTAATCTTCCACCATGTCCACACTGACCCCTTGGATGGAAACAGGGGTCACCGGTGCCTTAGCCCACCTCAGGTCCACCACCAGCTCCTTAGTCTTTTTCACATTAAGCTGCAGATGATTCTGCTCAAACCATGTGACAAAGTTTCCCACCGTAGCCCTGTACTCTGCCTCATCTCCCTTGCTGATGCATCCAACTATGGCAGAGTCATCAGAAAACTTCTGAAGATGGCAAAACTCTGTGCAGTAGTTGAAGTCCGAGGTGTAGATGGTGAAGGGAAAGGGAGACAGGACAGTCCCCTGTGGAGCCCCAGTGCTGCTGACCACTCTGTCTGACACACAGCGTTGCAAGTGCACGTACTGTGGTCTGCCAGTCAGGTAATCAATAATCCATGACACCAGGGAAGCATCCACCTGCATCACTGTCAGCTTCTCACCCAGCAGAGCAGGGCGGATGGTGTTGAACGCACTGGAGAAGTCAAAAAACATGACCCTCACAGTGCTCGCCGGCTTGTCCAGGTGGGCGTAGACATGGTTTAGCAGGTTCAGGCATGGCTGAAAACTCATAATCTGAAATTGAGTGGCAAAAATGGCAAAGATATTGTCTTTTTTAAATATTGTTGCACCTTATTGATCAACCTTTACCTAGTCCATATAAGCAGACATTTTTAAATTATTTTTTCTATCCAGGTGTTGATGTGGGTAAAAGATCAAAAGGGTGCTTCAATGCAGGCAAGATATCAAGGCAACTTAGGATTGTACAATCATGCTTATATTTCACAACATATATGGGGAAATGGAGACTCTTGACTGTAAATAATATTTTGGAAGCTTAGGACTACATTAAGAGTGCATAAGCATGGCTAAACTATTGCCCGAGGTGGGTCTGAGATATACAGTGCATCTTCTACTCTGACAGACTGACTAATGAAAAGCAAACAAAGATGTTTTGTTCACCAAACAGTGGAAACTCATAGTCTGAGCATGGACAAATGCTCTTCAGCCCATTAATCCTCACTCGCTATCAAACATCCATTTATAAGCATTCAATCTTCCTCGTTCTTCTCACATTCTTTTCAATCCCCACAGGTAAGAGCACTGGCCTGCACAGCTGGGCCATTTTACAGTCGCTATTCAACCCACCAATCTGGATGTCTTTGGGATGTGGAAGGAAACTGGGGCACCCTCATGGCAGCAATTGAATCTGGATCACTGGAGCTGTGGAGCAGAGCAGCTCAGCAAGTTGCAGACGTTTGGAATAGTAGAGATTTACCAGATTGAGTGGAATGAAGCTCCTGGCACTCCGGTCATCCTCAGTCAGGACATCAAGTATAAAAGGCAATGATGCACAATTTCGCCTAGCGGGCACCGGGGGCCATTCGACAGATGATATTGGTGGGCTGGGGGTCTGGACTATACATGTGAAACCCTGAGGACTGGCCGGTGGCGTTGGCCTAGGGGAAGACCAAACCTGTAAAGTCTAGTTTGTGTGGAAGCTGTGTGATGTTTTCCCCCTGTTACAAATCAGCACCACAAAATAACAAGCAGTACACCATATGCAATTAAGCAATTGAGCTTTATAATTCTTAATTTGACTATAGGGTTAGTAAAGAAAACAAAAAGGAAAAAAAACAGTCTAGCGCGCACATTGGAGCTTATGTTTTTCCCGTCCGTTCATTCTCCATTGATTTCTCCCGGGTGTTGTCGACTGCTGGCCCCATTCCAAATCCACTCCATCCTGCAGTCTACGACTCTCTGTTCTGGCATCTTCTCTCTCCATCTCCTGCCGAACAAAAGCCCACGAATCCCTCACTCTCGGGCGCACAAGAAAGAAAAACACTCCACTCATTGGATGCCGCACATTTCAGAGCCCGCATTATCTCTAGTCATAACCCAAACACGGCTGCTACAGAGAAACCATTTCATTAGCAGTGAAACCTTTCCCAGGGCGTTTTTTGTGTGTGTGTGTGTGTGTGTGTGTGTGTGTGTGTGTGTGTGTGTGTGTGTGTGTGTGTGTGTGTGTGTGTGTGTGTGTGTGTGTGTGTGTGTGTGTGTATATATATATATATATATATATATAGATAGGCATATTCTACATTGTACTTTTACTGAAATTCTATGTGGGTTTGTTGACTTGTATGCATCAAGCCATAGCATCATGCTGGGGGTCGAGGGGAAATGTGGGTGTCCAGACTCATTACGTGATTGTCATCTTGTGTGTACAACTGTTGCTAATGTGGCTTTGCACCTTGACCCCATAGTAACGCTGTCTCGTTTAGCTGTATTCATGAGTACTAATACTAATGATTAAATGACAATTCAGCTTGAATCGAATTGAATTCTACAGGGTGCTGCTGAGGATGCACTTGGAGTATTGTGAGTGGTCAGTCTGATCACCCAGCTATAGGAAAGCTGTTATTAAACCAGAACCAGTTTAGAACAGGTCTGCAGGGATTTACCAGGATTTGAGCGACTGAGTTATAGTGCCCCCCTATTGGGACTTTAATTCTTGGAACTTTGGTAGACTGAGAGATAATCTTTAAGATGAGAGTGTAAATATTTAATATGAACTTGAGGGGCAACTTTATGCACAGAATGGTAATATGTTTATTGAATAAGCTGCCAAAGGAAGTGGTTGAGGCAGGTACAATAACAACTTTTCAAGCTTCAAGTTCAAGTACATATATGTAACTCTTGCTTCGGCTAGCGGCTTCATATAGGGGGTGATAACCCCCGGCCTGGCCAAATGTATGAAATCTTGTTTGGGTGGATGCTGTGTGATGTGTCCCCTGTTCCAAATCAGTACCCCGAAATAACAAACAGTACACAATATGCTGACTATGACTATACTTTGACTATATGGTTAGTAGAGAAGAGAAATAAAAGAGGAAAAAAATGGGCCCAATCTTATTAAAGAGTCTGTGCGCAAAGTTGGAGCTCACTCATAGGTCGATCGTTCACCATCGACCTCCTCCGATTGTCGCTGCCCTTCAGACCCTCGCTCCGAGTCCACTCCGTCCGGCGATCTACCAAATCTCTCCATTCACGTCTTCTCTCCTCATCTCTCCCTCTCTGGCAAAAGCCCGTGAAAGCAACTGCTTCCAGATTCACAAGACAGGGCAACAAAATCCTGATTGGCTAACATGCATCCCACAGTCCTATTGTCTCCAGCCATAACCCAAACATTGCTGCTACAGAGAAACCATTACTTCAGCAGTGAACATTACAGAGAAGCCATTTCATTAGCCTTAGCAGTGAGACATTACAGAGAAGCCATTATAGTATATTACATATATTTTATACACCCCTGAGATTTTGAAATTTTAAAAGACAGTTGAACAAGTACATGGATTGGAAAGGTTTAGAAAGAAATAAGCCAAATGCTGGCAAATGGGATTAGCCTGGCTGGGTCGGCATGGACCTGCTGAGCTTAAAGCCTTGTTTCCATCCTATATGAATTTGCATCTCTAACACATCATTGCATTTAAAGATCTATTCAAGAATTACGCTCAGCGGCCACTTTATTAGGTACCACCTGTACGTAATAAAGTGGCTACTGAATGTATGTTCGTGGTCTTCTGCTTCTGTAGCTCATCCACTTCAAGGTTTGACACATTGTGCATTCAGAGACGCTCTTCTGCAAACCACTGTTATACACCTGGCTACTTGAGTTACTGTCGCCTTCCTGTCAGCTTGAACCAGTCTGGCTATTCTCCTCTCTCATTAACAAAGCATTTTTGCCCACAGAGTTGCTGCTCACTGGATTTTTTTTTTTGTTTCTCACATCATTCTCTGTAAACTCTAGACTGTTTTGCATGAAAATCCCAGGAGGTTCTGAGATACTCAAATCACCCAACCAGGCACCAACAATCATTCCACGGTCAATGTCCCTTAGATCACATGTCTTCCCTGTTCTGATGTTTGATCTGAAGAACAACTGAACCTCTTGACCGTGTCTGCATGATTTTATGCATTGCGTTGGTACCTGATGATTGGCTGATTAGATAATTTCATTAACAACCAGGTGTACAGGTGTACCTAATTAAGTGGCGACTGTGTGTACAACCTTGGTGAATTCTTCCAAAATGTTTGCTGTACTTGCATGTGAAACTACGAGCAACCTATGTTGTTGAAGCAATGAGAACATTTGAACCAAGTGGCTAAAATGACATAACCTAAAAGTACACCTTTCTTGAAAAAATCAAATCTCAATCAAAATGAAATCTTGTCCATTGCCAGATATAAAAATGACTTTAGCCTGGAGTAGGGAGAAAGGGGTGAAACTTAATTCATGGACCCCACATCACATTAGTACAAGTGTCAGTTTGCTTGCTGCAGATTCAAATTCATCTATTTTTTGCACATCTGTTCCTTTAAGATGATATGTTGGTATTTTTGTTAGAAGAAGGGATATATATATAATGGTGGCATAGAAATCCAAACACAATTCGGCTAACCTAAGGATCCTCGCCATATTATCCCTTGACAGAGAGAACATTTCTGCAGAGGAAATTACAGAGTAGGAGGTGCACATCATTGAAATCAATGCCAGTGGAAGAGAATTTTGCGTGTAGACTAACTACAACACTGACAGAAGTGGACAAAGGCAGAAAGATTTCAAGATCAAGGTACAGATAAATAACCGTTTAGTAGAAATAAATGTAAGTGTCACATCAGATTATTCTATTGTAGGTAGAGGTAACTTGAAGAGCATTCAGCTGTCTATCCTTGACAAAAATTACAGTTAGTCTTGACATACTCTGCTGAAGTACTGAATATACAAGGTAACCAAGTGCATCAGGTTGTACGTTGGATTACGTATGTAGGCAATAATCAGAATCACCAATAGCTCAGCAAATACCACAGTGCAACTGGAATTACTGGGAAAGCATTGCCTAAGGAAAGTAAAGATTAATTGTAGACTTCAGTTTGTTCCCTTGTAAGAACTACAAAATCAAGGCTGCAAGGCAAACTTGGTTATCATCAGCAAATACCATTTTAACTGGGAAAAAAATCAGTTGTTAGAAGAATTAAATTGTGTAGAATGGGATTCTCATGAAAATTATACAGTGGATGTGTTGCTCAGCAATGGAACTATCCAACACAAATCTAACAAATCATGTAGAAATTATAATGTGACACGTCACAGAAGATGGCCAAAAGAAGCCATTAATATTTGTGTCATGTATTTCAAATGAAACTGAATAGAGTCATGCTCAGATAGAAAGCAAAGCATCAGTCATCATTTTTGTAGCGGTTTCACCTATTTCTGTTAAGAAAGTGTTCCACTCTGGTTAGGTATCCCAAACGCCCTATAAGCATTAAAAGTTCAAAGTTTCAAAAAAAATTATTATCAAAGGGTACATATGTACTTCCCTTAGATTCATTTTTTGTAGCATTTCACAATAGAACAAAGAAATAGAACAGATTCAATAAATAACCACACAAACAAAGACTGACAATCAATGTGCAAGAGCAGGGAAACTTCAAATGCAAAAATAAATAAATAAATAAATAAATAATACTGAGAACAGGAGTTGTGCCATTCTTGAAAGTGAGTCTATAAGTTGTGGAATCAGTTCAGAGGTGAGGTGAGTAAAGTTATCCATGCTAGTTCAGGAGCCTGATCGTTGAAGGGTAAAAACTGTTCTTCTACCTGGCCATGTGGGACCTACGGCTCCTGCACCTTCTTCCCGATGACAGCAGAGGCTGTTCTGGAAGGTGGGGGTTCTTGATGCAGGAAGCTGCTTTCTTATACACAGTCTTGTGTTGGTGCTCCTCTCAAGTCTGTCATTCAGGTGGACCCCTAGGTACTTGTAGATCTTTGACACCTTTCTTTTCGTCAGGTGAATTGTTTTTGCATTGTTTGTTCAGGGACTTTATTTCACTTCTCAGGTGGCGAATCTCCCATTCCCTTCTGTTTGGTTGCCATGTTGATTTAAGATACACTTTCTTCTCCATTGGGCTGAACACAATGGCTGTGAGGGAGTTGATTTTCCTGTAGACAGGTCCTGCCAATGTAGCTTCCAAGATGCAATCCAGGTCGTCATCGAACTGCTTTCAAGATACATTGTCTGGTGATCTAAGCCATCTGATCCTCTCTTTCCTTGATGAATGGATTAGAGTATCAGAGAGGGCACTTACTTGGTCTCTTCTTTGGCACTGGAGCAGCTCAGGTGCGGAGAGATCTTCGGCTCTGTGGGGTACTTCCTGGCTAGAGTTCTGTATCGTCTCACCGAATGTTGAGTCTGTGCGTTGCACTTGAGTCACATTCATTCTGCAACTGGACCTGCTTTGTCATATCTTGAGGCCTTCGATGTTTTTGCAGATATTGCCTGCAATGGCACTTTGCAATGAATGCCTCCCCAATCAGTGTTGTTTACTTGAGCTTTCTCGTTGTCGTATTTCCAGTCCTAGCCGTTGCCGTTATGTCCATCCTATTGAGTCTCTCACCCTCCCCCCTCTCGGGAGACTCTGGGGGTATATTGCACATTTAGTTCATTTGTAGTTTGTATGGTGGCCAAATCTCCCGTACCTTCCTGTTTGGTTGCCACGATGATTTAAGATCCCCTTTCTTCTCCACTGGGCTAAATCACTCTTGTAGAGGGCTGCACACAAGTTTGCTAGCCTTGTGTGCCCGTGCCAGTCTTTCCTGGAGGTCAGCTGTCTTTCCAGCCTTACCAACCTTTCTTGGTTGCCATCCAGTCTACTCAAATACTCAAATTGTTTTGGTCTCCCAGACAAAGTGAAAGCTCATATGCTTTAACAATGGCACCGCATAATGTTTCAGCATGGGAACACAGCCTTCACATTACAACCAGTAGATCATAAACTTTGAATCATAACTATAGAAATCAAGAGACAGCAGAGAAGACTCCATTCAGAAAAGCCCATCAGTACATTCTCAATAGTTCGACCAATTCAAATATGTACGGTGTACACAGATAGATATACAATAGACAATTTGAGTTATCCACTAATGAAGGATGCCAGATTAGAGGACATGGAATAGTAATTTCCAACATCTTAAGATAATACATCTTAGAATAATTATTCTTATAATCTACCAACAGTGAAGACTGCTTCGAATGCTGAGCAGGTTTCAATATAAGTTTACAAGACTTTGTATCAGCATTTAAATATTTCATGGATGCAAAGCAAAACTACCAATGGAGTCACAATAAGTGTGGAGGTGGATAATTCACATTAAATGGACATTGACAATTTTCTTCACGCGGGATCATCCGCAGCAGTAGAATGTATAACGAAGGAGCTAGGGGATTTTTGCAGCACATGGGATATTTGAATAAATGGTGTCAGATGACGGATCTTAATTTAGAGCATATCCATTTGAATACTAAATGTAGAGAAATTATGTCAAAACATTAATTCTCCTACACCATCTGGCCTCCAACAGCACGGATGAAATATGCATATAGATTCTCAAGGAAATTTTGAAATGCAAAGCTTTTTACAGATTTTTAACTTCGTGAATCCTTTCCTGGTTTATGTCATGGAAAGTGATATTCCACCACAGAATTTCTTCCACACAGACCGTGAGACCATAAGACCATAAGATAGAGGAGCAGATGGCCATTCAGCCCATTGAATGTGCTCTGACATTCAGCCATGGGTGACTTTTTTTCCACCCGATTCTTTCTTTCATTTCATTATTGAGATACAACACAGAGCAGCCCCTTTCGGTCTTTCGAGGACACACAGACTCAGTACAGATGACACCAGAATTGAACTCCAAACTCCGACACCGAGCTGCAATAGTGTTGTGCTAACTGCTACACTACCATGGCACCCTGATGGTGTACCTAGTAACCTACCAACTGGCGGGGGTATTCAAGGAATCTTCAATCTCTCACGATTGCAGTCAAAGGTTCCCAGCTGCTTTAAAATGGAAACAGTCACACAATCAAAAGTGGCACTCACATCTACTGTGATGAAGTGCTTTGAGAGGTTTGGTCATGGCTAGAAAAGCAACTCCTGCCTTAGCAAGGACCTGGACCTGCTGCAATTTGCCGATTGCCACAATAAGTCTACAGAGGATGCAATCTCCACTCAGCCTTGGTTCACCTGGTGTCCTGTGGTGGATTGGCTTATTATCCTTCCATTGTGATTGGTTATTTTAGAAACTGCAGCTGTTTTTTCCATTGGTTGGCTGCCTGGTGTCCAGTTTCAAGCATCCCGGCTATAAAATAGCACATGGAAGGGGCTTGCTCTCTCTTCCTTTGTTTAAGGCAAGCGGTGCACGTAACCGTTGAGCAGGTATGCTGGGCATATGCTTTTATCTAAGTAGCATTGTTGAATGTACAAATGTTTGTTGAATATTCAGCTTTGTAGTTTCTGTAACTTGAGAAACATGAATATTTGTTTGAATTTTTACCGTTTGTAAATACAGTCGGCCCTCCTTATCCGCGGATTCCACATGTGTGAATTCAACCAACTGCGGATCACGAAAACCCGGAAGTGCTCTTCCAGCACTTGTTGTTCGAGCATGTACAGACTTTTTTTCTTGTCATTATTCCCTAAACAATGCAGTATTACAACCATTTGACATAGCATTTACATTGTATTAGGTATTATAAGTAATCTAGAGATGATTTAAAGTATACGGGAGGATGTGCGTGGATTATCATGCATCGGGATTGAAAAAAATCAGAAGTTCTTTTACTAGGTAAGTCGGAACAGGTACAACCGATATTATTTAGCGTCAGTTAGTCAAACGTTTGTCTTAGTATATAGTATATATTTTACCTTTCTATGCATATAAAACACTTAAGAACGTATGTTTCAGTGCCGGGCTTGGGAACGGAAGTTCTCAGGACTCGGGACAGATCGCTCGTTGATGTGAGGATCAAAAACCCAAAACCCCAAAACCCAATAATTAACCACTGCGTTGCTTAGTAATAATTGTAGCTTTCATCGGGGCAGAGCCTTTCTCACTTTATCCTTTAAAATTTTTCCGATAATTGACCGACGTAGCCTAACACTTTTCCAATGACTGATGGCATTTCACCTCTTTCCGATCACTTTATTATTTCCACTTTATTTTCAATCGTGATCATGATTATTTTCGTGAAGAGAAACACTGCGCATTCAGAGCTCTGGCACCGGGTCTTAATGTCCACCGCACTGACGCAGGTTAAATAAGGCCTGGAGTTCTGCTGGGTCCTAAGGTCCACCGGATTGAGACAGGTTGCATGAGGGACTTGAGCATCTGCGAGTGGTCCCGAAATCAATCCCCCGTGGATAAGGAGGGCCAACTGTAAATGATTAATATACTTATTTGAAGTTAATGCTTTCTTTCTCACTTGCCGGACCCACGAACCTGATTCAACATTACACCTGGACAACAGCAATACCTATATCAGGCTGCTGTTCCTTAACTACAGCTCAGCATTCAACACAATCATATTCTCAGTTCTAATTAACAAGCTCCAAAACCTGGCACTCTGTATCTCCCTCTGCAACTGGATGCTTGATGTTCTCACTGGGAGACCACAGTCTGTGCAGATCAGAAGTAACACCTCTTCCTTGCTGACAATCAATGCAGACACACCTCTATCCTGGGTCCAACATATTGATGCAATTACAAAGAAGGCACAACAGCGGCTATATTTCATTAGGTGTCTGAGGAGAATTGGTATGTCAGCAAAGACACTGGCAAATTTCTACAGATGTACCATGAAAAGCATTCTAACTGGTTGCATCCCAATCTCATATGGGGAGGCCACTGGACAGGACTGGGAAAAGCTGCAGAAACTGTAAACTCAGCCAGCTCCATCATGGGCACCAGCCTGCCCAGCATCCTTCAAAAGGCGATACCTCAAAAAGGCGGCATCCATCATTAAGAGCCCCCATTGTGCCGGACATGCCCTCTTCTCATTGCAACCATCAAGGAGGATGTACAGGTGGCTGGAGAGACACAATCAGCATTTCAGGAACAGCTTCTCCCCTCGCCCGTCAGATTTCTGAATGGAAAATGAATCCATGGGCACTTTTCAGTACTCCTCTCCTTTCTTCTTGCACTACATATTTAACTAAATTTTTAAATTTATATTTCTTATTGTAAGTTATATTTTTAATTACCATGTGTTGCCATGATGTAAAGCAACAAATTTTATGATGCACAGTGTGCCAGTGACATTAAACCTGATTCTGATTCTGCCTTCTCTCCATAACATTCAACCCCTTTACCAGCGAAGAAGCTATCCCTATCAACCTCTTGCTGTTGACATGTCACAGGTTTTGATCGTACAACAGTTTACACAGCACATCTAGGGGGAGAAATTGGCAAGGCAGCAATCAAAATAAATGCAAGTCCTTGATTCCCTTCAGAAGAGACAAAGAGAAGCAGTTGAAGTAAAATGATGAAGTGGAAGTACCAAGAAAATAAGCAAGTACGATAATGGTAATGATCTCTTTTGAACTGGAGATAAAGGCAGATGTGTCTGGATTAGTTGTGTCATTGCAGCGAGGGATAGACCAGCACTTGGACTAACGTTTGATGAATTTATCCCTCAAGTGGAAATTTATTGAAGAGGAAATACAAGGCAGCAATGAGATGAATCAAGATTTTACACATTCGTCAAGTCTATAAATGGCAACAATGTCAAAGTCGGAAATGTTAGTAAGAATGTTTAGATATCTGATAAAGCACATTTAACAGACTGAACCTGTAATGAGAAACACACCCTTAAAACAAGCAAGCAAGATGATACATTTGTATGTTAATAAGTCATGTACATATAATCCAGCGAATGTGTGAAATTTGCCTACGATGTACAGTACTTTACGAGTAAACTTTATTAAGGGTTAATGTGTTCTGATGGTCCCAGTGCATATAAGAGTTAATTTAATGCAGCCCTCATCAATTCTACAATATAGTTATATATTTACCAATATATAATAAATTATATATTATATATACTGTACATATAATATACCATAAGAACAGGTTTTTAGAAAGTTCCCATATCTGCACTTGCAGGCTAACACAATGTTAATCCCTGAAAAGAGGCCAGATTAGAAATCTCAGTGAGGATTTCCACAGTGTGCTGAACCCTAAAACCCTGTTCTAATATCACATTACAGCTTGCATCCTTCCCAGAATTTCTTTTGCTATTTTCAATCACACCTGCCAACTGTATGCTGAAGTCTCAAAAGATTAATTCAGTATGTGATAATGTCATCGACATAATCTTCTGTCTCAGAGTGTCTGGGATGTGACCTCTGGTTTTCCTAGACTTTGGGTCTTGACCTGTAGACATACTTTTGATATATTGAATGGTGTTATTGCATAACAGTTCTATTATACAACAAATGACTGTGGCTGAAGGTTGTATTTTCAGTAACCAATGCAATAATCACATTATCAGCAGCAATGGTTCACAGATGAGATCTGACTTAAAAGAAGCAAGAGATTTATTCCTGACATAGAAGAAACACTTTAGGGTAATCTGCCTGGTGTAAAGTATAAAGAAGTGTTTTACAGAATGTTGATGTTGCAGGTAAACCCATTTATTTGCGACCTTTAATTGCCCCTGAATTGGCTTGATGGCCATTTTAAAGATACATTAAGAGCCAGCCATATTATTAAGTCTGGAGGCACAAAAATCAATTAAGTTGTATTCTCATTGTCAAGAAATGTAGCTGATACTGACTCTGCCAGAGGATAGAGGGTTCTTTTATATACAGTATATCCATTTTATAGGATGTTAATGTTGCTGGAAAGTTTATTTAAAATTCAAAGTTCTAATAAATATATTATCAATGTACATACAGTATATGTCACCATTTACAACACTGGGATTCATTTTCTTGTGGACATACTCAATAAATCCAATAAACATAATAGAATCAATGAAAGATCACACCAGCAGGGTGGACAACCACTGTGCAAAAGACGATAAACTATGAAAATACAAAGAAAGAAATAATAATACTAATCAATAAATAAGCAATAAATATCGAGAGCATGAAATGAAGAGTCCTTGAACATGAGTCCATAGGTTGTGGGAGCAGTTCAGTGATGAGGCAAGTGAAGTTGAGTGAAGTTAACCCCTTTGGTTCAAATGCCTGGTGGATGAGGAGTAATAACTGTTTCTGAAGCTGGTGGTGTGAGTCTTGTGGCTTCTGTCCCTTCTTCTTTATGGCAGCAGCGAGAAGAGAGCATGACCTGGGTGGTGCTGGTCCCTAATGATGGATACTGCTTTCCTGCAACAAAGCTCTGTGTAAATATGCTCATGGGAAAGCTTTGCCTATGATGGACTGGGTGGTATCGCATTACTTTTTGTCAGATTTTCTGATCAAGGGCATTGGTGTTTCCACACCAGGCTGTGAAGCAGCCAGTCAAGGGTAACTTACAAATATCATATTCCAGTGCCATTATCCACCAGGACTCCACCTGGATACTGATTTGGCCATAGAGAGAGAAGATCGTGAGATAGCAGTTTACTATGGGGTGGGATGCTGGACCTTAGCCCCACTTTTTAAATCATCGTGCAGGAGTCAATAGCTTGACAGCTGTATGATACCAGTAAAGTTATGACCTGAGATTTCTTACTGTTTATAATTCTTCACTTAACCGAAGGTCAATGCAAATCCCAGCACTGAAAGTCCTTAGGATAAGTGGATCATTGCTGGGATTAGTGAATTGGCTAATTTGAGGTAGTAGCAATGGTTGATATTTATCTAAATGCAACATCTATTCTGTCATTCCAATATTCTCCTTTCTGGAAAAGTGTTTGCTTTAGGTTTAACCTTCTTTGTGGATTCAGTGGTGTCTGGTAGTGAGGACTGGTGAGTCAATGGAAGTGAAATTGAATACCAAGAGGAACAGGATGGGTAAGCAGAGCAACAGGCTGGTTTTCCTGAAATTGTTGTATCGGGTTTCAGCAATGGAAGGTGGGTTAAAAATCCTTAATAGTTTTTGACAACAGTGTAAAATAACTGATGTTTGGTCAGGCAAATGTTTAAGCAGCAGCTGATTTGAGTATCCAGCAAAATCCATGTAATTAAATATTTAGTTACTGGCTGAATCAAAACACAAGAAGATCAACACTTTTCTTTACCTCTACCTTGATTTCTAACTGGCTGATGAAGGAATTATAATAAAACTTAACACTATTGAACATATAAATGATGCATTTTGCATTTAAAAACATTTCACGGACAAATATCAGGGGAAAAAAGTACCACAAATGCACAGAAGTTATTGTCATACTAATTGTGTTGCATGGAGCGAATGAACCGAACCCAAGTGCAGGACACGGGCACAGAGACGGAGTTGGGGATGCTGGCGCAGACATGAACATTGAACAGCAAACAGGAGGAATCTTGACACAGAGCTCTGGTATGGAGTCTTGACACAAAGACAGGGTTTTCATGGAATATCTTGAAATTGGAGCTGAATTTAGAACTAATGGTTCTAATCAATCAGGAAACAAAGTTATCACATGGGAATAGACCAACAAACTGGCAACCAGTGGTTGTGACACCAGGGTTCTTATACTGCATTCTTGATGGTGACCAGGTGTGCTGTCATCAAGCGAACTAGCAGTAGATGGGAAATTAACGATTGGAATCAAGGCATAATCAAAGGAGATTAGGGGCAAGATAGGGGATTAACAATTGGGACTATGACAAATTGATTTGTAAATAAAAATCAGTTAGTGCTCCAGTTTAATACAGGTTAGGTTTGGAAAGGTGATTCTAGAATAAACTTTTATTGTTTTATCATTGGAATACTGGGCTGAAATTTTGAAGGTGTTATGAGCAGGGAGAAAAATACAACATACATAATCTAAATCTAGAAGAGAACAGACTGAAGTGGTAATAATTAGTGAATTACAGATGAAAATTTAGTGTACACAAGCAATTTTAAAATTGTCAATGTGCAAGAATCCTTCAAGCTGAGGTAACTTGGCTGAAGTTGTTCATTTCATTGATTATTCTGTGACAGAAGGTCAATGCCATACTGCTTCTAAGGCTGGATTATTAAACTGATTACAACAGCTTTATCCTCATTTTATATTAGGGAGCGGATATTTCCTGTAGTCAGTATCCATCTTCCTTTTGGAGCAGGTGTTTCTTCAGTGGCCCGGACAAACCTGTTGTAAATCAGTACGGCAGCAGATCTACCCAAAGAAAAACTTAAAATAGAACAAGTCTTCAAATAAGAATCATTTCTCATTTGCCAATTCAGTTTGCTGCGGCGTCTGGGCTGTTGGCCATTTTAGCTTTGTAGTTTAATAGTGGACTTTGTATTAATTATCTGCTAAATGTTGTCTTATCTGTCCAAGGATTAGCAAATAATATGAAATGTCAGATTGGAATTTATAGAAATTATAGACTTCCAGAAAGCAAATTTAGAGTCTAAGTTCTCAAGAAATACTGTTTGATAATGGTCCAATATTTTGCTAAAATATGATACAACAAGGTGAAGAGCAAACAAAAAGCATAACATTAGACATCACCCATGGAACAGCTTCTATTCTTATAGAGTAAAAGCAATGAAAGTACCCATGGCATTTATAACATAATTACCTCATGGGCAATTTTTAAGACAGTAAAATGTGCAGAGATTACTCCCTCAGTCTTCTCCACCCTCGATCATAAGACCATAAGACAAAGGAGCAGAAGTCAGCCATTCAGCCCACTGAGTCTGCTCCGCCATTTTATCATGAGCTGATCTATTCTCCCATTTAATCCCACACCCCCGCCTTCTCAACATAACCTTTGATGCCCTGGCTACTCAGATACCTATCAATCTCTGCCTTAAATACACCCAGTGACTTGACCTCCACTGCTGCCCGTGGCAACAAATTCCACAGATTCACCACCCTCTGACTAAAAAAATTTCTTCACATCTCTGTTCTGAATGGGCACCCTTCAATCCTTAAGTCATGCCCTCTCATACTACACTCCCCCACCATGGGAAACAACTTTGCCACATCCACTCTGTCCATGCCTTTCAACATTCGAAATGTTTCTATGAGGTCCGCCCTCATTCTTCTAAACTCCAAGGAGTACAGTCCAAGAGCAGTCAAACATTCCTCATATGTTAACCTTCTCATTCCTGGAATCATTCTAGTGAATCTTCTCTGAGGACTGTCGGAAATTTAGGCATCTGGCAATTAGCCCCTGATAGGGTCACTCTTGCCATTAAGGTCATGGGGGGATTCCAGACAAAGACTGATCCAATCACAGCGGAACTTGCAGAAGATGATGACACATCACAATGGCAGTGAGGGTGGAGGAAGGCCACAGCGGTGAATGGTCCCCAATCATCTTGCCTTCCACGCCACTGGATCCTGACCCCAAAATGTCGAGGACCACGTGTTGGTGCCCCTGCATCGGACTCCTTACGTTAAACAAATGTTCTACATTGAGGGAATCCACCCTTGGAGAACATCATACTTGACTGGAATAATCTCAGTGCTATGACCACCCTCTATCCCATAACATTCCACCTGTCCTCTAAATTATTTGCACTTTCCTTCCTTCCCATTAAACCGGGTCACAGATCGGAGTTTTGTGTACGTGCACTCCAGTATTTATTTATTTATTTTACATGGCGATATAGGTATGGTGCCTGTATCTATGCGCGGAACAGGCTTTTCCAGCCCAACAAGCTGCACCACCCAGCAACACACCTACCCAAGGCAAAGTTCAATTGAAAATAATCCGGTGCTGCTGAAGCATGTGGAAATAAAGTTCTGAGCAACAATAAAGTTACAGAGTCAAACTGCACTGAAACAAGCCCTTTGGCCAGTATGTCCTTGCTGAACATGCAGTGCCTATCATCTATATTCATCCTTTTTAGCAGTATTCAGTCCGTAGCCTTCTTTAGCTTGCCAATTCAGGTACTCATGTAGGTATGTCATGGTAGCTGCATTCATCACCTATTCATCTGAAAACACTAAACTGGTCTCTTCACGTTACTGATATTACACCATCCTGTTACAGTCACATGATCTTTTGCAGTCACCAAGGCTTGTCCTGTATTGGCTGCACAAAGTGCCTCCAATTAAATATTATTGAGTCTGAAACAAACTTTCATCACTTGCTGCCCCAAACTCCATTCAACACTATAAATTATTCAGTTCCAACAGAGTCCATCGGAAACTGAAGCATTTTCCCTCCAACAGCACACATTTCCTCCTTCTTATGAAGTCTAGCCCTGTCACTACCTCAACTTATCTGTTACCTAAACTTGCCCCACACTTTTCTTGGCCTCATGATTCTATCCAAACAACACGCACTGTTTATTCCTCTCCATAGATGCTGCCTGACCTGCTGAGTTCCTCCAGTATTTTGTGTGTGTGTTACCCTGGATTTCTGGCATCTGCAGAATCTCTTGTGTATATGACTTGACACACCTGGATAAGTCTCTAACTTGTGACTCAGCTTTTTTGCTGATGTGTCTGGATTTGCTTTGTACTTATTTTAACAACAGAAGGAGATAAGTAGGTTTTTACCTTCCATCTTTGGTCAGGACTTCCTTGGAACTAATCATGCCTTCTTCTATCAATCCCCTGAACTGGGGAAGTGGCAGCAGAGTATGGAACAAATGACTTCTTGGGTCTGCCATTTTTTAAGGATGATCTCTACAACATTTCACACATAACCAGACTCTGCTGAATGCATGATTGTACAGTGCACTTCCTAAAGAAATTCTGCACGCCAATTCACCCAATCCATTTCTACTTGCCCATTATCACCTTGGCCCTCTCAACACAAAATGTACCAGCTTGCTTAGCACAGGAGCTAGGCAATTCCCTACTCAATCACAAGTGATGTGCTCCACAGGTCACCAAGTAAAGTCTATGGAAGCCTAAGGCCTAAATCTGAATATAAACTCTAACTTTTGATCATGATTTGAGTACAGCGGTGCCTGAGTATTCTGCTGGGATTCACAACATTTACACTGGAAAATTTGTTCTCTGTAGTCCTTTGATTTCAATGAGAATTGTAGATGAAAGTTATTGTCTTTTTCAATTATGATTTTAGTTATTTAGTGTTTACACTTTGTCATTAGTTCGCATTTTCTTTCAATTTTAATGGATTTTCCAAAACCCTTAAAACTCTGATAGCTGCAACAGCCAGAAAAGTTGAGGTTTTGCCAGCTGGTTAAGGCTCCCTGAGAAGTTTTGTGGGTAGAGCATATCCCGGGCTGTTGACATTAGCCCATTATATCAATGGAGGCCTTGCTGTGGTTTAGAGCTTTGCTCCTCAACTCTAACACTGTCTTTTCAAACAGATTCAGGGGAATGCAGACCACAGGAGACAGGGGCATTTTAGTAAAATCCAGGCCCTTGTCATTGCTATATCCCTCCAAGTTTAAAATAAAAGTGAGCCTCTTCCTAAATGGTAGTAGAATGAAGAGATGTGGAATAAAGTGTCACAATCCATAATATGCATGGTAGGTTATTAATGGGCCAAAATGTCTGCATTTATGATAAAAGTAATTAATATTTTTGTGAAGAAAATGCAGTTCCACCTTTAAGTTATAGACACCAAGACTAATCTTTTTATTGATGCTGTATTTAAAACAAAACCATCCGCAGTCATTTTCAAGGCCAATTATTTGCATCCAGAACAGTCTGGTTAAGAAATCTTTTCTTATTCTAGTTTTATTACAGTACATTTGCCTGGGGCACATTCTGTAGCCAGACAGAAGGATCAGCTGTGGCAGAATAAAGAATGAAGTTCACCGAATGAATAACCAGAACGCGCAGCACTGCTGAGCATCGGAAAAGTGAGGGACCACCGAAGACGTCCTCCTTTGTGCTATTATAATTATACCTACAATAATATTTTCCTCCCCAAAACACGAAGTGACTCAGATTCACTTATTAACTACATGAGGAATGTTCTGATCCCTCTACATTAGACGAGACAGAACAGTTTTTAAATTTCAGCTTGATTTCCTGCCTCCTGAATTTCTAGCCTCCATTTGCCATCTGTTGAGCTTTATGTAAGAGATTGCATTATACTCTGCAGGCTGAGAGATAGTGCCCTAAATTAGGTTTTTAGGCACAATGCTGTTGAATGATCTTTTTTTTTCCATCCAACAAGATAATCCCAAATGTCCTTGTACCATTTTTACATGCATTAACTCAAACTCATTCCCCAGTTAACAGGCTGATTATTGTGATAGCAGGAGAGTGTCAATCCGGCTCTGCAGATTGCTTCATTAACACACTCAGTTATCAAGGGCAGGCCAGGCTGAGCGGCGTGACAGGCGATTGCACTGTAGCGTTTACAAGGTGAAGAACGTAGGAATCAGAATCAAAATCAGCTTTATTATCACTGACGTGTTGTGAAACTTGTTCATCTGTGCAAGTCATAAAAATTACTACTAGTTACAAAGTAAATTAACAATGCAAAACAAACACTAGAAAATCTGCAGTTGCTGCAAGTCCAAAGCAACACACACAAAATGCTGGAGGATGTCGGCGAATCAAGCAGCATCTAGGGAAAAGAGTACAGTGTCCTGATGAAGGGGCTCAGCCCGAAACATCGGCTGTTTACTCTTTTCCATAGATGCTGCCTATCCTGCTGAGTTCCTCCAGCATTTTGTGTTGTTGCTCTAGATTTCCAGCATCCACAGTCTTTCTTATGTTTCTGTAATTCATAAAATGTGGGAAGAACTCGGCGAGTCAGAAGGCAGGGGGTGATGATGGCACTAAATGGAGACTCCTTTGCTTGCATCTTCGGAAACAGCTCTATTTCCATCTTTAGTATTATTTTTCCCTTTCACATTTTCAGGGTTCTTTTGAAGACCCTGACCTGGAGTTACACCCTGACTACGGTCCTTTGCGGGAATGGGACCCGCTCTCGGGTTTCAGGACTGGCTGTTGTTCGGCACACCAAGGGCTCGGCCTAAGTATTCAGCTCGGCTTTGGAAGCCTAGGATCTTGAGCCTCTAGAGACGGGCAGATCGAGGGTCGGTGTCACAACAAGGGAACCATGTGTTGTTGGGGGAGTCGGAATATCTGTGGCTGTGTGCCCAAAGACAGAGCTCAAAAGAAGAGACGTGGCGGACCAAAGTGTTGTTTGTTATGTCTCCCCGCTCACTGTGAAAGTGGAGACAATACTTCCTTCCTTATTAGGGAGAGAGAGAACTGGTGGTATGTCGAATGCTGGGTGAACAATGTGGTCTTTACCGTTGCTTTGCTCACGCTTGTGTGGTCAGTGATGGGTGCCGATGCTTTTTTTTGCCGGTGGAGGGATGGGGGGACTTTGGGGTTCTAACATTTGACTGCCATTCATTCTTTGGGGCACTCTGTTTTTGTGGATGGTTGTGAAGAGAAAGCATTTCAGGATGTATATTGCATACATTTCTCCGACATTGAATTGTATTTTTGAATCTTTGAAGTCAGGCACATCTACGGAGGGAGACAAACGGTCAACATTTTGGGCCAAGACCTGCTAAGTAATTTGCAACAGGAAAGTCATCTCTTAGCATTCCCATGGGCTTTTCCAGTAGAGCACTTTTGGTTATAAATATGAATATTATGAGGTAAATGCAAAATTAGAGGGATGATTGTTTTAAGATTGTAAGAAGATTTGGTTGAAAGTGCTCCAAACAATTTTGCCTCCTGTAAGAATATGTGTATTACATGAAGCTTTGCATTCTCACCTTCTTTTCGGAAGGTGGTAGATTCAAATCCCATTCCAAATGTCCAAAACCTGAATTGAAATTTCAGTGCAGAGCTGGCACTTCTGGTGCTCTGTCTTTCAGGTAAGAGGTTCACCGAGGTATCCACCCGGTCCCTGACTTCCATGGTGCATGATGGAGCAATCAAAACCTGAAGCGTCTTCAAATAGTTCCTAAAATCCGGCCAATACACATCCATCACTAAAACAGATTATCTGGTCATGTTTGGCTGTTGGTTTCGACAGCTTGCTGTGCAATAATTGAAGGCCGTGTTCCTGATACTGAACAGTGGCTTCAGTTTAACATGTTCCATTGGCTGAGGAGTAGGGGGAGTCGGAGTCCAGGAAATTCAGGAGTTCTACCAGCATTCAGAAGTCCCAAGTTCGTTGGTCTTTTCACTAAGATTTGCTAATGGTTCTCCGGGCAATTGTTAATATATGTTACAAATCACTGCATGTCTTAAAAGAATTCAGTCATTTGATATCATCCAATCAAAAATTTCCCATTATTTTACAAACGCCACTTTCCCAACTCAAAGCTGCTTTTAAGACAAATATATAATACCTTTCTTTGTGATGAAATTGTGTTTTTTATGTTGCAAGAATGATTGATAATGAAGGTTATAATACTCTTTTGAATGATCTAACTGACTCACCTTACGTCATCACTGTTCTTGAAATATCACTTCTTCTTTATAGCCCATTTCATATCAATCCCCTTTGGATTGTTTATTTCATGCAAGTCTCAGTCAGCAATAAAATATTTACTACTTTTTTCTTAAACTGTATGATATTTTAACACAAATCTCAGTCTCTGATATTTATATTCTCCACATATTTGCAATGACCTTACACTGAAGTATTTCAAGTTGAAAGCGATTTCAAGAAAAAAAATCCAATGACTTTTTACTGCCGGACACCAATCTCGACTGATAATAAAAAGGCTGGTGCAACACCTATAAAATTGGGTTCAGTCACTTGCAGGCACTGTGGCATCTGGCTGTTAATTTGAAGCTCTATCTAGCACTTCCTGTCAATGAAACAAAACATGTCACAGATCAGGTCAAATCGAGTGAATGGCGTGATTAATTTGTTCCTTGGGTGCCGAATGAAAACTTTCCACATGCAATAAATAAACTGCTGCCAGGTAGTCTCGCTCAAATATGTACTCCTTGCTTTTAAAATGGTTGAGATTCTTCATTTTTTCCCCCCTGAGGTGCAGCATGGCATTGGCACTTCAGGCACTTCGATCCATCTTATCTCAGCAACCCCCGATCTAATCACGGGACAATTTTTCCAATGACCAATTAGCTATCATCTGGTATGTCTTTGGAGAGTGGGAGGAAACTGGAGCACCTGGGGGAAACTCATGCAGCCATGGGGAGAATGTACAAACCCCTTACAGGCAGCGGCATGAATTGAACCTTGGTCGCCAGGGTGAGGTGTTGTGCTAGTGCTGTGGAATGTGTGGGTGCTCCGGTTTCCTCCCACAGTCCAAAGACATAGCAGAGAGGTTAATTGGTCATAGTAAAGTATCCTGTGATGACGTTAGAGTTAATTGGGTTTCCTGGAGATTGCTGGGGTGGCGTGTGGAAGGACAGACTCCACACCGTCTCACTAAATTTAAAAATAAATAAATAGCGAACAAAACAATGTTTCTCCAGATCACAGTTAACCCACTAAAAGAATATTACACACCGCACCTGAAACAACATATTACCACAAACAAGTTAATGAAATATAATTCAATGTGCGTGTAGTGCACATCACAGGTAAACAGTGAACAGTAAAGAGCTCACTGTCCTAGTGACCTCAGTGGTCATAGTGTATTCATTAGTCTCACATCCTGAGGCAAGAAGCTGTTACCCAGTCTGTCAGTCCTAGACCTATTACTCCTGTACCTGCTTCCTGATGGTACTGGGTCAAAGAGATTGTGGGGTTTCAACAATGCTTCGGGTCCTTTGTATATAATACTCCTGGTAACTGTCACAAATAGGGTGGATGGAGAGGCCAGTGATCCTTTCGGCGATTTTTACTGTCCTCTGTAGAGTCTTGCAGTCCAGTAGCTTGTAGCTTCTGTAGCACATAGCGATGCGGCCACACAGGACACTCTCGATGGTGCTCTGGTAGAAAGATGTCAGAACGGGGTTATGCCTCAATCTCCTCAGAAAGTCTAGACACTGCTGTGTCTTCTTGACAAATGAGGGGGTGGTGTAGGTCCAGGTTAGATTGTCCGTTATGTGAACACCAAGGAACTTTGTGCCCTTTACTCTCTCCACGGCGGAACCATAATATGCAATGGGCAGTGGTCGACCTGTGCCTTACTGAAGTCCACAATCATTTCTCGGATTGTTGTTCACACACCATTTGATAATCCTCTCTACCTCTTCCCCGAATGCAGATTCATGATTGTTGCTGATGAGGACAACCACTGTTGTAACACCGGTGAAATTGATGTGCTTTGAGTGAATTCCGCAGTGCAGTCATGAGTTAGCAGTGTGAGAAGTACCGTAGATTTCGCACTACAGAGCGCACCTGATTAAAAGCCGCTGGCTCTAATTTTAGAAAGAAAATCAATTTTGTACTTGTACAAGCCGCACCGGATTTTAGGCCGCAGGTGTCCCACGTTGTAATATGAGATATTTACACAGAAAGATATTACACGTGAAGATTTTTTAACTTATAATTAAATCCATATGGTAACATAAACAAATACATATTGCAAATGCTTTTTTTCGAACCGTGCCTGTAACACGGCTACTTTTAAATATACATACGTATCGGTAACACACAAATTACGTTGCATATACATTCCAATATCTCCTAGCGACTGGTAAAAAAATATATACTGCAGCCTACCAAGAAAAGTTATTGATCGCCTTTAACTTAAAAGCAGCGTTTCGCGCTGGCCTAATGCCCCCACCTTCCCGTTTATCGCAAACCGGTATTTCCCACAAGACGCGGCGAAACCAGATATGATGTCATAGTATCCTGGGATGTAGTACTTCTAACTTTAACTAGAAAATACTAACAAATGAATTACTAAGCGAAAATATTATAAACTAAATAACTGCCATAAAGGCAGCACAATGCTTTTCTTCGAGTGTTTTCCATGTTGATGAGGGTGAGTACAAATGACTGATTTACAATAATTTAATTGTGAAAGTGCGCTTGATTTATCGTACAATTTCATTGGACCTCTGTGAACTACTCATCAATTTTATTGGTCTACTGTTGAGGCAGAATGTTTTTGGCGGCATGAAAAAAAACCATGCATTAGCCGCACCGTAGTAAAGGCCGCAGTGTTCAAAGCTGTTCAAAATGTGGGAAAAAAGTAGCGGCTTATAATCCGACATCTACGGTAGGTGGCTGAGCACAGAGCCCTGGGGCACCTGTGCTCAGCGTGATGGAACACTAGATGTTGTTGCCAACTTGGATTTGACTGGGTTCTTTCTGTCAAGAAGTCCAAGATCCAGTTACAGAGAAGGGTGATGCATCCAAATGAGGACAGTTTACCACTAGCCTTTGAGCAATGATCATGTTAAATGGCAAGCTGAAGTTGATGAACAACCACCAGGTATTGTTTTCGAGGTGGGTCAGAACAGGGTGAAGAGCTGAGGAAATGTCATCATAAGCCAACCAGTTTGAGAGGAATCGATTATTAGCCACTCGACGCACTTCATGATTATTGAGGCCAGTGCCACTGGGCAGTAATCACTCAGGCCACTTACCGGTCGGTGCTCTCTTGTGTACCAGGTGGTGGCTGTGTTGAAGACTGTTGCAAAGAGATATTAAAGACGTCTAGTAAGACCTTTATTAGCTGGGTTGCACAATCCCTCAGCCACTTATGTTGTCCAGCCCTGTAGCTTTGCGTGGGTTTACCCTGTCTAGGATTCTCCTCACCTCGGCCGTGGCCAGACAGAGTTCTAAGTTCTGAAGAAGGGTCTTTGCCTGAAATGTCGACTGTTCCTCCAGCATTTTGTGTGTGTTGCTTTAAAGTTCAAAGTAAATATATTATCAAAATACATATACAGTATGTCACCATGTACAACCCCAAGATATACTTTCTTGCAGGCATTCAGAGTAAATACAAGAAACACAATAGAATGAATGAAAGACTGCTCCGGCTGTCTGGTATGGGGGGAGGGGTGGTTGGGGTGGCTTCTGCATAGGATCCAAGCTAGATGCAGGGAGTTGTAAAATTAGTCAGCTCCATCATGAGCACTAGCATTTGTAGTATCCAGAACATCTTCAAGGATCGGTGCCTCAGAAAGACGGCGTCCATCATTAAGGACCCCCACCTCCCAAGACATGCCTTCTTCTCATTGCTACCATCAGGGAGGAGGTACAAAAGCCTGAAAGCACATACTCAATGATTCAGGAACAGATTCTTCCCTCTGCCATCAGATTTCTGAATGGAAGAGGAACCCATGAACACGAGTTCATTACTCTTTTTATTTCTTATTTTTAACAGTACTTAATTAATTTAACTATTTATTGTATATATATACTTACTGTGATTTACAGTTTCTTCTTTCTATTATCATGCGTTACATTGTATTACCTGTGCAAAGTTAACGAACTTCATGACATAGGCCAGTGATATTAATTCTGATTCTGATTCCAACAGAACTAACAAATAAATAAATAAACAATAAATATTGAGAACATGAGTGAAGAGTCCTTGGAAGTGAGGAAGTGAGTCCATGGGTTGTGGGAACAGTTCAGTGATGTGCGAGTGAAGTTAGGTGAAGTTATCCCCTCTAGTTCAAGAACTTGATGGCTGAGGGGTAATAACTGTTCCTGAACCTAGTGGTGGTGGTCCTGAGGCTCCTGTACCTTCTTCCTGAAGGCAGCAGGGAGAAGAGCAGGCTTGGGGTGGTGGAGGTCCTTCATGATGGGTGCTGATTTCCTGCAACAAAGTTCAAAGCAAAATTTATCATCAGAGTGCATACATATGACGACATACAACCCTGAGATTCTTTTTCTGTGGGCATACTTAGCAAATCTATAGAACAGTAACTGTAAATAGGATCTGTAATCTGCAAACATCAGGAACTGTATACTGTGAACAAACTGCTGATGCAGATAATAAATAAATACCAATAAATAACAAGCATGAACAGGATGAAAGAGTCCTTAAGTGAGTGTAGTTGTCCCCTTTTGCTCAAGAGCCTGATGCTTAAGGGGTAGTAATTGTCCTTGAACCTGGTGGTGTGAGTTCTGAAGCACCTGAACCTTCTATCTGATGGGTAAAGTGAGAAAAGAACATGGCCTGGGTGGTGAGGATTGCTGATAATGAATGCCATTTTCTACAACAGCGTTTCATGTAGATGTGCTCAATGGTTTGGAGGCTTTACCCATGATGTACTGGGCTGAATCCACTACCTTTTGTAGAATTTTTCACTCAAAAGCATTGGTGTTTCCATACCAGGTCGTAATGCAGCCAGTCAGCACAGTTTCCATCACACATCTAAAGAAGGTTTTGATGGCATACCAAATCTCCACAGACTCCTGAGGAAGTAGAGGTGCTGTTGTGCTTTCTTTGCAATTACATTTATATGATGGGACCTCTGAGATAGTAACACCCCAGAATTTAAAGTTGCTGATTCTCTCTACCTCTGATCCTCCGATGATTACTGGCTCATTGGCCTCTCCTGAAGTCTACAATCAGTTCCTTGGTCTTATGGACATTCAGTTGTTGTTATTACACCACCCAGCCAAATTTTCAATCTCCCTCCTGTGTGCTGATTCATCATCACCCACAAGAGTGGTGACATCAGCAAACTTGTATATGGTGTTGGAGCTGAACTTAACCATACAGTCATAGGCCCAGGTCCTGGAATCTACTGATTAGTCTTGAGGGGATGATGATGTTAAGTGCTGAGCTGTAATTGATAAAGAACATCCTGATGTATGCATCTTTGCTGTCCAGATGTTCCAGTGTTGTGTGAAGAGCCAATGAGATGGCATCTGCTGTGGACCTGTTGCTTCAGTGGGCAAATTGGAGCGGATCCAAGTTGCCACTCAGACAGGAGGTGATGTGCTTCAACACCAGCCTCTCAAAACACTTCATCACTTCATCAGTGGTAAGCACCACTAGGTGATAGTCATTTAGGCAGGTTACCACACTCCTTTACAGCACCAATATAGTCAAAGCCTGCTTGAAGCAAGTGGGTACCACACACTGCTGGAGCAAGAGGTTGAAGATATCTGTGAATAAACCAGCCAGTTGGTCGGCACAGGTCTTCAGTACCCCATGTGGACCGGATGCTTTCCTTGGATTCACTCTCTTGAAGGCAGCCCACACGTCATCTTCAGACGCTGAGACCTAGGATCATCGGGAGACATGGAGGTGCGTGATAGCTCTGCCCTGTTCTGATGAACAGTGCTCCACGTAAATGTTCTCAATGGTGGAGAGGGCTTTACCTGTGATGGACTGGGCCAATCCACCACTTTTTGTAGGGTTTTCTATTCAAGGGCATTGATGTTTCCATACCAGACAGTGATGCAACCCATCAATAAGCTCTGCACCACACATCTATAAAAATTTGTCAAAGTTTTAGATGACAGGCTGAACCTTTGCAAACTTCTAAACAAAGCTGCAGTGCTTTTTTTCATAATGGCACTTATGAGCTAGACCCTGGACAGATCCTCGGCAATAATATCTCCAAGGGATTTAAAGTTGCTGACCCTCTCCATCTCTGATCCTCTAACGAGGACTGGCTCATGGACCTCCAGTTTCCTCCTCCTGAAGTCAATAATCAGCTCCTTGGTCTTGCTGACATTGACTGAGTGGTTATTGTTGTTACAGCACCACTCAGCCAGATTTTTAGTCTCCTTTCTATATGCTGATTCATCACTACCTTTCATTCGGATGACTACACTGGTGTCATCAGCGGACTTAAATATTGCATTGGAGCTGTGCTTAGCCTCACAGACGTAAGTATAAAGCCTGTTCCTCAGGGGGAGAGGGGCTTTCCTTGATGTCACGTCATTCATTGTGTCAATTTCTGCATGGGAGGTATTCAGCCTGTCAGGAAAGGAAGTGTTGCTGTCATTGATGCACAGATTGGGCTTGTTATTTGTTATGGTTTTTTATACTTTGCCACATGCACCAAGTGTCATTGGTGTCACAAAAGTGTCTGTAAACTTTCTGTGAGTACTCTCACTTTCTCTTCCTAATGGCACGTGAGAGCACAGCTTTTACTGACCTTAGAGTCATCCTACCGCCAAGCTGAAGGCAGTGCCCCGATTCCTAAGCAGTGCATGAACCTCTACAGTCAACTATAGTTTCAGTTTGCCCTGGCAATGTACTGTTTAATCACAGTAACATCTTCAGTGCAGTTTCCTACGTAGCCAGTTACTGATCCCACATATTCATCAATGCTGATGCGATGATTGTAGGTAGCCATCTCCCTGGATATGCTCCAGTCCATGCTTTGGAGCTTGAAGAGATTTGGCATGTCAACAAATACACTCAAAAACTTCTATAGATGTACCATGGTGAGCATTCTGACAGGCTGCATCACTGTCTGGTATGGGGTGGGGAGGGGCTACTGCACAGGACCAAAAGAAGCTGCTGAGGTTTGTAAATTTAGTCAGCTCCATCCTGGGTACTAGCCTACAAAGTACCCAGGACATCTTCAGGGAGTGGTGTCTCAGAAAGGCAGCATCCATTATTAAGGACCTCCAGCACCCAGGGCATGCCCTTTTCTCACTGTTACCATCAGGTTGGAGGTACAGGAGCCTGATGGAACACACTCAGCGATTCAGGAACAGCTTCTTCCCTTCTGCCATCTGATTCTTAAATAAACATTGAACCCTTGACTACCTCACTTTTTTAATAAATATTATTTCTGTTTTTTGCTTGACTTTTAATCTATTCAATATACGTATACTGTAACTGATTTATGTATTTATTTATTATTTTTTCTTCTGTATCATGTATTGCATTGAACTGCTGCTGCAAAGTTAACAAATTTCACGACACATGCCGGTGATAATAAACCCGATTCTGATTCTGATCTAGAACAGTCCTGCAGTGCTGAGGTGGCACTTTCTGACCAAGTCTTTATTTCCCTGTAAACTGGTTTGACTTGTTTAACCAGTGGACCGTATCAGGTGAGTGCTGCAGTGGGTGGGGGGGGGGGGGGGAACAGGAGGTGTGTCAGCTTTGTAGGCTCCATTAGCATTGGTATAGACCATTTTCTCCTCTGGTTGTGAAGTAGATGTGCTGGTAGAACTTTGGCAGGACTGTTTTTAAGTCGGCATGATTGAAGTCACCAGCAACAATGAAGAGTGGCTTTGAGGTCACAGGTGGAGCTTTAGAGCTCCTGCAGCCCTTCTCCAGCACTAGCACGGGGGAGGGCAAAAACCAACAATATCAATGTCAGTGAACTCCCTCAGACCTGCTCTTCACCATTAGAATCTCGATCTGCAGTGGCTTGTTACTACTGAGGTGTCGACACACCATTTCCTACTGATGTAAACATACTGACCTCCTTCACGGTCTTACTGGAGGTTGTAGGATTTCTGTCCATCCAAAAGGAGATTTGGCCTTCTAGTTGGATGGCGAAGTGTGGAATGGTGTCCTGGAACTACGTTTCTGTCAGGACGAGGTTGCAGCAGTGCGCCATCTCCCACAGGTTCAGACCGATACGCAGGTAATCCATCTTGATTTCTAGCGATCAAATGTTAAGAAGTAGAATCATCAGGGACGCAGGCCCGCAGAGATCTGCTTTAAATCCCGCTTGAATACCAGTGCGCCCACCACGCTTCTGCATTGTTGTGCACCACCTCTGCCGGATGCTTCCCCTAGCAGGATGCAGCATGGAGCAATAGCCCACTCCATGCGTTAACCTGTAATTGCACAGCACCTCCATTATCCCACTCGCGAGTGAGGTGGATTTGCTGATCTTAGTGTTCTTTATGATCAGCTGTGTTTTTTGGTCACAGAAAAGATGAACAGGACAAGAAGTTTCACAGTTGATTGGAGCAAGAGAGGCCACTACAAACCTGCATGCCGTCACCTTGTGATCACCATTTTTCATTGCTTTTTGGGCCTGGAGCAACTATTGGTATGGTATCATTTAAAAAGCAAGAAAAGGACAGAAATTATTTTTTAAATTTGTACACAGGATGTAAGCGTTGCTGGCAATGCTTGCATCAGTTGTCCATTTACTCCTGAAATGAAGTGTTATTCAAGAATTGTTGAGTTTGGAGCCACTCACAAGTCAGACTGAATATAGATGAAAAAATTCCTTCAGATCAGTGAGCCGATTGGCTTTTACAGTTTCATGGTCACTATTACTAGCTTCCTTAAAAAGCAACCATCCACATTTATTGATTAACTTGTATTTAAATTCTCAGGCTTCCATAGCATGATCTGAATTCATGTCTCTTGAATTCTGGCCAAGAGCGCACAATATTCATCCAGTGATTTAACCACTATGCTCTTGCATCCCATAACTGTCGGCCAGTCATCACAGGGTAAAAAGTTCTTGAGGATGATGTAAATCAGCATTTGGAGATACACTCTTAATCAAGGACAGTCAGCATAGAAGGAAGGCCATATCTGATTAACTTTAATGATTTTATTTTGAAAAGGTAGCAAGGAATGCCAACCAGGGTAGAGCATTTCATTTAGCTTACGGGAATTTTGAAGGCTTTGGACAAGAGTCTCACTTGGTAGGTTCAACACCATTAAGAGCCCATGGGATTCTAAAGAGAAGTGACAACTTAAATTAGAAACTGGCTCAGTGGAAGAAAGCTAAGTGATATCAGAAATGGGATATTCCAAAACATGGTGCACCAGCACCGGCACATGTTCAGAGATGCCTCAAGTTTAAGGGGAAAGTTGCATAATCCTGCAACAAGGGGGTGCTGACAAGAAATAAGTGCCATTGATATCCAATGGAAATTAATTAGCTATAGAATGCAACTTCCAATCATTTAGATCCAACCAGAAGTGAATCATGATTTCTGATTCTAACTCTTCTTCTACAAAACATTGAACTTAGAAACTTTTGGAGAGGGCTATGTAATGCAGTTAAAGTTTGAAAGTGAATTGGGGAGCAAAGTTTAAAAATATCAGCCAGGCCAAAGAAACAGAAAATAAAGTGTGACACAACAATAAAGCAATAGAAAAGAGTCACGATACCTTCTCGGTGCTGCCATCAGGAAGGAGGTGCAAGAGCCTTCGATCCCAGTAAAGGAAGAAGAGAACTCAAGTAATGCGATTTTATTAAATCAACTGTCAAATCTGTAAAAAAAAGGCACAAAACTGATATAATTAGCTTATCCATTTGCCAAAAGAGGCAAAAATAAATGATCTACTTGATTCATCATGCCACTGTGGAAAAATGCTTGTTTTTTTTCATGTGAATCTCATGTGTTGTTTTAGGGACTTGTGATTTAATATTGAAGGAGTGCACAAAGAAATTTGATAAACTGTGAAAGATTACAGGCAGTCTTTTTAGCACAGTGGTTATCCAGTACACACAAAAGAACCTGATGTGTGGATTGCCTGCTCTGCTTGTAACCTTAAAGATGTCATCACATGCCATCCCTGCATCCCACACAGTCAAAAAGTCGTCTTGCCCCTCAGACTTACCTTCCTTCATAGATTGCTCACCAAAGCTTTGCAGAGCATTGCATTTTCATTGAGGATAGTTCTGGAGGTTTGGTAACTGGAAGTATGATTGGAGTATAAAGGCGTCACATGTGTAGCTTCGGGATGACTGTGCTTACATTTGGTATTGTACAGAAAACAAAGATGGGAGGTGTGCAACATTATTGTAGCTGACTGAGTCAGTATCAACCAGACTGAGATCAGAGGTATCTGCACTTCTTAGGGATATGCTAGCTTGTAACACAATTACTTACTTCGCCCAGGCGTGGCTTGGGAGAATGGTGACGGTGGTTCGGTTGGGGGGTGGGCGGTGGGGGGGTGGGTGGGGTTAGCTGCAGTGCAGATGAATTACTGGAAAAGTGAATTACTGGATTTGAAGAATTCCTCACATGGCTACATAGGCATGAGCCAAACTACACCTGTGATCCTCAAAACTTCTGAAATGCTCGAAGTTCAAAGTAAATTTATTATCAAAGTACGCATGTGTCACGATACACGACCCTGAGATACATTTTCTTGAAGGATTCACAGTAGAACAAAGGAGTACAATAGAATCAATGAAAATTTACACACAAGCAAAGACCGACAAACAAGCAATGTGCAAAACAAGTCAAATTGTGCAATTACAAAATGATATTAATAATAAATGAAAACATGATTTGCAGAGAAGATGGTACGAGGTTAAAAAGTACAAGGCTGCTGAATATTTGGTGAGCACTGACGCATGGAGGGCAGGGCAGCACCTTCTCTTCATCTGGCCGATGTGAATAATGCGAGTGACGGCGTTTCAAATGCTCAGGTACTCTGCTCCTCAAGCCTGTTTTTTTTCATGTTCAGTCAGACCATGGGTGACCTGATCTTGTCCTTAACTCTGCAGGACTGAATGTGTCCAATCCACATAAACCTTAAAAAAAAGGTGCTTTATTTGTCATATGTGCATCAACGTGTACAGTGAAATGCATTATTTACGTTAGTGATCAACTTAGTCCGAGGATGTGCTGGGTGCGGCCCACAAGTGTCATCATGCTTGCGACTTGCTAACTTAGTAACCCTACCTCATACATATTTGTAATGTGCGAGCGCGGAGCGTCTGCAGAAAATCAACATGGTCAAAGGGAGAACATGTAAGCTCCTTACAGACAACGGCGGGAATTGATTACTTCCATTTTTATTCTGTTTAGTGTTACAGCACAGTAACAGGCTCTTCTTGCCCAGTGAGCCAGTGCAGCCTAATTTCACCAATGTGACCAATTAACTTCCTACCCTGCACGGTTTTGAAATGTGGGAGAAAGCCGGAGCACCCGGAGGAAAGCCATACGGTCCATGGGGAGAATGTGCAAATAGATAGCAGTAGGAATTGAACCCAAGTTGCTGGTGCTGTAATCGTGTTACACTAACTGCTAACCTGCTGTGCTGTCTAATCTTCGGTCTGGAATGCTGACTACATCGCCTTTGAACTTATTTAATGATTCTGCCACTCGATCTCTCTGGAGTCGGGAAGATTCATTATCCTCAGAAGAGTTCCTTTTAGTTTCCATCTTAAATTGGTGGCTTTATTCTGAATTTAGTCCCTCAGTTCTGGAATTAACCATGAGACAAAACCTCCTGTCGGCAACTGCTCAGTCAAGGTGCACAGAGTCCTATATTTCAATAACCTCATCCCTCATTCTTCTAAATTCAGGTGTGTAGAGGCACAGACTGGTCAATCAGTCCTCAGAAGGTAACCTCTTCATCTCAGGAATCAATCTAATGACCCCTTTCTGAACTGGTTTTATTGCAAGTAGCTGTGCATTCCTGCAGCCAAACTATATGCAGTAGCCCTGGTGTTACGCACACTCTGTGAGGTTGCAGCAAATCTTTGGTATGTTTACCCTCAACATTGGTAGTAAATGTCAGCATTCCTTTTACCCTTCAAACTTTCTGCATGTTAACTTCTTGGATTTCATAATAAGATGCTCAAAAGTATTCTGCAGGCTCTCTCTCCATTTGAATATTGTTCTAATTAGCTATTCATTCACCCTGAGATTGACTTTTAGCCCAAGATTTTGAGATTGGATCTCAGGAATGAGGCATGAATTTACAACATTTTGACACCAGTGAGAGTACAGGTTCAGCACCCCTTATCAAAAATGCTTGGGCTGGAAGTGTTTCAGATTTCAGATTTTTTTTTGGATTTTGGAATATTTGCATTTACTGTATATAATAAGGTACCTTGGAGATGGGACACAAGTCTAAACATGAAATTCATTTATATTACATGTACAGCTTATATACAACTGGTGCAAAGCTTAAGAGTGAACAGTCTGACATGATGGAGCTGTATCCTCACAGACTGTTGGAGTTGAATTACCACCCCCGACCATGTCTATTACTGGGTCCCAGCTCTGCAACTGGCTTCATATCTACAATTATTTCAAACAGCTGTCTGTTCCACAGCAACTACGATGAGGGGGGGGAGGAAGTTTTATATATTACTTTTGATAATTTTGTGTATGAAACAATTACTTTCAATTTTTTCAGTTTGTTGTGATAGATCTTTGCTTGTTTCATGAGCAGAATGCCATTAAGCACATATGTTCACTCTGACGCTGATGAATCTACTCTTCCAATACAGATTCAAGATCTTCATTTTTCGCTTTATGTTTTGTTTTTCTTCTTCTTGTTAACTACAGTTCATTATATATGTGAAGTCACTTCTCAGAACTGCCTGTGGTGCACAGAGATCTGCGTATCACCTGGGAACCTTTCCAGTGCCTTGTGGAATTTTCCATTTGAGACATCATGTCAGCGCTCGACAAAATATTGGATTTTGGAGGTTTTCGGATTTTGGAATTTTGGATAAGGGGTACTCGCCCTGTAGCACCATCTGAAATGAGAGGCATGGGAAAAGAATCACGATTATTCTTAAAAACAAGGGTCAGAGTGGACGCACAACATGGACTGGTTGAATTGCTGTTGCTTTGATTGCCACACAACATAAGCTGGAAATGCCCTAATAAAGCTCTCAGAATGCTGGACATCACTTGTCAGGCATAACAGACGTGGTGATTACCATCTTGCTCCAAAGCGCCACCATCAGAATGACTTCAGAATCTGAGCCTTCTTCAACTTATTCCAAAATGCAGATCCAAGATTTTGCTTTCAGGTGCAAATGTTTATTAGACTTGGTCTTTAAAATTCCAAGACAGGGATAATACTGAGCGAATACATTCTTTTCCAACTATAATCCCAGACATTCATCCAAATAGTATTCATAGCTGTTTAAGAAGTCTTCCTATCATTTGAATCTGAAAAACATCCATCATCCCCAACATGACAACTGAAAAATAAATTCCATTGATCATCTTTGAACTATGCACAAATGAACTTTGTGCTTAATTTTACAATTTCATGTTAGTGATTTGATGCTTTGTACAAAAGGATTGATGGATGAAGTGACTCCTTATAAAATGCAAGTTTGAAAGCACAATTATTAAATGTATGTGTCAACCATCACATAGCTTAGAGAAAAAGATTTATAATCATTACATAGAACCAATTATTATTGAACAGCTGTTCAATAATAATTGATTCTATTTAATGTTAATCAAATATTATTGAATATTGTTATTGAAGACTTTGTAGCTGTTGATTGCCACATTGCCTTTGGTAGTAAAGCACTCCCTCAGCATTGCATGGCAGTGTCAGCCCAGACATTTTGCTCATGCCTTGCGAATGGGGCTGGAACAAAACTTTCAGCTCAGAGGTGTAAATGGTGCCACAAGAATGAGATGTCGGGGAAAGGGAGCAGAATTTTTTTCGCTGAGAGCATTTAAACAAAAGATGTACATAAATTTTAAGGGAAGATTGAGAGAGTTGAGTGTTGCCTGTGAAAAAGGTCAAAGAATGGTGTTACATTTCTTATTCAAATAAGGACTTCCTTAAAAGTTAAAGGATTTAATGTAAATCTCTTGCATTTGTATATGGGTTGATTTACACTTGGGCACATGTTTTAAGCTGCTGATTGTTTTCCTGAAGGCCTTAGCTTTCCTTCACTTCAGAAACTGCCCCTACCTTCCTGCCAGTCTTCCTTACACCAGACACTGCACTCAGGCATTTATCTATATCTTAAAGTCTGAGTTGGGAATACAATGTAGATTGATGTTCCCCCCTCTGCACAGATAGCATTGAGAAAATGATAAATTGTTAGGACAATAATGCTGACAGGTCATCAACCAATAACATTGCGGTGAAGCTAGCTGGGTGGAGTCGGCAGTCCTGATTGGTACGGCCAGCATTCAGATATTTAAACTTGAGTAAGTCTCAGACTTCTGCAAATACGCTGCTGAACCCAACGGCCTAATACTTACTGAGTGACAGATGGTGCTGCGCCATCTGTCATGATGCACCATTGCTAGACTTCACATGGAGTCCAACATTTGAGCCCAGTCGTGCTGGGATTCCCTGGCATTACGCTGTGGAACTGATGTAGAGCCTAAAATACATTCATTTCAGAAATTCAGATTCAGATTCAGTTTATTTGTCATTTAGAAACCACAAATGCAATGCAGTTAAAAAATGAGACAACGTTCCTCCAGAATGATATCACAAAAGTATATGACAAAACAGACTACACCAGAAAATCCACATAACATTTGGCAATCCCCAATCCAGAGTCCGGAGAGGCTGCTGCGTATTAATATCGCGCTACCGTCTTAGCGCGTTCCCCGGAAAGGAGCTCCAAATCCACCAGACAAACAAGACCAAAAACCAAAGCTACAAGACCAGTGTGGACTCTCAAACTCCAATGAGAAAAGCAGTTGGTTTTAATTATTTTACTTCACTTTAATTTTTTATAATTGTTTCTAAATGTTTTGTGCATTCTTTGCTTTAACTATTTACTTCAACTTGATTACTTATTAAATATTTGGATATCGGAGATGTTTGGAAACTGTTAAAACGCTTCACAAATTTGACAGGCAGGATGAAGAAGTATTCCATGATTCCACCAGCATTACAGCATGCAAGGCCTAGTTATCCAGAAATGAGTAGATGAGTAGCTGGATTACTCCTTCAAGATATGACCTGTCAATTTATCTAGAAATATCCATAGATATTCCCTTACCTTAATACAGAGAACAGTACACTGCAAAAGCAGGCTCTTCGGCCCTTGATGCTGTGCACAACTATTTAAACTAGTAACTAAAAGCCTAAGTAAAGTGATCCCTTATGTCTATAAATGGTCCATACCCCTCCATTCTCTGCACAATCATGTGCCTAACAGCTGCTTAACTGTCTTTATCATATTTGCCTCCACCTCCCTGTGCTCCCTTGCAGCACATTCCAAGCACCCCACTACTCTCTGTATAAACAAAACTAGCACACACATCTCCTCTGAACTTATCCTCTCTCACCTTAAATGAATGCCCTCTATCTTAGACATGTCATCCCTGGGAAAAAAACCTATAGGCTCTCTACACTATCTATGCTTCTCACAGCCTTATTAATTTCTATTAGGTTTCCCCTCAGCCTCCACCACACAGAGTAAACAACCAACCCCTGCTTGTAGCATAAGCCCTTTAATTCAGCAGCATCCTGATAACCCTCTTCTATACCTTTACCCAAGTCTCCACATCCTCTAATCGGCTGACAAAATACTTCTGGCATTTATGATACGTTTATTATTAGCAGAGATAGCTTTTAGATCTGATGTTAAACCACAATTTTCTGCACCTATCTACTGCAAAGCTCAAGCAATTCTTACTCTCATTCTCCAACTCTTTTTCTTGCCGATTCAAAGCATCAAGAATGAATATGCCACTTTTCTCTAATTGTCACAAAGCAAAGGTCATAAATTGGGTGAGTCATCCTCGGAATTTGACAAGAAGCCTTATAAAAATGTAGAGCTTTGACTGTTGAGACCTTGATTGTTCCACCTGTGGCTTTTTCTTTTTAACTTCAAAAATACATTTAACTTACTTATGGCAAATGTAATATTCATAACATTTTTCTTCTGGAGTATTCTTTGAGGTTGCAATAACCTTAGAACAAAAAGAAAACATTCAGGAGTCTGTGTAGTTGAAGAGGCAATGGAATTTGAAATTGCCTGTTGTATGGAACACAAAGAACCCTGACATATTGTTCTCTTCTGTCTTGGAAATGCTTTCATGTTTGAACATGATTTAACACCAGCTAGACAGCATATAAATAGTCAGCAGAACTGGACTAAAAATCCATCCACTGTCTCTTCATGCTTTAATGTTCATTTCCCCTCGTTCATGATCTCCAGGATGGACCATCTCACAGTTGGCAAGATCAGGGGAAGTCTGCTAGTAGGAGGATATGCTTTCCAAGAAAGCTGTAGCTCAAGCCAGATTTGGATTTTTAAACCATGGGGTGCGCAAAAATCTTTTAAGTAATTTTCCCAGCTGGAATGCAGCTTGATGTTGGCTGAGGATTGTACCAAAAGACAATGCCATAGCCCAGAAGCAGGCAAACTCTTGTTAACGGGTAGAAATTACGTGTGGTATGGCAAAGTTAGGAGTGGCAATTGTGGAGGGATCTGCTTTTATCCTGACTTCGATCACAAGGACAGAAAAAACTTGTCACAGGGCGAAAGGGTTGTTGGGGGAAACACTCCTACTCATCTCAATCTGTTAGAGGGTCTAAAGCACCTATCCACTCCACTTCCTCTCTTTTCAGTTGTGTATCTGTCAAGGCTGAAGTTGACAGCTATCTGGAGTTCGAACTAAAAGGGAAATCTATGACCTATCGGCTACAATCAGATGACCAGTTTGCCAAGAGGGATCAGAAGTGGAGAGAGTGAGCAGCTTCAAGTTCCTGGGTGTCAAGATCTCCGAGGAGCTAACCTGTTGCCAACATATCAATGGAGTTATAAAGAAGACAAGATAGCGACAATACTTCATTAGGAATTTGAAGAGATTTGGTATGTCAACAAAAACGCTCAGAAACTTCTATAACTGTACCATGGTGAGCATTCTGACAGGCTGCATCACTGTCTGGTTTGTGGGGTGGGGGGCTACCGCACAGGTCCAAAAGAAGCTGCAGAGTGTTGTACAGAAACCTGAAGGCACACGCTCAGTGATTCAGGAACAGCTTCTTCCCCTCTGCCATCCGATTACTAAATAGACATTGAACCCGTGAACACAAACTCACTTTTTTTATATTATTTCTATTTTTGCATGACTTTTAATCTATTCAATATACATATACTGTTATTGATTTATTTATTTATTTATTTATTTATTATTTTTTTCTTCTATATTATGTATTGCGTTGAGCTGCTGCTGCTAAGTTAGCAAATTTCACAACACATGCTGATGATAATAAACCTGATTCTGGGAGAAGCTCTTCACTGTTCTGCAGAAAGAAAACTAGCTCAGCTAAAGCTGGCAAAGTTAACATCCCCCAAACCAAACCCACCACTTTGTAGTATATTAGCCTTAGTCTACCTGGATTTAGAGGAAGCATTGTCTGATACCTGTAAAGGAAAATAATGGTGTATATTTAAAGATTATAAAAATAAGACAACAGTAGAAAACGCATTTCATGAACAAGTCACACATGAGGAAGCTATTAAGAACACAGATGTTTTCTCGGAGCAGTTAATGGACGTAACTCAGATGGTTTTGTTTTTGACCCATGCATACTGAAAATCTAGGAAGAGATGTTTTAATTTGCAAACATTAAAATGCAGATCAAATTGCAGGCATAAAATAGGAGCATCCCAAATGGAAAACCATATACATGTGCTCATTTTGATCCAGAAATAGTACCAAAAGATTCTTCCAAGACTTATGATGAAAGGGCTTAATACCAGTTTCCAAGGAAGTGAGTTGAAAATTAAAGAAAAACTGCAGCTGCTGGAAGTCTGAAATTAAACATGGAAAGTGTTGAAAATACCCAGCAAGTCAGGCTGCATCTGTTGAAAGAGAAACATGGATAATGCTTCAGGTCAAAGAGCCTTTGTCAGAGAGCACATGAGTTTACATGTCTACAGTTGACTCAACCAGCAGGCTGCCACTGTCAGGTAAACTTTTTAGAAGAGATACTAAAGCTTCAACATAGCCTTATTGCCCAGGGTAGGAGATCAGACTGCTTTGGTAGTAACCTAATACGGACACTGGAAGATCAGTACTTTGTTCATCCTACTCGATTGTCATTCATCAATGGAAACTTAACCAACTAATAACACATCATAAGTTGTGATTGAAGACCTGTTTCATCACTGAAGGACTGAGGTACAGTATGTGAGAATATACATTCCGTAATTCCTTTATTTCCCTACTTGAGTACTTTAAAGGAAATAATGAATACAAAAGTAGTCTCTTAAATATTTTAAACTTCTGTAATTGCTATTCTGGAGGATTTAATCCAAGCAGAGTTGAAATGGTATGTTTCACGTCGATGTGCATATTTACATGCCTGATGTTTGCTCATGAACAGTTTCAACAAGGATTAAACTATAACAACCCACAAAAATGCCGGAGGAACTCAGCAGGCCAGGTAGCATCTATGGAAAAGAATAAACAATTGATGTTTCAGGCTGAGACCCTTCATAAGGACTATAACAACCAGGAGGTGATGTCCTGACTGATTCTTTTTTTAAAAATCCCCTTCTCAAAATCAAGATTCAAGATTCAAAAACTTTATCGTCATTCCAACCGTACATCAGCTCTGCAGGGCAGAATGAGACAGTGTTTCCCGGGGGCAAGTGCAATCATAACATAACAAACGCGACAATAAATAGTAAACACAACAATAAATAGTAAAACACAACAGCCACATGTCGGTTAAAATCAAATTATAAGTGTTCAGTGCAAGTTAAAAGTGTCCAAAGCAGAGTCAGGTAGAGCGGCTATTTAGCAGTCTGACTGCCTGTGGGAGCAAACACGAGGAAATCTGCAGATGCTGGAAATTCAAACAACAACACACACAAAATGCTAGTGGAAAACAGCAGGCCAGGCAGCATCTCCCTATGGATGCTGCCTGGCCTGCTGTGTTCCACCAGCATTTTGTGTGTGTTGTTGCCTGTGGGGGGAGCTGTTTAGTAGCCTTGTGGTTTTCGTTTTGGTGCTCCTGTAACGTTTACCTGATGGCAGAAGAACAAACAGTTTATGGAGAGGGTGTGAGGGGTCTTTAATGATGTACTGTATCTTCTGGAGGCATCAGCTCTGAAAGAGGTCTTGGACAGAAGATAGGGAGACCCCAATAAACTTCTCTGCTCCCCTAACCACCCTCTGCAAGGCTTTTTTTTGTCGGCAGCACTGCAGCTGGAGTACCAGGTTGTGATGCAAAAGGTGAGCACACTCTCAACCATGCCTCTGTAGAACATAGTTAAGATGTTAGTGGGGAGTGATGCTTGTTTAAATTTCCTCAGAAAGGGCAATCTCTGCTGGGCCCGTTTCACAATCCCAGTGGTGTTCCTGGACCAGGTGAGATTGTCCGAGATCTGCACCCCAAGGAACTTGATGTTTTCCACTCTCTCCACTATGGAGCCGCTGATACTGAGGGGTGTGTGCTCAGGCTGAGACCGTCTGAAATCAACGATCATCTCCTTGATTTTGGTGACATTAAGCATCAAATTGTTGTCACTGCAACTCTTTTCATACTCTAAGAAAGACCTTCAAAGTTCAAAGTAAATTTATTATTTAGTTACATACATGTCATCATATACAACTCAGAAGTTCATTTTCTTGCAGGCATACTCAATAAATTCATAATAGAATAATAACCATATCAGAATCAATGAAAGACTGCACCAACTTGGATATTCAACCAGTGTACAAAAGACAACAAACAGTGCAAACACAAAAAAAAAGTAATAGTGATAATAAATAAGCAATAAATATTGAGGACATGAGAGGAAGTGTCCTGGAAAGTGAGTCCATAGGTTGTGGGAACATTTCAGTGATGGGGCAAGTGAAGTTATCCCCTTTGGTTCAACAGACTGCTTATTGAGAGGTTACTGAACTGTTCCTGAACCTGGTGGTGAGAGTCCTAAATCTTCTGTACATTCTTTCTGATGACAGCAGCGAGAAGAGAGCATGATTTGGTCAGTGAGAGTCCCTGATGATCCTGTAACAACGTTTTGTGTAGATGTGCTCAATGGTGGGGAAGACTACCCTTGATGGACTGGGCTGTATCCATTATTTGTTGTGAGATTTTCTGTTCAAGAGTGTTGGTGTTTCCATCCCCGGCTGTGGTGCAGCCAGTCAATATACTCTCCACTACGCATCTATAGAAGTCTGTCAACATTTTAGATGTCATGCCATATCTTTGTGAACTCCTAAGAATGTAAAAGCGCTGCCCTGCTTTCTTCATAATTGCACTTATGTGCTGGGCCAAGGGCATGTCCACAGAAATAATAACACCGAGGAATTTAACATTGCTGACCCTCTCTATCTCTGATCCTCCAATGAGGACTGGCTCATGAACCTCTTGTTTCCTCCTTAAGTCAAAAATCAGCTCCTTGGGCTTGCTGACATTGAGTGAGAGGTTGTTGCTATGGCACCACTCAGCCAGATTTTCAAACTCCCTCCTATATGCTGATTCATTACCACCTTTGATTTGGCATATGACAATGGTGTTGTTGGAAAACTGGAAAATGGCATTTGAGCTGTGCTTAGCCACACAGTTATAAGTGTAAAGCAAATAGAGCAGGGGGCTAAGCACACAGCCCTGTGGTTCACCTGTGCTGATGGAGATCGTGAAGGAGATGCTGTCGATCCAAACTGACTAGGGTCTGCAAGTGAGGAAATCAAGGATCCAATTATACAAGGAGGTATTGAGGCTAAGGCCTTGAAGCTTATTGATTACTTCTGAGGGATTGATGGTTTTGAAGTTGAGATGTAGTTGATAAACAGCATTCTGATGTATGCATCTCTCTTGTCCAGATGTACCAGGGTTGAGTGAAGAGACAATGAGGTGGCATCTGTTGTGGACCCTTTGTGATGGTAGACAAACTAGAGCAGATCCAAGGCGTTTCTCGTGCAGGAGTGGATCTGTTTAGTCACTAATCGCTCTAAGCATTCCACCACCATGGATGTAAGTGCTACTAAGTGATTGTCTTTGAGGCAGGTTAGCATGTTCATCTTAGGCATCGGTATAATTGAAGCCTGCTTGAAGGATTTGGGTACCTCAGTCTGCTGAAGTGAGAGGTTAAAGATCTCAGTGAACCCTCCAGCCTGTTGAGCAGAGCAGACCTTTAGTACTTGGCCAGGTACCCCATTTGAGCTGTTTGCTTTTCGTGGGTTCACCTTCCTGAAGGCTGTTTGCACTTTGACATCAGAGACTGAACTCTCAGGATCGCTGGGGGCTGTGGGACTTGGTGTTGGTTCCTCCATGTTTTGACAGTCTAAGTGAGCATAGACGGCATTGAGCTCATCTGGAAGTGAAGACTTGTTGTTGCCTATGTCACTTGATTTAACTTTATAAGAGGTGGTAGTCAATCAAGCCCTGCCACAACTGTTGAGCACCCTTCATTGACAAGTTTAGTCCTGAATTGCCACTTCACCTATAAGATAGCTTTCCTGAGATCATACCTGGACCTCTGGTGGCTTTCTTGGTCACCAGACTTGAATGTCTCTGATCTGGCCTTCAACAGATTATTGAAGCTCTTATTCAAGCTCTTCATCTTGAGCTTCTGGTTGGGGAAGGCTCTAAATGATTTTGCGGGGGACACCCTCATCTGCAACTGCTTTAATAAAGTCTGTGACAACCATGGTGCATTCATTCAGATTACAGATGATCCTGGAACCCCAGTGCACTGGCTCAAAGCAATCCCTCTGCCTCTCATGGCCACCTCTTTGCTGATCTAATCGCTGGAGCTTTGCCCTTTAGCCTCTACCTGTATGCAGGTAGGAGAAGGACAGGCAAGTGATCACATTTACTGAAATATAGTCAAGGCACAGAACAGTAGGCATTCTTTATTTTAATGTAATAGTGGTCTAGTGTGTTGGGACCTCTGGTGCTACAGGTTTTGTGCTAATGGTAATTGGGCAGGGTTTTCTTCAAACAAGCCTGACTGAAGTCCCCAACTATGATTTGAAATGCACCAGAGTGGACTGTTTCTTATTTAGAGATGGCATCAAGCAGTATCTCAAGCGCTTCATTCTAGACAGCTGCTGGTGGTATGTAAAATGCAGTCAGGATAATGGGGTAGAACGTCCAAGGTGAATAGAGTGGATGGCATTTGACTGTTAGGTGTTCAAGGTTGGGGCAACATGAGTTTGACAAAACCGGCTCATTGGAGCACCACCGAGAGTTTATCATGAAACACATTTTGCCTTTCTCAAATCAGCGGTTTGGTCCACCCTGTGAATAAAGAAGCCTTCAGGTATGATTGCCATACCTGCCATGCTGAGGTAGGTCATGTTTCATTCAAGCATAGAATGCAACAATCTCTCATTTCCCTCTGATACAGTACCCTTGACCTCACATCTTCAATTTTGATTTCCTGTGACTGCACCTTTGCTAGCAAAATGCTGGATAGAGGGAATCTCTTTATTCTGTGTTTCAGCTGTAGGGTTACAGTAGAGTACCCCCCTCCCCCCAAGCCTCAGTTCCAGCCATAGCAATGAAACTTCAACCGTTTAATGATTGCTTGAGAGTCCACCGAGTTCTTCATAAGATCATAAAATCTGTAGATCATTAAGTACATTAATGAGAGGAAAATTGCATGCTACAGATTGCAGTGAGAGTAATTCATAGGAGGCATATTGTACACCGTGGTTCAATGGCACCATCTTATCAGTGACTACAAAGAAATGCAATAGAATCAATGAAAAACTGCACATAAACAAAGATGGACAAACAACCAACGTGCAAAAGGAAACAAATTATGCAAATACAAAAAAGGAAAAAACCCAAAATACTACTAATAAATAGATAAACAATAAACATTGAGAACATGAGTTGCAGAGTCCTTGGAAATGTCTCCATAGGTTGTGATGGGGTGAGTGAAGTTATCCACATTGGTTCAGGAGCCTGATCGTTTATTGGTAATAACTGTTCCTGACTTTTTAACAATGATGCCATAAAAATTGCATATTTCTTCAACCTCAAGGATTGATTAATCTGCAGTTTGTTAAGAAACTCCTTTTAACAGCAAATGACAAGTTAGTACTGATTTAACCATTGAAAATGAAGTTTCTTGTAATAATGCATGGATCTAATACATATTCAACTATGACTGCTTCTCCTACAGCAGAGTAGAACATTAACCTCTCTAAAATGCAGGCGAACCATATGGAGTTGTTGATCGCTAGAGGCAGATGTATTCCTCATACCACCAATCCACTTGATATAATAAACCATAGTTTGGTTGTCAAACAGAATCACTGCAGCCTTCGCAGCAGGAAGCCAGCTGCAGCAAATAAGGAAACAAGTGAATGTAGGGTAAGACCCACTATCATTGTGACACCTGCCACTCGCGTGCAAATGCTGAACAAATTACAACATTTGTTGTCAAGGTATCGAGCTGTAGCATGTGCTAGGCACTCAAAAAGGCCAGTTAATTGTTTGAATGTATACCTCTTGTCAAATTTACAATGGTGAACAGATGTCTGATTAAAAGATATATTTGTACTAGGAACAATTGTGTGGGCAACTCAATTATAAGGGATTATTCAAGTCCACTTAATTGCTTGACAGCTGAATAGCTAAAAAATGAAATAATTCAGTAGCATGGATTTTAGACAATTATTGAAGAAGCAATTGATGACATGAAGCAGATCATTATTTTACCAAGAAGATTAAAATCTAAGTAACAAATGAGTATTTCTATTCCTATTCTTCAATATCAGATAATATTGGTTATAATGCAATTATTTCTGTGGAAAATAAATATATATTGTACAGCACGGGAAACTAAACAGCCTAGAAAAATAACATTATTAATAAAGCTAAGAAAATTACATTTTAGAAATGAAATTTCATCAAGCAAATAAAATTGTTTAATATTTAAGTGTTTTAATGAAAACTGTAAAAAAAAATGTACAATTGTATTTCCTGGATGGATCAAATGGTTAAGATTGGAACATGTTTCTGTTTGTTAGTGAAGAGATATGGTACCATCAATAAAGTTATTTGACATGACAGAGCTAAAAGCCTGCTCTTATCTATCCTAAGATACAGAGTGGAACCCATTTATTCTCATAACTCTCTACTTAAAGCCCATTTATTATCATTCCATTTTAAACATTAAGCTACTTCATGTTTCACTCGTGCATATTCCAACCTCTTTCATGTTACAATAGGGTTTGCTTAATGTTTCATATTATCAAGGCAACAGAAAAGAGTTTAAATGAGTCAATGCCACGAGAGTAGGATTCTTCCACCTAGTCAATGCATCAGTTTCCTGGCCCGGGAGTTAACCTTTCATTTCTTTGACTCCAGCTAGACATTTTCTTATGGCACAAAGAAGAAATTCATTATAGAAGAAGGGTTTTTGTCTTGCTACTGAGGTCATTGGCAGCACTGTGTGCTATTTAATGAGATATCGATTTTCCTTTTCTTTGACACAGAAAGATTGCATAACTCAGAAATGCCATAACAGTACAGCCCATGTCAGTCACATTCATGAAGAAAAATGCAATGCTTTTAAACAACATTTACCAAAAAAATTAATGTAAATGAAAACAAGAGCATTATGTTTTATACTGATTTTAAAAAATTAAATCAGCATGCATTCTTCAAAAGAAAAACAAATATTAAATTATGTTTTATAAAGTGTTTCCACTATGAGAGTTAGCAGTAATATTCTGGTCAGGACCTGACCAAATCGAAATGGAAGGCTTAATGTCAGTTTCATCAGTCTTGCTTGCACGGACATAAAGAGGACATAAGTTATTGAACATCACGAGCCTTTAGCAAATACCTGCAATGAGACTATGTTATATGAAATTAGCATATTAGTTGTAAAATGATGCAATGCGAAGAATGCATAGGTATTAAAAACACTGTAAGTTCTGCCTTCAGTCACTCCTGAAATAGGATTATATCACACCCATAGATCGCTAAAAGGGTTTGAATGATGTGGTAATGTATGCTTCAAAATCGTGACACTAGAACTCATAAATATTATTCGTTTATCAAACGAATTTTCGTTTATCAAATTCGTTTATCCGTTTATCAAAAAATGGATATAATTTATAATAGTTACCCATTTGGGAATGGCAATTTTAAATATAAAACAAGCAACATGATTGGCTGTTTTTATAGTGGTCTCTGATGTTTAACTGCCACATTTCATATTTATTGAGTGTATTGAATTTATTTTCATTGGCTCTGCGTTTAGTTAACAACATCCACATGACATGATATTGTAGTTAGCATTTCATTGGCTCTTCACTCAGCTGTGGAACATCTGGACAATGAAGATGCATACTTTAGCATGCTATTCGCTGATTACAGCTCTTCATTTAACACTATCATTCCTTTGAAAATAATCACTAAACTCCAGAACCTAGGCCTCAATGCTTTCTTGTGCATTTGGATCCTCATTTTCCTCACTTGCAGACCCCTGTCGGCATGGATTGGCAAAAAACTCCTCCACAATCACCATCAGCACAAGTGGACCACGAGGCTGTGTGTTTAGCCCCCTGCTCTACTCACTTTATACCAGTGACCGTGAGGCTAAATACGGCTCCAATACCATACTTAAGTTTACTGATGACACCACAGTTGTTGGTCGTAATTTGCTGATGAATCAGTGAGTCTGAGAAACCTGGTTGAATGGTGCTACAGCAACCTATCACTCAATGTCAGCAAAACCAAAGAAATGATTATAATGGGAATAAGAAACCAGAGGTCAATGAGCCAGTGCTCATTAGGGGATCGGAGGTGGCGAGGGTTAGTAACTTTAAATTCCTTGGCATAATCATTGTCATAACAAAGAAAGCACAATACTGCTTCTACTTTCTTAGAAGTTTGTGCAGATTCAGCTATCACCTAGCATTTTGACAATCTGTAGATGCGCAGGGGAGAGCATCCTGACTGGTTGCATATTGGCCTGGCAAAGAAATACCAATGCCCAAGAATGAGAAAGCCTACAGAAAGTTATGGATCACAGTCCATCACAGACAAAGTCTTTCCCACCACTGAGCACATCTGCAAGGAGTGCTGCTACAGAAAAGCAGTATCCATCATCCAGGATCCTCACCGTCCAGGCCATGTTCTCTTCTCATTGCTGCCACCAGGAAGATGGTACAGGAGCCTTAGGTCCCACACCACCAGGTTCAGGAACAGTTATTATTACCCTTCAACCATCAGGCTCCTGAACCAGGGTGAATAACCTCAACTCTGAACTGACTCTGAACTAGATTCACTTACATGGACTGTACAACTCACGTTCTCAGTATTATTTATTTGTTAGTTTGTATGGATTTGTTGTGTTTGCCTTCTTTTGCACATTGTTGTTGGTCAGTTTTTTTTGTGTTGTTTATACAGGCAGTCCTCGGGTTATGTACGAGTTCCATTCCTGAGTCCGTCTTTAAGTCGGGTTTGTATGTAAGTCGGAACAAGTACATCCGCTATTATTTAGTGTCAGCTAGTCAAACGTTTGTCTTAGTATATAGTATATATTTTACCTTTCTGTACATATAAAACACTTAAGAAACTATGTATTCCAATAATTAAACCATTGCGTTGCTTAGTAATAATTGTAGCTTTCATCGGGGCAGGGCCTTTCACATGCTCCATTATTCTCACTTTATCCGTTATCCTTTAAAATTGTTCCGATCGTTGACTGACTGTAGCCTAATGCTTTTCCAATGACCGATGGAATTTCACCTCTTTCCAAACGCTTTATTATTGCCACTTTATTTTCAATTGCGATCGCTTTCCGTCAATGGAACAGAGTCCCGAGCTGCGTCGGCTCCCAAGGTCTGCTAGGTCCTAAGGACCACTGCACTGAATTCTCCGGATCCGCGACATCAACCCGGCATGGGAGCGGTCTCTCTCTGGATCGAACTCGGGTACCTCCGTTCTCCAGCCTGGCGCTGATCTCACTGCGCCACCAGTCGACCGGAATGGGGGGGTGGGGTGGCGGGGTCAAGGTGAATCTTACTAAGAAAAATTTAAGCCAAATACAAAGTTAAACACTCAACACAGTATCAACGGCAATGACTTAAAATGGCGGACGGTGCCGCGATCTGACTTAAAATGGCGGACGGTGTTCTCCTTCCTCAGTTCGTAAGTACGAGCTGTCCGTAAGTCGGACATTCATAACTCGGGGACTACCTGTATTGTATTTCTTTGTTCTCCAGTGAATTCCTGCAAGAAAATGAATCTCAAGGTAGTATACGGTGACATATACTTATTTTGATAATAAATTTACTTTAAACTTTGATCTTTGTTATTGATATATAAATTATTCACGAATTGTTGCTAGGCTTCCTACAAAAGTGACTTTGTAATGCCTTTATTAATTGGGAAGTATTTTGGAACACTCTGAAAGGGATGTGAAAGACAATATTTAAAAACCATCTCTTCCACTCTTATGTAAGAGTTCTTTGGATCAATATGGCACAGATATTCTTTGACCAGCATTCTTTGCTGGCTAGGTTCATCTTGTAGGTACTCCTTATAGACAGATATTGGAAACAAAGAGTTTAGACACATATATTGACGTATGATATACTAATCAGGATTTTGTGAATGTAGAGTATGACTAATCTTTGTAGCTATTGGTTCATACTTCAAGAGAAGGAAATCTCTGTAAAGCTCCAATATTAATGTGCATTTTTATTAAAAACTGCTTTCTGAGTTTCTCCTTATTATGTTAAAAAAAACTTCAATACAGGACAAAGAAAGGATTTCCCTAATTTTCTGCTTTTATCTCTCTAATTATAATCTGCATATTTATTGAAATTCACTGAGAAGAAAATCGAAGGGAAATTGATGACAAGCATCACATTAGAAAGATTGATCAGCTAAATAACCCAAGAAAACTAACAGTTCAAACAATATCCTTAAAAGAATGATGATGACTGTGAGAAAGAACAATATGACACCCAAGTGTTATATCTACTGTAATTTTCTGGGATTATTGGGAATTTGGTCAGAGGTCAGGAGGATTGCAGGATTTTCAGTCCATTAAATTTAATGGACTGAAAATCAGTGCCAGGAGTGTGAAGTTGTTAAAATGTACTCTGCTTTTTTTTCTCTCTTGCTCTCTGCCAGGTGGGCACTCAGTCACTGTTTCTTCAATTGACTGACATATATGAGTGCATTCTATCATTTCTATGTTGGATTGATGCCACAAATGCATTTACAAGAGGACTGTAAGTTTGAACTAAATACGGAAATAATAAAAAATCATTCTTAAGTAGGATTTTAATTGAGCCTTTCCAGTGATTTCATAAATTGTAAAAGTGAAGCTTAGGCCTTTTAAGCCTTAAATTAAATAGATCAGTTTAGTTATGTACGTGCTGCTGTTGTTCTTTAGTTTAGATCATCTAAGCAAAGCCATGAAAAGACACTTCGCTTTTCTGAATTTTAGTGTGCACAGTTGGCAAAATTTATTTATTAAATTTATTTATTTAGTGATACTGCATGGAACAGGCCCTTCCGGCCCAACGAGGCATGCTGGCCAGCATCTCACCAATTTAATTTTAGCTTAATCACAGGACAATTTACCATGACCAATTAGACTACAAGTGTCTTAATAAATAAAATACACTATTGATTTTTAGGGTTCCAGGCATGAAATTAATTTAGAATTTAAATTGATATCCCACCCTGCACCTTTTCTGTTGCTATAGCAGTATAACAGGGTATTCCTTTATGATGAATAAAATATAATTAGAATTTGCTTTTGCCTGTTTTTTCTATTGAATCAACTTGCAAAAAATATTACTTCCATTCCCCATGAGAAGTTCTTCCCTTGCCACATGAGGGCTAATGCTTGGTCGCAGTATAGGGTTAACACAAACAACGAAGAGGTTGACATGATCAAGTGGAACAGCTACCTCAGTCCACCAATTTTTATGGCTGAAGATTAGGGCTTTAATTGAAGAGTCTGAGATTAGTCATGGCTGACATCAGAGCGAATTTTAGGGATAGGTGTAATCAGGTTGTTATGAACCCCATAACTGGGTCACTTACCAGCAAAGATAGAGAGGTCCGCTGAAGTCTGATGGTACCATTTTTAAACGTTTTTATTTATAAAGGGGCACAAAAGTAAGGTTAATACAAACATTCAGATAATATACGTCAAGAATACTCAATCTAAAGCATGGGTATAGTAATAATCAACAATTCGAAGTAGCTCTATCGTTTGTCTAGGGGTAAAACTATTGTCCGATGGAAATATAAAAAGTCTCGCCAGTTCATGAAGGCTTTTAGCCGTTTGAGGGACCGCTGGGTGTTCACGGGTTGGAGAGAGAAAATAAACTTGCCAGCCTGTTGGACTCAAATCGTGGAATCGGGAACGTGAGTTCCCCGTTGTCAGTTCGGAATCCTTTTCGGGGTTATTAGCCACTCGATTCCCTAGCTAGGGGATCCAAATCACACATGGCTCCCGAGCAGCTTCCCGTTCTTACGGGAACGATGAGCGATGGTGTCTCCGTCTGGTGCGTCGCTGGAGTACCGCCTCCTGCAGTCTCCGTTTTATCATGGCTGGCAGATTTGTAAATGTCAATCAAGGTAGGGTGATACAATCCCCACCCCCACATTGCCCAAGGGTGTCCATGTCCCTGATAGCTGGCACGTACTATAGAGTTGCAATTCACACAGGTGCCTCTAAGAACAATGGTCAAATCCGTTGCATTGTCTCTCATTTCCTGGGTCCAAGACCCGAATTAATAGCGATCTTGCGATTCTCCAGAAGGAGGGGGCTGGTCCCGCACCCTTCGGCCCCTCAGAGCTGTGGTACATTCATAACAAGGTAAATAGGTAATGGAGATGGGGCCTCACAGGAAAGAAAGTAGGAAGCAGGACATGCCTTGGTAGGGTCTTAGCCCGATATTAAATACTCGTTGTCCTATGAAAGCCTAACAGCTGGTGCTCTCTGGATGTTGTGGACTAACATTGCACTCACAGTTCAAAATTGCATGGAAAATTATGTCATTTAATACATTTCTGATGTAGAATTGTCATCATTCATGCAAACAGGACTCGTGCCAGAAAGTGCATGATTGAAGTTCCAAACTGAAGCAAAGCAATCCGCAAATGGTTGTCATCATATTTCACTCTCTGGAAAAATCCATTTTCAATCACATAACACTGAAATAAATTGTGCAATGAGATCAAATTTCTTGTCCAAAGGACCTACGTTCATTTCAATTCCAAAACATTAGAAGTACCTGAAGAAAGTATAAGATTTTCAAAGATGATTATGATCCAAATTAATTAAATGCATTTGAAACCTTGAATGTTAAATTCATATTAATTTCTCCAACTTCCTGTAATTATCCCCCTTCTCCCTTCCCTCTTCTTCATTTCTCCATTCTGGCTCCCTTCCTATCTCTTCCCTTCTCCTCATCTACCTGTCTCCTGTCCCTGGTGCCCCCACCCCACCTTTCTCTAATGGTCCACTCCTTTCTTCTATCAGCTTGCTTACTTTTCAGCTCTTTACCCTTTCCACCTATCACTTCCCCTCCCCCACTCACCGGGCTTCACCTACCACCATCTAGCATGTACTCCTTCCCTCTCCCCACCATTTTATGCTGTCTTCTCCCCTTCCTTTCCAGTCCTAATGAAGGTTCAGCCCAAAATGCTGGCTGTTTATTCACTTCCACAGATGCTGCCTGACCTGTTGAGTTTCTCCAGCATTCTGTGTATGTTGCTCTGGATTTCCAGCAACTGCAGAATCTCTTATGTTTATGTTAAATTTGTAGATGTGCATTAAAGTTTTTTTTTGTATATCCCTGATATAAATGAAGGAATGAGCCAAATTTTACACAGCAAACTTGTGTGATTTGTATTTTTAGGAAAATGTTAGTAGCTGCTATCCTTGGATTCAAGGACAATTCACACCATAGGTTTACTTCCCATAGAAGGTACAGCAGATTTCTCGAATGTTACCAGCTTGCTGGAGGAGTACTTCCATACATCCTTTCCATACACCTCCTACAGCACTGCTCTTCCCCTTGAAGGAGGACAATTCCCGATGTAATATTCAGCACTCATTGAAACAATAGACAATTGGACCCTCCCAAATTCTGAAGACCACACTGATTTCTTTCATCACGTAGGAATCCAGGGATTCCATGGAGAGCTTTGAACCAAACTAATGAGGCAGTTAGTTAACTAAGATCAAGCAGAAACTACACTGGTGCCAAAAGGAGGGCTCTACAATGAGTAACTGAAACCGCCCAATGCATCACCAGCAACAGCCTTCCTGCCATCAGAGGCATATATATAGAAAGGTGCCGGAAAAAAGCCAGCAATGTCATAAATGATCCCACTCATCCTGCTTTTGGACTGTTTGTCCCCCTCGCATCAGGTAAGAGCATTAATGGCAGGTCCTCTAGACTCAAAAACAGTTACCTCCCCCAAACCATCAGACTGATCAACACCTCCACCCCCAACATCACCTAGAGTCACTTTATGTACATATAGGATCAGGTTTAATATCACTGGCATGTGTCGTGAAATTTATCTTAGCGGCCACAGTACCATGCAATACATGATAATATTGAAGCAATAAAACAAGTAAAGCAATTACAGTAAGTATATACATATTGCACATATATTTAGTAGTTAAATTAAACAGGGCAAAAACAGAAATAATATTTTTTAAACAGTGAGATAGTATTTATGGGTTCAATGTCCATTTAGGAATTGGATGGGAGATGGGAAGAAGCTGTTCCTGAATCGCTGAGTGTATGGCTTTAGGCTTCTGCAGCTCCATGCTGATGGTAACAATGAGAAGAGGGTATGTCCTGGGTGATGGGGGTTCTTAATAATGGACACCACCTTTCAGAGGCACTGCTCCTCGAAGCAGTCTTGGATGCTACGGAGGCCATTACCGAAGATGGAGTTGACTGATTTTACAACTCTCTGTAGCTTCTATCAATCCTGTGCAGAAGCACTCCCCCCCACACCATACCAGAGAGTGATGCAGCCTGTCAGAATGCTCTCACGGGACACCTGTGGAAGTTTTCAAGTGTTTTAAATGACAAACCAAATCTCCTCAAACTCCTAATGAAATATAGCCACTGTCTTGCCTTCTTTATAGATGCTTCAATATGTGGGGACCAGATTAGATCCTCAGAGATTTCGACACTCAGGAATTTGAAATTGCTCACTCTCTCCACTTCTGATCCCTTTATGAGGATTGGTTCATTTCCCTTTTATCTTACTAATATTGAGCACAAAGTTGCTGTAACACCACTCAGCTAGCTGGTATATTTCGCTCCTGTACACCCTCTTGTCTCCATCTGAAATTCTGCCAACAATGGTAGAATCATCAGCAAATTTATAGATGTCATTTCAGCTATACTTAGCCACACACTCACGTGTGTAGAGCAGTGGGCTAAGCACACATCCCCATTGATTGTCAGTGAGGAGGATATATTCTTACCAATCTGCACAGACTGTGGTCTTCTGATTAGGAAGTTGAGGATCCAATGGCAGAGAGGGTTACAAAGACCCAGGTTCTGTAGCTTATCGATCAGGACTGTGGGAATGATGGTGTTAAATGCTGAGCTGTAGTCAATGAAAAGCATCCTAACATAGGTGCTTGTACTGTCCAGGTGATCTAAAGCCGTGTGAAGAGCCGTTGTGATTGCGTCTGCCATTGACCTATTGTGGTGATAGGCAACTTGTAGTGTGCAATGGGTCCAGGTCCTTGCTGAGGCAGGAGTTGATTCTAGCCATATCCAACCTCTCAAAACATTTCATCGCCACAGATATGAGTGCTACTGAATGATAGACATTAAGGCAGCTCACAGTACTCTTCTTGGGCACTGGTTAATTGTTGCCCTTTTGAAGCAGGAGAGAACTTCTGACAATACAATCAGTCTCAGTATATAACAGTTACAATATGTTGTATTTTATAGGATTGCTTTTATATTTATTGTGTGTTTTTGTTTTTTATTGTGTTCTTTATGCTTATTGTGTTTTTAATGTTGTATTGGATTTGAAGGAACAATCATTTCATTCTCCTTTACACTCATATACTGAAGAATGACAATAAACAATCTCGAATCGTGAATCTTGAAGAAGCCAGGATCTTTGAATAGAAAAAAAATTGTTTGTGAAAAGTAGGTGATTTCTGAGAAAGGCCTAATCATTGTTTCCATCTAGGCCTGAGATAGGTTCTCTAGAATTGAGAACTAGGAGTTTAGAAACTCATGTCAATTTTTGAGCAAGCTTCTTTTTTATTAAAATATACAATCCTAGCTCTAGATCATATCCTATGATCAGGAGCTTTAGGATTTTGCTATTTACCGGCTGAGGAGGAAGCAGAAAAGCTTGGCCAAAAAGACACTTATGACCATACATGATGTACAGTACTTTAAATTTTCTCAGCTGGCTTGCTTCCCTCCTAAAACCAAATATATATTTACTAGCCTACAGTAGATTTCCAAATAGAATAAACAAGATTTCCAAGGGAAAAGTAACATAACACATAATTCACTTCACATGACCAATCTTTACCAATCAAAATATGATATTTAATACTAAAGTTATACATAGTTTTATTGTGTGAAATGGAGTCTTGTATAATCTCAATGGATCTTTATTTCTTAAATTAAAGTGAAAAAATATTGTACTGTGTTTTCTAACTGCAATCTACTCTTCTAGACCAATATAAGATCCTGCGCTGTGCACAGAATTATGACATCAAATTTATTCCAGGTGATATTCCCTTTTTTTTTAACCTAAAATGGAAGAATTACTATTTTTCTGCACATTAGACAACTATTGATTAATATGAGGGAACTTGTGGAAGGCTGAAATTTCTTATTAAGTTTTAATATCAAGAAGATTTAATCTCCCTGGGTGATTCGAACAAGAGGGCAGATTAAACTGCCTTCTACCTTGTGGGGGAAAATCTGACTTTACAACTTGTGAATTATCATTATGTTAATGAAATCTATGCTTGGGATGCCATGAACAGTTTCATGCCCCTTGTGTATTACCACTAACTGCAGGCTGCCAGTTGAAAGTTGAGTGTCATTCTACCTCTTCCCCGGCTTCTACAGGAAAAATGGAATATTAAAGCAGCTGATTTTGATACTTCACATCTAACTGTGTTTATTAAGCTTGTTTATAATCAATCTTTGCATTTCTTTAAACGGCTTCATGCCAGCATGGTTGTCTCTGAATCAGAGTGTAATGTATTCACAGACTTGAGTCAGCTCTTCAGTGAAATATAGCTCTCCTAGAGTTCCCTGGGGTGGAAATTTATTCTTGCTACTTGCATTAAATGTGGAGTGCAGTGCCACGCGCATTGTACTTCACTTCTAATATTTGGTTGCACTGAAGTAGATGGAAATTAGTTTTAGAAAGCAGGATGCAACACATAAAATTAGACATTTAACGCAAGGAAAGAAGAATGAAGTTCTATTTATCCATCCATTGAATGAGATATTAAACTCTATGTTAAGCACTATTGAAAGCGGTTCAGGGGAGGTTTTATTTTAAAGAATTTAGGTAATTCCTCAATCTAAAACTAAAAGTGCAATTAATGGATCTCTTATTACATAGAATCACAGAAACCTCCAACACGGAATTGGGCCTTTTCAACCCTCCTCCTCTCTGCTGTGATACCGTTTAACACTAATTTTATTTGCCTGCTTTATCTCCATATCCTTCTACTCCTTTCCTATGTAAGTATGTGCCCCAACACCTTTTAAGTTTTGTAAATTGTATCCACTTCAATTATCACCTCTGACAGCTCATTCCAGATATTCTGTGTCTGCATGAAAAGCATATTCCTCAGATATCATAAAACAGTACAACGCAGTACAGGCCCTTTGACCCACAATGTTATGTGAACCCAAGATCTAACCCTTTCCTCCTACATAGCTCTCTAGTTTTCTTTTGTTCATATGCTTACATGAAAGACACTTAAATGTCAAATTCCTATTAATTCATCTTAACAACCAAAACACTTATACCTACTCTATTTCGATTCACCATCCACTATTACTTCATACATCATATGAGATTTATTTTTCACAATTAAACTTCTTTTCTCTCACTTTAAACCTGTGGCTTCTGGCACTATGATCCCTGCTCTGAGAAAAGGTTTCTGACTACCTGCCCTATCTATGCCTGTCATAATTTTACAAACATCTATAAGGCCTCCTACATTCCAGTGATAATAAAACCCAGCTCTCCAATCTCTCCTTATACCAGCAACCCTCCATTCCAGGCAAAAGCCCGGAGAATCTTTTCTACACTCTCGCTTTTGCTTCCTTCCATGTGGTGTGCAGAGCTCTAAGTGGGGTGCAACTAATGTTGTGTGCAGCTGAAACTCTGATACCCAAAGCCTTGCTTTATAAAGGCAAGCATTACAAATGCCTTCTTCCCTATCCTATGGTACAACATTTGGTAAGCTGTGGATTACACCGAAAGGTTTCTCTGCTCTTTGATGTCCCTTATGGTTGTCACTATTTATACTCTGTATGTCTCACCAGAATTTCATTACCTCACACTTGTGCAGATTAAATTCCTTTAGTTACCATTCTGCCCAGCATTCCAGTTGATCTATATTCTATGCTATGCTTAGATAACCTTTGCTTTCTACATTCAAGAAATCAAAACAGGAAATGCTGGAAATATTCAGCAAATCAAGCAGCTCATGTGGAGAGAAAAACAAGGGTCAATGGTTCAGGTCTATAATTTTTCATCAAAACAGATAAAAGTTCATTGACCTGTTTTTTAGCTATCTCCATTGACACTCCCTGGCCTACTAAGCATTTTCAGGCATATTTCTCTTCGATTTAATATTTCTAGAATCTGCATTCATTTTCTTATGAATTTCATTCCTGGGACAATGATGTGCACAGATTATCAGTCCAGCTTCCTCTGCTATTTAAATAAAAGTTCTTATTTTTGTCTCATTACAAGTGCCTGCAAAGTTGAGACTAGCATAGCACACTTTAACTAATGTCCTGAAATGGGTGTGGCTTAACATTGTAATTCTTGTAAATGAAACAAACATCCACTTTCAAAAACAGACCTTAGAAGAGTATTACTTGAAAGTATATATTTAATGTCTGTATAATCGACTGAATGACTGTGCTTCAAGAACAACAGTGGCAACATGTTATGTTACCGATAAACTATTGAAATCCAATACAGCAGTTTTTTTTAATATAGAAGATAGACAAATAATGCACCTGGGCACAAAGCAATATTATAACCCTGGTGAATTCACTCAGAAAACAAGCACTGTATCACATTTCTATTGCTTTTTCCATCTTTTATTTCCTTGAAAATCAATACTGCACTGGAACTATCCAGAATGTTTCTGCAGAAAAGAAACCTTAATTTTCAATATGTAGCTAGCAGAGCATGAAATGCCTTGGCTGCTTTTTAAATTGGGACGCATTATAATCTTATGAACATAGTCATATAAATGAAAAATACCTTCGATGATGCTCAAGCAAGCCTCATCTAAAGAATTGCAACAATGGCCATATAAGGCATTAATAAGCACTCATACCCCATAATCAAGTTAGTCACGTTATCCTCTTTCACAACCGGCTGGACTACAGAGCTTGTCCTTAATGGTTAACGTATTGTAAGGAGGGAATGGAGAAGGGGGGAAGGGTCTGGCGATTGCAACAAACAATCAATTACAGAACAGGTTACAATGCATTAGGACAGACAAACATGTGCTTAACGACATTATCTCATCAGGGAACAGCATGCATCAAAGAACCTTTAAAGAAAATATGTAGAAACATACATCTTCTCCACAGGGATTCCAACAGGGGTTATTTTGGAATGATTAATTAAAGGGAATCAATCTTCATTTCATTGATACTGACATGAAAAGTACTATGGCTTTGCTATAATCACATACAATTATTCAACTAACCTTCACCAAGGACATCATATTACTAGAAATTGTTAGACTGATTTTGGCAATTGAATGAGTATGCTGACTGCATATGCCTGTACTTGAATATTCAGATGCTTCCAGTTATCTGAACACAAAATCACATTTTTCTTACAGAGACAAGAATGTTAGTTTGGTTTTTTTTAAAATAATCTCACTATAGAATCAAAAGCGTACGCTTTTTTCTCTCTGTCATAATTATGTGAGACAGGAAATAAACTAAAGATTTATATATTGCATTTATATATTTGCAGCCAGCATTCTTCAAAAGAAAATACGACATTTCTGTGCTCTGCTAAGCATATCTAATGGACTCAATATATTATGTGCATGATTACTGTATCAGGGGAACAGAGCAGATTTTTAATATAGCTTTGAAAGATGAGAAGCTTTTATTGTTTTCAGTGTTTCAGCCAAAACCATAGTGGAAGACAGAATATGGTTCAATTGTTAAGACTAAAATTGTTGCAACATGAGATTTAATTTTCTGTCTGATTTATCAACATCCTTGATCTGTCAGAGGTCATTCCACCTTCAGTTAATTAATGTAGGTAAGGGAAAAACTACAATTAGAACCAATTCTCTTCTCTTTGTGATAAAACATGATGATCATGTGTAATTACAGCTTTACTACATTTCTCACTCATTAGTATAATACAATCTCATTCCCTGGACTTTCAAAAATCAAACTGCAAAATAACTTAGAATTGATTTTTGGAATGTATTTGATTCTTTAAATGAGATTCTGATGCCTCCAAGTGTTTACCATGGAGCAGCAGTGGAGTGGACATTGGCGTATTGCTCTGTTTTTATAAGCAGGCACAAAATGTGCTACTCTATCCAATTTTCCTCCATTTACTCTAGAAAAGCAGTACTGCATTTTTCCCAAGGTATGGTTGTCCTTTGGTACCTGTTCCAAAGGGATAATCTTAATCAGCAGCTCTGAAGCAAAGTGCCATGTTCCCAGCTGCATTCAGCACAGAACTGGCAATTGCACCAAGAACCATCTGGTCCGTATGGTGTGGTTTCAAGCTGAATTTACAACTACAAGCTGTAGTTATAACTAAATGAGCCATGAGGAAGCTTCCAAACCATTCATAATTTGTAGAGCACTTTCTGAAATCAAATAAGTTACCATCCAAAACAAAACTGAATACGATGCATCGCTGAAAAGATCGGTTTAGATACCATTTTGACCTCTCAAAAATGTTGAATCTTCATCTAAAGACAGAGTTCATTTCCGCAGTCTATCAACCCACTTATTATTAAAATTAATTTAAACTGTTATTAAGTGCCCAATTATCAGAAGTGTTTAGAAGCAATTTGAAAGGCTTTTGTCAGAATGAGCTGTCAAAAAAAAAGGCCATCAGGATAGTCTGTGGCAAGACCTCATTTCTGCCACCTGTGATCACTCTGCTTTGTGGGCTGGTCTTGACAACAAGCTCTGTTAGAACCACAGAGCTCCATGAAATTTGCAAAGGCGCAAGGATCAGTCAGGGTGGCAAGCATGTGACGCTAGCCAGGTTGACACAGTCTGGCTCTGTATAAATACAAGCCCCCTTTCTCTCCCATTAACATTACTTAGGGATCAAATCAACATCAACATCCTACTCTCTTCACATAGAGCTTTTAATCTTTCCATTCAGTTTTACTTCAAATCTTCATTCATTTCTCAGCACAGATAGATACTTTTGTAATTTACTTTTCAGTTCTATGCTCCACAACTGTGTAAAAAAAAAGCCAGAGTTCATTATTTCCACAGAATTAGCCATACTTGTCATTTGTTATGTGTTATGTTCAGTATGGAAAGTGAGAGCTGCAAGAGAAGGTTTTGCTGAAAAAATACTTTGTATTTTTAAACACATCAACCGTGAATTAAAAATAGCAAGTTTTTTCTTTATACGTAGTTTGGTCATTGTAGGGTTTGATAAGGTAAGAAACCATTAAAGCGAAATCCCTTAATAATGAAAACAAATGGGGTGCCTAAATGAACGTGTATCAGCCTCACATTGTGAAATGGCTGCTGAGACACTGTTGTCTTCTGTTTGCTCTCTGCTCTCAAATTAGAAACATGTGTACTATAATCAGCTAAGGAGATGTTGAGAAACCTGTCATTATTCATTACTGATGATCAAACCAGCAACAAGATGAAATTGTTGTAGCAAGACCCAACCAGTTTTGTGAATAAGATCACAGAACATAATATTGCTGTTAACAAGTGGAATCATTGCATCAGTGTGTAACATCTTTCCTAGTAATCAACTGTCATAGAAAAATAATGTTATTGGACCAGTTCTACAATGCCATAATTCCTCCAGATATAAAGTCATGTATGTGTAATAATTGTCCCTACATTATCTAGGCTCTGCTGGTCTCAGAATATTTCAGGCTAATATTTAAAAAAGGAAGATGAGGTAAGATTGAACTCTATTTTAATATAAGCTGTAAGTCATATACACTAAGGAACAGAAAATATCTCTCTGTGAGTGTAAGGTGATAATGTCTGCCTTGTAATTCACTGCCAAAACATTTGGCACTCTTCATCATAAGGTCTATGTGTGCAATTTTTACATATTTCATGCTGTGTACTTTTGCCAAATTCAAGTTTATTGTCATCTGGCTGTCCAATATACAAGCAAATGAAACAATATTGCTCTGGAGGCGGTGTAGTAACTAAAAGCTATGTGGTAACTAAACTGAAATTAATATAATCTTTGAGATTCAATTATTAAAATCCTGTTTTTACATTTTTGTTGTAGCATCTTTGCCAAAAGAATATTGTCAAAAAACTCAGACCATATTTAACTTCAATAGCATTGAATCTTATTTGTTCATATATATTAGTAATGGTTGGATTTGATTTTTGTTTCTTTTTTTTTGCTCACGTCCTTTATTTATCCATTTAATCCAATCCGACTTTCTCAGCCATTATTTTGTTTTCTCTACATTATCAATACTGTATTATACCACCTGGTTGAAATTTCCTGGCTGTGAGGATTCTTTAATTTAATTGGATGTGCATATTACAAATGCCATAAATAAAACATTGAGGAGTCTTTGCTGGATTAGTTGCCAAATTAGAAGGACACTTTTCACTAAAACCTACAGCTCTCAGTGACTGGTGATCCTTAGCAAATGACCTCAAAATACAGGCCATTCGTTTAATTATGTTTGGCACAATGGGAGTCATAAAACAAGAAATACATTATCATGAAATGAGGCCTTTATGAGGTCTCCAGCAACTAAAGTTTACTTTGTTTTTAGATTTGTTTCCTATATCCAATTCTACAGTGATGTGAGACTGTATAGTCCTTGTAATCTGAAAATGGGAGACTGTTAATGTGGAAAGGTTCTGTCTGATAGACACTTTCAGCTGAATGCACCTTTACTGGATATAGAATTTTTGGGCTGCATTCAGATTTGTGCTGTTCCATATATATAGATACTTGTTGTTATATTCATTGTTATTAAGAACAAGTTGTTATACACTTGTTCCTTTATCAACCCTGTACAGCATTGTGCTGTCATCATTTATAATGAGTCCTGTGTGATGTTGCTAAAGCTGGCACCTGAGAAGGCAGTTAGATAGAGTGAGCTCTGAATTTCTTACCTACTGGAGTTTACAGTACAAAATAGAGTATTCTTCTCACCTGGTTAGTGCTGGAGTTTATGCTCCACAGATGTTTTGTCCTCCCTTATGCCATCCAACTGTACTTAAAAAAAATACTGAGCTCAACTTAGTTGGTTTTTCGGATCCCTAGTCAATTAGTTCTAGAGGACATCCTCAAACTACTGCAGTTCATTATTTTCTTGACACAAAACTTATATCCCTTTATTCCCTGCTGAAATGTGTTCAGTTAATGTGAAACTATAATTAACAAGGTTAATTAACAACAGGTACTGAGATGTATCTTTAGGGTATTTTATAAGATTAAGCAAATTATTTTAATCCTATAGAACTCATTGATATATCAAGTTTTGAAACTTCTGCTCATAACCTTTAGATAAATAACCTTCCAAAAATTCATTAGGACACAAATTGTGTCACTGTAAATACATTGACAGAAGTGCCTTCAAAAATACTTGCAAAAACACTGGATTCAAGATTTTTAAAAGGTTGTGGAAAAGTTCTAGTTCACTACAAAGTGTTAGTGGGTTAAAATGCTTTGATTATTTGGAATTCAGGATGCTTTCTTAGATGTTGCTCACATCTTTGAATAAACCTGAAATGTAATCCTAACCAATAGATCCATGGCCAGAGTTAACCTCTCCATATCATTGACTTTAATAAGTGACAAATAGTCTGCATGTTGCAAGAAGGAAATCTAATATCAGTTGGCGTTCTTACAAACAATAATGTCCACTTAAATGGAATCAGTAATGTAGCAAAATCCCGAGGTCTGCACAGATGCATTATTCAAAAAGAGAAAATGTTGACACCGGTTACATAAGGCAGATAAAGCAAAAAAAAAGCTTGTCAAAGAGGGAGATTTTAAGCATACGTGATTCATTTTCTAGGAGGGAAGTCATGAGCTCCGGACCATTGGCAGCAGATAGAACTTTACTTTGGGTAGTTCTGGTACTTGATATAACAACGTTGAAGAGCTCGCGCATGTTACAGTCATTAGTGAATTGCTGAATCTCCTGCACATTTTTCACCCAGCATCTGCTGTAAGGTTTGAAGTGCATCTCATCTATCAAACAAATCTGTATCTGCTTCTTTCATGAAATATATTTTCAGTTCCAAAAATAACATTCTGGATTGTTTTGAGTAAAATAAAGCGTTTCCTGATAAAGAAGCAACATTTTCTTCTGGTGGAATTCAGAGCAAGTGAAGTATTGTAGGGATGCTGAGTCACTTGTTGGGGAGATGTCATGTTGTGCAACAGTGACTGAGGAGAGCAGTGGTTCCCAAAGTGGGCAATATTGCCCCTTCTGAGGGTGGTGAGGGGTGCTTGGTAGCAAGGGGAGCAGATGAGGGATTACAAACTTTATTTAAGAAATTAATTACGCACTATAAGTATTTGATCCTTAGAGCCTCATAACTGATGAAAATGATCACATAATCACATCTCTTGCTAACCCTCCGTTCTCTTAGACTTTGTTCAAAGTGTGGCATAATTGTTGAAAAGTAATGTGATATTTTGTATTTGGTATATCATGAGAAATCTGTGGCAGAACTGTGTGAAGTTGCCATTACTAGGGAGCAGGTTCTTGGAAAACTGAAATGTCTGAAGATAGACAAGTCACCTGAAAGAGGTGGCTGAAGACATTTTGGAGGCATTATTATTGATCTTTCAAGAATCAATTGATTGCGGACTGGTTCCAGAGGAATGGAAAATTGCAAATGTCACTCCACTCTTCAAGAAGGAAGAGAGGCAGAAGAAAGGAAATTATAGTCCAGTGATTCTGACCTCTATTAGTTGGGAAGGTGCTGGAGTCAATTGTAAGGATGCTTTGGGGTACTTGGAGGCACATTATAAAACAGGCTTTAGTCAGCATGGTTTCTTTAAAGGAAAATCTTGTCTGACAGATCTATTGGAATTCTTTGAAGAAATGACAAGCAGGATAGACAAAGGAGAATCGGTGGATGTTGTGTACTTGGATTTTCAGAAGCTCTTTGACAAGGTACCACACATGACGCTGCTTAGCAAGTTAAGAACCCATGGTATTACAGGAAAGATAGTAGCATGAATAGACTGGCAGGAGGCAAAAACTGGGAATAAAGAGAGCCTTTTCAAAAAATCATATCAAGACTTTTGGTTGCAGAAAGAAAAATCTTTATGCTATCGTGCACTGTCGAAAAAAGTTAAGGTGTTCTTTGTTGCATTTCCAGCATCATTTTTAGTGGATTGCAGTTTCAGTGCTGTTGCCCAATCTCTTTCAAAACAACAAAACAGACTACAAATTACTGAATGTGGGGATCGGAGGCTCTTTCTGAATGACATTCAGCCTGATGATGAGATGCTGATATTTCTGCACCAAGCCCATCCATCTTGTTGAAAGATGAAAAAACAATGAAGTAGTGAATGGTTGGACAATTAATGTACACTCTGCAATTACACTGGACAACAAAGATTTTGCTTCCTGAATATTTTTTGGGAATGCTTTATCAATGTTGGTCTACTGATCATGAAAATTACCATGAAATTTCCTTATCATGCACTATATATTTTTTTTAAATTGCCTATAATTGTTATTTCAACTCATACTTCAAGTCAATTCAATGGTTGTCCACAAAGTAAGCTGAAAAGTTTTCTATCTTGCCCAGGCATGCTTAGGCAGGGTAGATGCTGCGTGGCAGGACAGGTTTTAGAAAAGCTATAAATTTCCGTGAAGGGTTTTCATATTTGAGACATATGCTTTCCAGAATAACTGATGCCAAGATTAAGGAAGGCATTTTTTGGCAGGCAATTCGAAGAGCTTCTAGTGGGACCGGAGAAAATCGCATGAAAGGCATTCAAGGATGTTGTTGAAGTTTTTCTTGGCAACTGCAGAGCACCAAGCTACGTGCAGCTGGTTGACAACATGCTTCAAGCATACAAAACCACGAAGTGCAACATGTCACTAAAGATTCATTTTCTGCATTCCCATTTAGACTTCTTCTCTGAAAACCTTGACGCTGTCAGTGACAAGCATGGTGAAAGCTTTCACCAGATCATCGTGGTCATGGAGAAACAGTATCAGAGCAATTGGAATCCATCAACGCTGGCTGATTGTTGAACACTTAAGCAAGAAGACTCAGCCGCTGAGTACAAATGAAAATCATCAACAAACCATGTTTGGTTTGGTTGAACTATTGCAGCACCATTATGCAATTAAACATATAATATTAAAAAAAAAGTTAATTTCATGTTTCTCCAAATTCCTACATGATACAAGTAGTCTGAAATTACATTTGTGCTCAGCTTCAAGTGGTCTATCATAAAAAGAAAAAAATCTGAGGAAGCAACACTTTCAGTGTTGTCCAGTGTCGTTGATGAAAATTTTTTACTCTAACTAAATTAAGAAATAATTTTATTTGTTGCTTTAAATACTTTTCAACAATTTTTGCAATTATTTGTCACTGTGTTGGATTTGAAGTCCCATTTTGCTTTACTGTGCATTGTAAATCTAGTTGTATGTAATGGCCGGAAAGTGAGAGGGACACTGGGAATGTAATCTGGGAGCCAAGGGAGTGGTAATCCCAAAAAGTTTGGGAACCACTGGAGTGGAGCTTCAGCTGTGGAGGTTCAAAGCTTTCAGAACTGATTTTCCTGCAGTAGCATTTCTATTGCTGCTTCAGTTTTGGAGACAGGCTGATGGAAATGATAGCAGCGGTCAGTCTGACAGCTCAACCCCTGCCTTGTGGATGCTTTAGAGGACGCTCACTCAGACTATAACATCATTTAGCAGATACCAGTGCTTGAAGGTGATTGTATTGAAAGTGATTCCACAAAGCTTTGCTCTCGTCTCTGTAATGAAACAGTGTCAGTTATGACAAGGCTGTTCTTCATGCAGATTATTTGGTTTGTCCCATTTCCAACTCTGCCATTGAAGTTGTCAATGAGATTTAGTTTGTCTCCCATTAAGATTCAGGTCAGGGAGAACTCAAGGTAGGACCAGAATTTTTTCTTATTCGTTGCTTTTGGAGCCAGGACATTGTGCTGGTTATAGAGTCACAATGTATTCATCATGGAAACAGGCACTTCTGACCAACTTGTCCATGCTGGCCAAGTTACTTACCTGTTCTTTGTTAGATCAATGACCTATGTCATGAGAACATCTCACATTTCACATGGAGTATCATGGTAATTCATTCTTGTTGGCTAAACCAACCTTATAAAGATTTGAGCAACACACACAAAATGCTGGAGGAACTCGGCAGGCCAGGCAGCACCTAGTAAAAGAGTAAAGTTGATGATGGGTTTCAATCCAAAAAGTCGACTGTACTCTTCCAAGATGCTGCCAGGCCTGCTGAGTTCCTTCAGCATTTTGTGTGTGTTGCTTGAATTTCCAGCATCTGCAGACTTTCTCTTGTTTGTGATTGGATTATAAAGATTCTATTCCTCTTCCTGTTTGCTCATACTTCCTCTCTGAACAGGCACTCTCGTGCCCATCATGCCCATCTCAGCTATGATGCCAGAATGAAATTCAGGTTTGTCATTGTTAGGTTTGACTCTAAGTGTCTTGATGTTTCAAGGATATGTGTGGAAGATAAAACAAAGGAAGTATATTGAAATAATTGATTTTAAAATAAATATGCGTGAATGAGTGTCTCAGGAGCAGATGAGCAGTGACAGGCATGGTCAACCAGTTACAGAGGCAGATGTAGGCAGTCCTTTGTGGTCATTTGTGGTTTTTTTTACTGTCCCTTACATTACAGCTGTTCGAGGTACCACTATTGCTTTTTTTCTTACCCGTCTATGTGCATTTCAGTAAATTAATACTGGAAACTCATGAAAACATAGGAAATGGTGTAGGAGTAGTCTATCCAGCCATCAAGCCTGCTCGCTATTGTTATGACCCCAGCCACCTCCTTTGTGAGAATCGCCAGAGAGAGAGAGAGCAGCCTTACGGTTTGGAATGTGGTCTGGCCTCTCAGCCAGACAAAAGCCACGGACATGACCATTGTCTTGGGAGACACCTTCGTGGAATAAGGGACTGGACTACGTGCAAACCCTCAGGGCAACGTGGGCTGGGTGATGGGGGAAAGATTGCCTCACCCCCACCCTGATTGACATCTACAACCCTGCCAGTCCAGATAAAAGGTGGGCTGCCGAGGCGGGGCCTCAGACGCACCAAGGAGACACACGAAGAAGACATGATAGCGCTTCCCGTCGGAGCGGAAAGCCATTTTGAAGGAAGCCACGGATCGGGAGTCTGTGGCTGAAACCAAAGGAAAACCGTTTTAACTAACAACCGGGATTTTCTTTGTAAAGACGACGGGCAAGTGTTCCTTCTTTCTCACCACTCTCTCTCTCCAACACGTGAAATGCCAGCGGTTCCCAAAACGGAAAAGCCTGCAGATTTATGAGTGACTTTTATATTCCATTGGACTCAGTATTCCCCTAGACAACAATAGAGCTTATTTCTGATTGATTATTACTATGCCTGTGCTTTAGATTAAGTTTTGACGATGTATTTGATCTGCCATCATCCACCTTTTTTCCATAACCTTAATTCCCCTGCTTTTCAAAAATGTTTCAAATTCTGTCTTAAATATAATTAATGAAGTAGCATCTACTGATTCCATAGGCAGAGAATTCCACAGTTTTACTACTCTCTGGCAAAAACAGTCTCTCCTTGGCTCTGACCTGAATCTGTTCCACCGACTCTGTGGTTAAGAAAGAATACGATGCATTGGCCTTCATCAACCATGGGATTGAGTTTAAGAACTGAGAGGCAATGTTGCAGCTATATAGGACCCTGGTCAGACCCCACGGAGTACTGTGATCAATTCTAGTCGCTTCACTAAAGGAAGGACGTGGAGACCATAGAAAGGGTGCAGAGGAGATTTACAAGGATGTTGCCTCGATTGGGGAGCATGCCTTATGAGAATAGGTTGAGTGAAATCAGCCTTTTCTCCTTGGAGCGACAGAGGATGAGAGCTGACCTAATAGAGGTGTACAAGATAATGAGAAGCATTGATCGTGTGGATATCAGGGGCTTTTTCCCTGACTATCCACACGATAGTTTTAAGGTGCTTGGAAGTAGGTGCAGAGGAGATGTCAGGGGTAAGTTTTTTACTCAGAGAGTAGTGAGTGCGTGGAATGGGCTACCGGCAGAAGCAGTGGAGGTGGAAACAATAGGGTCTTTTAAGAGATTCCTGGATAGGTACATGGAGCTTAGAAAAATAGAGGGCTATGGGCAAGTCCAGGTAGTTATAAAGTAAGGACATGCTCGGTTGAACCATTCCTACCATACCATCCATCCCCACTGCCAAGGAACCAAAAAAATTTAAAGTTTAAAATTTTATGTATATTAAATGTTGATGTTATTCTAATGATGAAAAGAATCTATTTAAGGGAAAAGAAAGCTTTGAACTAACTGAAACTTCCCTTACAGCTAAAATTCAGATTTAACACCATTGACTGGGGCAGTTCAGCGATGTTGACTAATTTAGATGAAATACTGAAAATAACACTGAGATACAATATAAACCCTGAAAGATGGGTTATTCAAGAGGGATCCTACTACACACAGCTCTTTATTAATGTATTAATAGGTAATTTAGGATTTCCTAACCAAGAACTAAGATTCTTGATTCTACAGTAATTAAATACTTTTCTCAATGAAAGACAAACATATGATAATTTGACCAAATTTATTACAGTTATTTCAGTCATTTCAGCCAGACTTCCAAAATCCCATATGATAATCATTGGAAAGATTAGCCAGGTTAAACGGATTTTGTGAAAATGTTAATTCTGCATGGTAAATAAATTACCACTGAATCAAAAACTGCTACTCTGCTTGAATGAACAGATTTTTCAGAAGGGGTACATGGAAGAAAGCTCGTCAGTTTCAGCATCTGTCCCTAGTCATTAATGCTAATCTCTCTGTTCCAGCCCATGTTTATTAATCATTCACAGGGCATTTCTCAGTGACTTAACAGACCTAGTTTCTGCCTAAATTAATTTGTGAATAAATTACATCTACTCAATTGTAAATCAACCTACCAACTGACTGGAAAACTAAGGCATGCAACAGCTGAATAAAACATTGCTTTGAAAGAAGGTTATCAGTCAGCTTCAGGAGGTTCTATATAGGGAAACAGAGATATGTGTGTTTTAACAATGTTTCCATTAATATCAGAGTGGACCTTGACTGGTAAACATTAAGGCAAATCAGCGTGTTGCTGAATGAAAAATATTGATTAAGAGATACTGTAAATAGCCACAATTTTTTTGGACTTCTAAATGTTAGCAAAGGTACAAGTGTGTTATTTATTGATATATACATTCAGACCAAGAGTTGGAGATTGTTGTGGATTTAAAACCCACACATAAAGATTTCTATGAATGCCTTGATACTTTATTTACATAGTGTTTTCAAATTTTTCTTTGAGCACTCCATCCAACAGATAACTTAATTAACAACCTGGCTGTGTTAGGGGCAGGTGCATTTCCTGTAGGGAAAAATATTAATGGATCTGATGTTGATAAGGAACAGTCATAAACTAAAGAAATTTTAGAGGCTGCAACATGGAGGTTGGGAAGGCAGGAGCACTTGCTGGATAATGATGACTGGGGGAAGGGTGCAAGTCATGGGGCAGGAAGATGGGAGGATGTGGGGGAAGAAGGGCTTTTGCAGTTAAAGATTGTTGTGATGGTGAGGGAGGTGGGTTTGATGTAAATCGATCAGACTGAAATCACACTTTCTCCTTTGATCTTCACTTACCTCTTGGATCAACCCATCTTCAGCCACGAGTTTCATTGCAAGTCTGCTTATTGAACATGGACCATGTACAGCTGGCTTCCACATAAACTGGAACTGTGATGTTACATGGAGGCTTGCATTCTGAATCGAAATTCTGAATTTTAATACCTCTGAAACCAAATGCACACTATTTTGGGAAAGGTGATAAAATGAATCACAGTGCAAGCCGCACAGGTCTATTTCCTTTACGCACCTGTAATTTCAAAAATGGTATTCTACAGTTCAAAATCAGCTTAACACAGGTTAGAGCAAATGTTGTGCCATTTTCTGAACATCATAGCATTTGGCAGGAAATTCATCCTCTGACTCTTAGCCAGAATTTATTTTGTTCTGAGTAAAACTTCGCACATGGCAAAAATTGTGCAATGGCCAAATTAGTCGCTAGCACGACTGGTTTGAAAATGGCATTCTTATTTACTATGGGTTTATTAATACTATTTTTCCTGAATCCATACTACTTAAGCGAACAGAACTAAAACTGCAATATTTGCTTCACTGAGGTCTTTTGGAAACTCTTGCCAAGCCTGTTTAGAACCCTGAAAGGGGCAAGGGGGTGAGATGTTCTCTGTGACTGTCCTGATGAAAAGAACTTGTCTCTGTCAGTTTTTTCCAGATCCCTCTGAAACCTCACCTTTCAAACTACCCCCATTCTCTCCTCCCATCTTTGCAGTATCTACTAAACAGGGACATTCTCCTGTAGATAAAAAAAAGTGTTACTTGTATAAAGAGCTGCAGAGCATGATTTTAACTGCCTGACTAAATGCTAATGCATGTGAGATTTTCAGAGAGGTTGATAAAAGTACGTTGGCACTGACTGACAATCACAGTGATTTTGGGAGGGCTTGTGTGACATACAATGTTGCTTTGGTGCTATTACAATGCAGTAAACTGAGCTTTATCCTATTGTGTGTAATCTTATTCTGTTGACAGTGGGATTTTAAATTATGCATTTTCTCATTGCTGCACACATACTTATGTTATAAGTTTCATGTTTTGCTGATACTTATTACCAAAGCACTTGTGAGTAAAAATACACCAATTAATCTAGACACCACTATAATTAAGGTGGAAGCAATGTGCTAATGGCAAATAGAAACAGTGAAAATCCACTGCACACACAGAGATTAACAGTAAGGTGGTATTTATGAAAAAAGGGCTTATAAAAATAGCGCATTATATTATCTATTCAAGAATGATGAATTACAATGTCCCTGATCAGCCACATCCCACTTTTATGATAGTGTAAGAAATAATATGACAGGAAAATGGGATTGAGAGGGAAAATAAATCAGCCATGATCAAATGGCAGAACAGACTTGATGGGCTGAATGGCTTAATTCTGCTCCTATGTCTTATGGTGATTACGCTTTTCATCTACAGTAATTGTTTTTTTTTTGGTATGCAGTTTATGTGGATGATATTTAGATCTGATCAATATGTTGTATTACCGGGACAAATACCTCTGTATGGTGTAGAAATTAAACTGTTCTGAACCTGCTTGCTACCTAATATGTTCTAAAAACCATTTTGTAATCATATCTCCTATATTCCAAACATGGATAAAACATACCCAACCATATGGCCCCTTGCAGCCATTCTCCAACATTTTTGTCCTTTGGCAAATATTAATGAGGCGCTAAAGCCAGTTTCTCTTTCTAGTCCTACAGATAGATCAGGTGAATACAACCACCAGAAAGGCGAGAATATGTTTACATTTAATGTGGAGTAGGGGAAGCAGAACTATACTTTCAGTTCCACATAACTTCATAGGATGAAAATCAGAATCAGGATTATTATCACTGACATACTGTACGTCATGAAATGTGTTTTGTTTTTGGCAGCGGAACAGTGAAAAATGACAATGTACAAAAACAAATCATGGAAAAGAGGAACAATGTGGTTGTGCTGAAGAGCTGTTAAGAAGTCTGATAGCACAAGAGAAGGTGTTTCTAAAACATTGAATGTTAGTCTTCAGGCTCCTGTACCTCTGATGGTATAAATAAAAAGAGGGCATGAACTGAATGGTGAGGGTCCTAAATGATAGACACTCAAGACACTGCCTCTTGCCTCAGTGGTGGCGAGGACTATGCCCATGCTGGAGCTAGCTGAATTTACAACCTGCTGCAGGTCCTTTCTCTCTGCCCTTTCCCACCTCACCTCCTCTCCAATTCTTGAAATCACTCCTTTCCCTGAGTGTTACCATCTGTGAGGAAAGTGACCCGAAACTTAACTGCTTTATGATGCAAGACTACTTTTAGAGAAGGAACCATAACCAGCCGTAATGATAGGGCTCAGATGTGAGGCCCAGTTTCAAGCCAGTAGCTGGAGGAACTCATTCCAAACATCTGAAAGATGGTTAATTTCCACCTCTTAATCTGAAGAAAATGGAGGTTTTTGATACAAAAGAGGCACTTTACTTTCATCCCCCCATGAGGGTAGGATTGAGATGCTAGAACAGTTAAAGTAACAGTTTAGAGTCTGATTCTGCAGTCAGTGGCCACTTTATTAGGCACACCTACACACCTGCTTGTTAATGCAAATATCTAATCAGCCAGTCATGTGGCAGCAACTCAATGCGTAAAAACATCCAAACATGATCAAGAGGTTCAATTGTTGTTCAGATCAAACATCAGAATGGAGAAGAAATACGATCTAACTGATCCCCCTCTGGTTAATTAGCTGCAGTGAGTATTCTGGCAATGCACCCAGCAAGATAGCAATAAGACCTAATGATGAATATTGGTTGATCATTATGCTGCCACCTGCAGATACATGAGAAGTTCCTGCAGTCCTTCCACATGATGTTTGCTGCCATATGGAAATACACCACAATGTTCTTCTATTCTAGATTCGTATCTGCAGCTGACAAGAAAGGACCCGAGTAGAGATACGAGAGACTACAGATGCTGGAATCTGGAGCACAAAACAATCTGTTGGAGGAGCTCAGCGGTTTGAGAGGAAAGGAATTGTCGATGGCTCAGGTGCAGGGTTTGATGCCAGGTTTCGGCCTGAGATGTTGACTTGTTCATTTCCTCCAGCAGATGCTGTTCAGACCGCTGAGTTCCTCCAGAAGACTGTTTGTTGCCAAAGAAGCCGAATAGTTTTCAGAGCTCTGTTACAACAAGCCTCTAGCATCAAAGTAGTGCTACTATTAGCTTCAAAGTTTTAAGTTCAAAGTAAATTTATTATCAAAGTACATATATGCCACTATGTACAACCCTAAGATTCATTTTCTTGCAGGCGTACTCAATATACCCATAATAGAATAATAACAGTAACAGAAACAATGAACGATCGCGCCAACTTGGGCATTCAACTTGTGTTCAAAAGACAACAAACTGTACAAAGACAAATAGAAAGAAATAATAATAATAAATTAAGAAGCAATACATATCAAGAATCATTGAAACTGAGTCCGTTAGTTGTGAGAGCATTTTAGTGAAGGGACAAGTGAAGTTACCCCTTTGGTTCAGAAGCCTGATCGTTGAGGGGTTCCTGAAGCTGGTGGTGTGAGTCCTGAGGCTCCTGTATCTTCCTCCTGATGGCAGCAGTGGGAAGAGAGCATGTCATGGGTGGTGGGTAATCCTGATAATGGATGCTACTTTCCTGCAATAGCATTTCATCTAGATGTGCTCAGTAGTGGGGAAGGCTTTACCTGTGATGGACTGGGCAGTATCCACTACTTTTTGTAGAATTTTCCATTCAAAGGCATGGGTGTTTCCATACCAGGCTATGATGCAGCCATGGTCGAACTTAATTCCACGATTCTTGTAGAACACCACTAAGTCAAAAGAGACTCTCAATGAGATTTTAAGTAGCAGCAGCAGGGGCATGAACTACAATGATGTCTAACGTATTCAACCTGAATATGTCGTTTGGCCTTCGAGTAAGGCTGTGCCTATTGAAACATAAGAACTATAGAAAGACTGGTTCTTTTCAAACCAATGCACTCCTGAGACAGTGAATTCTCATCTGTTGGTAGATTTAACTGTGCAGGAGGAAGTCCAGTGGACTGATGACCCTACGCACACTGTGGTATAACTATGTTCAGATTATCAGTGGAAGCTGGTGTACCATGACCCATAGGTCTTACAACATTACCCTTGTGAGTAAGGTAAGGTCAATCACCTGTTACCTTCATTGCTTCATCAACTTTCACAGGTATAAAGTAGCACCACTCCGTTTAAACTACGGTAATAAGCAATCACTGAATGTGAATCGCATATTAGTATTTTATGTTGTACAATAGATATTCAATTGTATCTTCCAGTATAATTGTTAAAATTGGAGGAATTTTTTTTTGTTTCAATGCAAACTGCAATAAAATTCCAAAGCAGGCTTATGGCAATAGCACACAAGTTCATAACATGAGTGTATTTCTAGTGTTTTCAATCTTTTTTAAGGTTGTTGAACACAAGCATACAGTAAGTAATATATAGTCATTCAAATAAAAAAAAATCACAGTAAACCTCAATACATTGTTTGCAGTTTAATGGAAAGGATATCTTGTTGGCTTACTTCTACTCATATGGTTGTAATGTGCCATGAGCATACAATTAACATGTCACGACAATGCAGCTTTAATGATAGGATTAGCTTGGTTGCTTCAAATGGGCAAAGGTTGTTTATGAAATAAAAGCATCTGGGCTGATGGTAAGTACATGGAATTATACAAATGCCAACACAAAACAAGGTGTGGTATTGGTGAGGCCTTAAATAATGCTTCAGTACTATTGTCAAGTTACATCAGACTCATGTGAATTTTGAAAAGGGAAAGCAATGTGATTTTCATTATGAACATTCAGCCACTTACCCAGTGGGGCTGACTGTTTTGTGAGAAGCTGGAATGGTGACTCCTGCAGCCTGTCATACTTAGGCCAAGATCGAGATGGTTCTTTAAATAATAGACCATAAGACATGGGGGCAGAATTAGGCCATTTGACCAATTGAGTCCGCTCTGCCATTCAATCAAAACCTTTTTTTCCTCCCCCTCCTCAGCCCTACTTACCGATCTTCTCTCCATAACTTTTAATACAGTGACCAGTCAAGAACCTATCAATCTCTGCCTTAAATACACACAACGACCTGGCCTCCACAGCTGCCTGTGGTAACAAATTCCAAAGTTCACCATCCTCTGGGAAAAGAAATTTCTCCGCTTCTCTGTTTTAAATGGACACCCCTCTATCCTGAGGCTGTGCCCTTTTGTCCTAGACACCTCCCTACCATGGGAAACATTATTTCTACATTTTCTCTGTCTAAGCCTTTCAACATTCAAAAGGTTTCAATGATATCCCCTCTTATCCTTCTGAATTCCAGCGAGTGCAGACCCAGAACCATGAAATGTTTCTCATATGATAACCCTTTCATTCCCAGAATCATCCTTGTGAACCTCCTCTGATCCCTCTCCAATGCCAGCACCATTTTAATAAGATGAGGAGCCCAAAACTGTTCACAATACTCAATGAGGCCTCACCAGTGCCCTATAAAACCTCAACATCACATCCCTGCTCTTGTGTTCTAAACGTCTTGAAGTGAATGTTAACATTACAGTTGTCTTCCTCACCACTGGCTCTATCTGCAAGTTAACCTTTAGGGTGTTCTGCACAAGGACTCCCAAGTCTCTTTGCATCTCAGATTTTTGGATTTTAGGAAATAGTCTACACATTTATTTCTTCTACCAAAGTGCGTGACCATACATTTTCCAAAATTGTATGGTCTCCTGTACTGTCTCACTCTCCCATACAAGACAAAGGTCATCCAGCTGCTGCTCCAGATCCCTAACATAGTCTTTTAGGAGCTGCAATGAATGGAAAATGATAAAAGGCACTACCCACATAAAATGCTGGAGGAATTCAGCAGGTCGGGCAGCATCTATGGAGGGAAATAACAGTTGGTGTGTTGAGCTGAAACCTTTCAACACGACTAGAAAGGAAGGGGACAGAAGCTTGAATAAGAAGATAGGGAGGGAAAGGAGTACAAGCAAATGGGGGAGGGGAGAGGAAATATATAAACTAGAAGGCGATAATTGAGACCAGGTGATGGGGAAGGTGGGTGGAAGAGAGAGGGAGATGAAATAAGAAACTGGGAGGTGATAGGTGGAAGAGGTAAAGGGTGAAAGAGGAAGGAATCTAATACGAGAGGACAGAAGTAATGGAAGAAAGGGAAGAGGGGATCCAAAGGGGGTAATGAGCAAGTGAGGAGAAGGGAAGGGGTGACCAGAAATGGAATGGAAAAGAGAGAAGGAGGGATGGGAGAGAAATCAGTATTCATGCCATCAAGTTTGAGGCTACCCATATGGAATATGAGGTGTTGCTCCTCCAACCTGAGTTTAGCTTTATCATGGCAGTAGATGAGGCCATAGTCAGACATGTCAGATTAGGATGGCAAGTTGAATTGAAATGGGTAGCCACTGGGAGATGCTTTCTGTTGTGATGGAGAAAGCAGTGCCCCAATCTGAGTTGGGCCTCACCGACGTAGAGGCGGCTGCACTGTGAGCACCAAATACATAAGTGACCCCAACAGACTCACAGCAGAAGTGTTGTCTCACCTGGAAAGACTGTTTGGGACCCTGAATGGTCGTGATGAAGGAGGCATAGGCGCAGCACTTGTCATGTTTGTTGGGATGAGTTCCAGGAAGGAGATCAGCAGAGATGAATGAAAGCGGAAATGGGAGGGGAGGGTTGAGAAGATGTGCTTCATGGTAGGATACCATTGCAAATTGCAGAAGTTATGGAGAATGATATACTGGATACAGAAGTATGTGGGGTGGTAGGATAAGGGGTATCTTGCCCTTGTATGATTGTTGAAGGATAGGGTGAGTGCAGATGTGTGGGAAATGTAGGAGATGCAGGTGAGGGGTGAGAGCAGCATTGATAGTAATGGAAGGGAAACATTGTTCTTTGAAAAAAGAGATATTCTCAGATGTTCGAGAATGGGAAGCCTCATTCTGAGAACAGAGTTGAGAAACTGAGAGAAGGGAATAGCATTTTTACAAGTGATGGGTGGAAGGAGGTATAGTCAAGGTAAGTGTGAGAGTCAGCAGGTATGTAAAGGATGTCAGTGGATAGTCTGTCTCTAGAGATGGAGACAGAGAAATTGAGAAAGGGGAGAGCTATGTCTGAAATGGATCAAGTAAATTTGAGGGCAGGGTGGAAGCTGGAGGCAAAGTCAAAAAAATTGACAAGCTCATCTTGGTGCAGGAAGCAGCACCAATGCAGTTGTCAGTGTAATGCAAAAAGAGTTGGGGGAAATTTAAGGACTGTTCCACATAGACTACAAAAAAGCAGGTATGGTAGGGCCCATGCAAATGCCCGTGTCTACACCTTTAGTTTGGAGAACGTGTGTGAAGACAAGAGATTGTTGAGGGTAAGCACCAATTTTGCCAGACGGTGCAAAGTGGTGGTGGAGGACTGAGTCACAAAGGAAGCAGAGAGCTTTCAGTATTTTACAATGGGGCAGGGAGCACATAGGGACTGGGCACCCAAAGTGAAATAAGGTGATCCGTACCAGAAAACTGAAAGATATTGAAGTGATGGAGAGCAAATGAGATTTCAAAAATGTAGGTAGGAAGGGCCAGAACCAAGGGAATCTAAAAGGCTAATACAGGAAAATTTACGGATGCTGGAAATCCAAGCATTGTTTCTAGGTACAGTATGCAAAAATGAACTGGAGCAGATGGAAACCGTGAACCTACTGGGTCAGCAAGGTTTGCAGATCTTGGGTAGGAAGTGCTCTTGTGCATTTCTGTTTACAAACTGCACTTCAAAAATCTCTTGTTTTTAAATAATAAGTTGCACTTTCTCTGGGAAACTCATGACTCCAGTGACCATTAGGAGAAGATTGTCAATTGGAGAGACAATGGGGAGAGCTTAGGAGAGACAATGGCGGCTAGCGGCAGCTCCTTTGCTTGTATCTTCGGAAACAGCTCTATTTCGATCTTTAATATATATATATTTTTTCCCTTTCAGGATTCTTTTGAAGACCCTGATCTGGAGATACACGCTGACTACGGTTCATTGCGGGAATGGGACGCGCTCTTGTGGTCTCATGACTGCCGCAGGACGCGGCCTAGAAGATTAGCTCACCTTTAGAGTTCTGGGATTTCGTGGCTCTGGAAGGCAGGTGGACTCGTGGCCGGTGCCGCTGCCTGGTGTGTCGTGAACGCAACAAGCTGGCTACTGGCTGTGCACCTAGATATCCGAGCTTTTTGGGCAGAGAGCTTAGAAAAAGCGACACAACGGACTTGTAACAACATAAATCAGCGAGTTGTTCATTATGTCTCCCTCTCGCTGTGAAACGGGGACAACTCTTTTTCCCCCTTATTAGGGTAAGAGAGAGAGCCTGTGGTATGTTGAGTTACTGGGTGAACGAGTAGTCTTTGGGGTGCTGCAAGTCTGTGTCTTTATTGATGCTTTGCTGCACACCTGAGTGCTCGGTGAGAGGCGCCAATGCTTTTTTTGCTGATGGGGAGGGGCAATCATTGCTTTGCTGCTGCTTACACGTGGGAGGGGGAGTTGGTGGGGGCTTTGGGGTTCTAACATTTGACTGTCGTTCATTCTTGGGGCACTCCTCAGTTTTCATGGACGTTTGTGAAGAAAAAGTATTTCAGGGTGTATATTGTATACATTTCTCTGACATTAAATGTACCTTTGAATTGTCAATTGGATAGTATGGAATGACTAATTTCCACATAAGGACAGGATAATCTCTGTGCTTTTTCATTTTCTCCATATCTTTTTACTCTTTAGCTCTCAGTTAACTTCACTTATCTTCACTCGCATCCCACAACCCGTGGATTTACTTTCAAGGACTCATCATCTCATGTCCTTGATATTTATTACTTACTTATTTTTTATTATTTTCTCTTTTGTATTTGCACAGTTTGTTGGTTTTGCATATTCATTGTTTGTTCATCCTGTTGCGTGCTGTCTTTCATCAATTCTATTGTATTTCTTCGAATTACTGTGTATGCCCACAAAAAAATAAAAGGTAAATTTACTGTGAAAGAGGGGCTTTCATTGAATGTTGGGTGAGGACTAACCAATCAGGAGGGACAGAATACAGGGTGATAAATACCACCACACTAGACTTGCCCAGACATCATCCCTGATGAAGATGGCAGAGTTTGTCATTGAAACATCAATCATAATTGATATCTGTACCCGCCTTGAAGCCAAAGAAGTGTTCATTGGTAGCATTAACTCAGTTATGTGGGGCCAAATATATCCAAACTTTTTCTTGCTCAGTCTCATCTTGGGGTGTAATGGCTATTCACTGTCCAGGGCCTTCTTTGCTAAACTTGGCTTTCTAACATAGCAGGTGACATGCGTAAAGATTAAAAAGTTGTTTCTGAGTAAGTTAAACTTCAAATGAATATTGTTTGTTCAGCTTCTTGTCATATATGGGAGCTAGTCTTCAGTTCTAGCGATGGAAAGCGATAATCAATCAATGTTAAAAGGACAGCTTTACAAACAAACAAACTGGCTATAAAACACAGATATCTATTTCATAGCATCTGAGTTGACTGCTTAAGAGATGCTGTTTAAGACAATGGGGTTATGTTAATTGGCCTGTTTCAAACCAGACAACACTGGCTAAGTTATTTAGTTCAATGAAGTTTGCAGATCAGATTGATACTAAGCATATCAAACAGCTGCTCTATTAATAGTTGGAAGGTTTGTGTACTCAGAAAGAGAGCTTCACAGCATTAATTGTGGGTATCTGGGAATTTTGTCTGAAGCTTTCAGACCGTTTGTGTGCAAAGGCATCTGAAAATAAATCACGTGTGTGAAAACACCCAAATGGCCAAAAACTAAACAAGTATAAATGTTAGAGAGAGAGCAGTCAGGCTTGTTAGGAAAAGTCAAGGAATAGCAAAAAAGAATGTCAGAAAGGCAGGACGAATTACAAGCCACTCCAATGCCTTTGATTTCTGTGACGGGAAATTTGTAATTTGTTGGTATGTCTTTTTAACTTATAGGAATTGCATCTGTTTTGGAAATACATAATGATTTAAAAATTGTTTGTAATTTGGAAAACTTTCATAAGACAGTAAACCTCTGTGTTATAAATAAATCTTAAGAATTTATTCTGGATTTAAATGTGTAGCACTAAAAATAAATGAATTGTGTTTGAACTGCGTTGTCAGCTGGAACTATCAACTCCTTGGTAGAGAAGGGGAACTCACCACTGCAATAGTGGCAGCTAAACTCGCAGTGGAGGATACTCGAGGAAGTGATCCAGCCTGTGAAGAGCAGGTGACTATGGTATAACCTCCCTTTCGTGAGGGTACACCTAGTTGTCTGTATCAGATAGGGCTTAAGGTTTTCCTTTGAGTTTAGAACCTTGCAGTCAGAAAACCCAATACTATCACAGGGAAGACAGAGCACATTTTTTAAAAATGGAATCCTCACTAGCAGCTTTCTATACTTAATCCCTTTTTTATTATTATTTTTGGAGGTCTTGACTTGCCACTACGTAAAATGACATTTTGGTATATTGAGAAAGATGTAATCAGTACAGTAGATTTTGGGTCCTAAAGGAATCAGGATTTATAGGAATAGAGCAGGAAAGTGAACAGTGTTGAATTTCAGGCGTCACTGAGCAGGACAAATGCATACCTTTGCTCCTAAATTTTATGTACCATCTAGAAGTCAATGCTTCTTCACTGATAGAAGACCAAATTTCCTGAATATATGCCGGTATAATCCTGGTATAAAGGTTTCAATTCAGAGTATTCTAACAGTTACTTTATTGAGACCTCTCTGTGAATCTTGACATCCTACAACACTTAAAATGACTGAAGTTTGTAAATAAACGGAATAATAAGTATGTATTTTTAGTTTTACTACACTGTATTTTTAGTTTCACAGTGAACTATGCCATTGCAAACGATTTGTTTCCCCTGTGCTTTGCCTCAACAGCAAAATAAAATATTGAAGGTTAATAATGAGCCAGGGTTCCACCACTGGTCCACAATATTTAAAAGGTGTCCCTATATGATACAGTCACACTTAAAGTTGTATCACACCATTTATCCAAATAGACAACTAGTTAGCACACACAAGTCTATATTCCAGTTTATTTAAATCATTCTGGACTCTGTTTATTAAATCTATATGACAAACTCTTGCACATGTTTTTATGTCATTAAAAAACCATGAGAATTCGCCCCTTAATTGCTTCATCCACATCATTGATTAAGATGGTGAAGAGTAATGGTTCCAATGAAGATCCCTGTGGGGCTCCACTATTGACTGGACCTCATGCAGAGCTGCATCCATTATTTATTGCTCTGCTTGTTTGAAAACGTAAACTATTTGCAATCCAGCTTAAAGTCAAGCCTTTCAAGTGAAGAGCAGCCACTTGGGTAAGGAGCCATTTAGAAAAGCAATGAAATAATCAGAAAGATAAAGGGACATGCCTGTCTGAAAATAGCCAACAGTACATTTTCTTCATTATTTTCATATTTTATCTCTGCATTTTTTCCAGAACTGTGACACTGCTATCTCTTTCCTGATCCAGTGATCACTCGACAGAAGACAAGTCATTTTGTGCTCAACTGCAGACTCCTGCAACATTCATGGAGTCAGGGTCTTAGTTTACATTTTTTGTGTGACTTTATTTTACTGATATCATATTTATGCTTGCTATCTTATATGTGCTTTCTTTCTTATATGAGCTGTGTATGACTGTTGGCACGGTGTTTCATACCTTGGCCTCAGAGTAACGCTGTTCCGTTTCAGATTCAGATTCAGTTTATTGTCATTTATAAACCACAAATACAATGCAGTTAAAAAATGAGACAACGTTCTCCGGAATGATATCACGAAAAAGCACAAAACAGACCACACAAGAAAAACCACATAATGTTTGGTAATCCCCAGTCCAGAGTCTGGAGAGGCTGCTGCGTATCGATATCGCGCTACCGTCTTAGCACGTTCCCCGAAAAGGAACTACAAACCCATCAGACAAACCTAAGCTTTAACTGTGTTCATGTATGGTTGAATGACAATTAAACTTGAACTATGAATTATGATCACATGCAACACACACAAAATGCTGGAGGAACTAAGCAGGCCAGGCAGCATCAATGGAAAAGAGTGCAGGCATTGCTTTGGGCCAAAACCCTTCGGCAGGACTGGAGAAAGAAAGCTGAGGGAGGTTTCCTGAAGGGTCACAGCCCGAAACGTCAGCTGTACTCTTTTCCATAGGTGCTGCCTGGCCTGCTGAATTCCTCCAGCATTTTGTGTGTGTTGTTCAGATTTCCAACATCTGCAGATTTTCTCTTATCTATGACCCATAGACCCCTTTTTCACTTAAGGAAAATAATTTTACGCCCTCTCAGGATTCGCTCTCCTGCCTAAATCCCATTTAATAGTTTGAAGGTTTAAGAAAAGTTAAGAACTAGTTTAAGAATACCTTTTACATGACAACGTGCCAATTTAATAGCTTACAAATGATCATTATAATATGCATTAAGGCATTTTTTATAAACATTCCAGAGTACTACATCAATCCCTTTGCAAACTGTTATGTCTGAAACCTATTTAGAGCTTTAGAAGCTGATCAGTGAATGCCATGACAGATTAGGAAGGAACTAATACTGGCACAAAGTACAAAATTGTAAAAGGGTTAGAATTTCATCTCCACTGCCCAAGCAGTTATGTGGTGAGTAGATCATCCATCACATATAGAACAAATTCTCAGTGAGTCTTTCCTTTATAGAAACTTCTCTTTATAGAAACTGATCCTATTGAAATGTATTCAATATAGAACAAGTTCAAGACATCAACAGTTCCTTTCAGTTCACAAATAATGCTTGACATGTTGAATTCCTCCAGCATTTTTTTGCTCCAGATTACATCTGAAGTCCCTTATGTCTCCTCTTTTTGACCCTCCCCCGTAAAGTCTTTTCAATGCATGCTAACCTTGAAGAAGTTTTCCTCCTCTCTGACAGGATGTCTGCATGTTTTCTCTCACTGTTCTCCCACTTTGCTTTCTGCAGCTCTTCCTCCATGTTTTCACTAAGCCCATCTGCCCATCATCCCTTACCCTTTCTCAGTCCACCAATCACCTACTGGCACCCATGTCACCTCCTCTACTCTTATGCTCACTACTTTTCCTTTCTACTCTCAGTCCTGCTGCAGTCTTGTACCAAAATGTCAACAACTCCCTGCCCTCCGCAGATGCTGCTTGATCTGCTGATTTCCTCCGGCACTTCTGTCATTTTGCTCCAGATTACAGCACTAACAGTCACTTTCCCTCATACAATATAATGTCAACATGGAAACTGACCAGAAGCAACACACCAGAGGCTTGAGGAACTCAGCATTTATACAGAAAGGTGCCGGAAAAGGTCCAGTAGCATCATGAAGGGTCGCACCCACCCTGCTTGTGGACAGTTCTTCCATCTCCCATCAGGGAGGAGGTTGCCTAGCACCCACACCAGGACTAACAGACTCAGAAACAGTTACCTTCCTTAAGCAGTGAGGCTAATCAGCACCTCCATCCACTAACCCCCCCCCCCCACACCACCCCAACACCACCTCACTTTACCATTCAGTCGGTCACCTTATATATCGACACTCCTGTGCTGAGTGTCACTTTATGGAGATACAATCAATCTATGTATAGAAGTTCTCTTGTGTATTTACATTTCTTGTGTTTTCATACTATTGTGCTCTTTAACTTATTGTGTTTCTTTTTGTGATGCATCAAATCCGGGGTAACAATTATTTCGTTTTCCGTTACACCTGTGTACAGAAAATGACATTAAACGATCTTGAACCTTGAGTCAGGCAGCATCTGTGAAGAGGAATAAACAGTTGACATTGCAGTTTGAGAATTCTTCGGAACTGAAAATGAGGAGGAGAGGAAGGTGAGGGGAGGGAAAGGACCATACAGCTGGCCCTCCTTATCCGCGAGTTCCGCATGCACAAATTCAACCAACCGCGAGTCGAGAAAACCTGGAAGTGCTCTTCCAGCACTTGTTGTTCGAGCATGTACAGACTTTTTTTTCTTGTCATTATTCCCTAAACAATGCAGTACAACAACTATTTTACATAGCATTTATATTGTATTAGGTATTATAAGTAATCTAGAGATGATTTAAAGTATTTGGGAGGATGTGTGCAGGTTATCGTGGATCGTGATTGAAAAAAAATCAGAAGTTCTCTTACTAAGTAAGTCAGAACAGGTACATCCAGTATTATTTAGCGTCAGTTAGTCAAACACTTGTCTTAGTTTATAGTATATATTTTACCTTTCTATGCATATAAAACATTTAAGAGCATATGATTCAGCACTGGGCTTGGGAACAGAAGTTCCCAAGTTCAATCCAGTGACAGATCACTCCCAAGCGCGCTCTCCATCCAGGCTGGGTTGATGTGGAGGATCAAATCCCAAAACCCCAAAACACAATAATTAAACCACTGTGTTGCTTAGTAATAATTGTAGTTTTCATCCGGGAAGGGCCTTTCTCACTTTATCCTTTAAAATTGTTCCTATCGTTGACCGACTGTAGCCTAAAACTTTTCCAATGACCAATGGCGTTTCACCTCTTTCCGATCGCTTTATTATTTCCACTTTATTTTCAATCGTAATCATGATTATTTTTGTGAACAGAAACACTGCGGATTCAGAGCTCCGCAACCGGATCCTAATGTCCACCGCATTGAGTCAGGTTGAATAAGGGACTTGAGCATCTGTGTTTTTTGGTATCCGCGAGGGGTCCCGGAACCAATCCCTCGTGGATAAGGAGGGCCGACTGTTAGCAGTAGGTGTTAGGCGAAATCAGCTGAGGGGGAAGGTTGATGGGTGGGGAAGGGGGATGAAGTGAGAAGCTGGGAGGGTATAGATGGAGGAGGTGAAGGGCTGAAGAAGGAATCTGTTAGGACATAAGTATAGGCTCATCTTTTACAGAACCAGATCTTATAAAATTGATATTTCGTGAAAATCTATCCTATTTGGACCAATAGTGTGAAGATTCTTTCATTCTAAACACACAATTTGTAGAATACAGCCCTTCAAGAATAGGATCCATTTTCATTGCATTGACTGAGAGGAGTGGAAGGGGTTTTACTGAAAGCCAGTGGGTGATTCTACTGTGACATTATTATCTGTCAGTCAGTAGAGATAACAATATTTTGAAATATTTTGTTTCTTGCCATACCATGCTTTGATTCACTAAAGCGATTCACATTTATATATAAAAAATAATAGTGTAGATGTGGAATCGACCTTTCTAGCTAAAAAGGAAATGCTTATTTTTTTTACATAAAATAATATCTACATGCACCACTGAATTGAATTATTTTAGATAAAAATGCAATTTGAACCTGCTACATCGGTTTTAGTAACACAGCATGAATTTTCACTGAATGTTAATATACATCAAAATGAAATGACCAGTGGTTAGAAATCAATACATTTCATAAGAATTAAAATCATAACAAACCCAGCAAAAACATAGAATGTGGATATAATTATTCTAAAAATTGTTGATACAATTCAGATGTGAAAAATATCCTAGCTAAGGGACTTCTCTGTTTGCATTTCTGCTGCAGGCAAGTTTAACGTCTGCTGCTTCAATTGATTTTTTTTTTTGCTCGGTTCAATATAAAACTGAGGTCTCAATGAATAGAGCCCAAAGGACTGGGTCTGATGGGAAATGATGGGTAGGAGGAGGGATGAGGAAAGGAAAAGCAGTTAAAGTCAGTTTTAAATGAATGTCACCACTGGCAAGATATACTTGTTTTGCTAATTTCTTTCCTAAGAGTTATTTATATTAATGAGAAGGAAAATATCGAAGAGAGGCATTTAACATTCAAGAAGCAAAATTGAAATAAAGAAAATTAAATGAAAAGAACATAATGAACTATAAAAGGGACATCATTACAATTTGTAATGACCCATCACTGACAATTTTATTTTTGGCTTGTCATTTAGAAATCAGAGCAATAACAGCTAAGTTTTGAACCTCACATTTAACATCGACAGGCATTTAACATTTCACACTCAAAAATACACCGAAATCTACCCTTTCAGTGCCAATTATAATCTGGATTGCTGATATCAAGTTGCTTCAAATGTAGACTATCTCCAAGCTCATGCTTTCATTGCATTGCCACCTAGACCACTAACACTGAAACCACTGGAGTCTGCTCCCTCCAGTATTTGTGGACAGGGCATAAACAACAGTTTAGGAAATATAACTCGGTTTGGCAGGTTGCGTGGAAATGTGGTGATGTTGGTCCAGACAGAGGAAGCATTTATAGTTGCAGTATGCCGTTTTAAAATCTGCACTGCTCTTAAATTTAGTCTCAGTGGACAACAGGCATTGGAGAAAATTCAGTCACAAAAGAACGAGTCTGAAATTCTAAATGAAATACAGAATAGTGTGTATGGATGGCAAGATACTTGCAATACAGAAGTGGAGACCTTTTGGTAGTATATGGCATAGGATGAGAATGGTAAATTACTGATTTCTCATCCTTTCCGCAGCTAAACAAGGCTTAAAGTCTTCACAAGCTCAACAAAGCTAAGCATTGTATTTCATAGTTACTGTACATTTTATACGCTTCACAGAGTTATTTCATATTTACCCTCAAGCAATGCTTATAAACCTAAGACTATCAGTCTGTACAGCATTAAATAGTTTGCAGTAAGGTACATGTGGTGGTGGGGCTTGGGGGGTTCAATTAAACAGAGATAACATTCTCCTGTCACAAACAAGAAAAAATCTGCAGATGCTGGAAATCCAAGCAACGTACACACACACACACACACACACACACACACACACACACACACACACACACACACACACACACACACACACACACACACACACACACACACACACACACACACACACACACACACACACACATTCACAATGCTGGAGGAACTCAAGCTAGGCAGCACCTATGGAAAAGAGTACAGTCGATGTTTCAGGCCGAGACACTTCATCAGTACTGGAGTCCTCCAGCCCTGATGAAGGGTCTTTGCCTGAAACATCGACTGTACTCTTTTCCATAAATGCTGCCTGGCCTGTGAATGGCAATATTAGCTATTCATATGTCAGACAAGAAAGATTGTTCAGAATTTCCAAAAATGCTGAGGTATATGAGGAAGAGCAACTGAAGAAAGACAAGGAAGGCTTGTAAACTCACTCAGTTAATGTGGTGGAAATAATGATATGCAAGGGCCTGTAGTACACATGGTATCTGCTGACTAAATACTCCTGGTCAGTGGCCTGAGATGTTTTGTTTTGAGGCTCTCATTTGGATTAACCAATTACATACATTGAAAAAGAAGAGGAAGACAAGTGGTAGAAAACTCCTTGCATTTCTTGGAACATCATGCTCAGTTCTGGTCGCTTCATGATCGGCAGAATTTAGAAGCTTTAGAGAAGGTGGAGAGGAGGTTTACCAGTGTACTACTTGGATTAGAGAGCATCTCTTATGAGTGAGCCAGGGCTTTTCTGTTTGGAGTGCAGGGGGATTAGAAGTGACTCGATAGAGTAGTACAAGACGTTAAGAGGCATGGATTGAATGGATAGCCAGCCACTTTATCCCAAGGTGGAAATGGCTAATACGATGGGCACAATTTTAAGGTGATTGGAGGAAAATATACGGGGAGAGATGTCATGCTAAGTTTTTTATACAGCGTGGTGTGTGCATGGAACATCCTGCCAGGAGTGATAATACAGGAAGATACAGTAGGGACATTTAAGAGACTCATAGACAGGTATGTTAGAAAAATGGAGGGCTATGTAGGAGGGAAGGGTGAGATTGATCGTAGATTAGGTTAAAACATTGTGGGCTGAAGAGCCTATACTGTGCAGTAGTGTTCTATGTTCTATGTTCCCTGTTCTCATTCCTACCTCTACTGCAGCCAGAAGCAAGAAGCCAACTGAAGAGAGATAGGATTCAACCCTTCGGCATTTAGCATTATCGGCAGAAACTGATTCATTCTGACATGACCCTATCATTTCCCCCAACAGTTAATATTTTTCTGAATGATGTGGGTGGGTGAAATGATAAATTAGCGCAGGGCAATGCACAACTCACAGGGAAGCCAGATATGTGATCCCAGTGAAACATTCATCTTCAGTCAGTTGTGCTAATCTTGTGAACGTGTATCGGATTTGGAAGTGGAATCGTGGAGGTGAGTGCACTTCCATGACAACAGTGACCAAACTTGAGTTTCTCTCCCACTATATCTAGGTAGGGGATATTAGATCCTGGAAGCTGGGTTTTCCCATAGTGACGTAGGGAGCATTGCTAAGAAAAGTTGGCAAATGTCTGCAAAATATAGAAATCTTGGAAGATTTTCCTTCAGTGGATAGAAGAAAGGGATGGCAAGAGAATATAATGGAATATCACTGGAATATTCTCTAAGAAAGAACGTGCTGGTATTGGAGAGGGTCCAGAGAAGATTCATGAGAATGATCCTGGGAACAAAAGGTTTGATGTGTAAGAAGCATTTGATGATTTTGGGCCATTCTTGCTGGAGTTTAGAAAAATGGGGAGAGATCTCATTGAAATCTGTTGAGTATTGAAAAGCCTAGATGGTGTGGACATGGAAAGGCTGTTTCCTATTGTGGGGGAGTCTAGGACCAAAGGACACAGCCTCAGAAAAAAAAGTATGTCCCTTTAGAACAGATAAAGTTCAAATTTCTTTAGCCAGATGGTGGTGAATCTGTGGAATTTATTGCTTCAGACAGCTGTGGAGGCCAAGTCATTAGACATATTTAAAGCAAAATTTGTTATATTCTTGATTAGTAAGGGTATCAAAGGTTTCAGGGAGAAAGTAGGAGAATGGGGTTAAGGGGGATAATAAATCAGCCATCATAGAACTGTGGAGCTGACTCAATGGGCTATGTGGCCCAACTCTACTCCTATGGTTCATGGTCTTATGAAATATCTTGTTAGGGGATATTAGAACCTGGAAGCTGAATTATCCCATAGTGATGTAGGGGATCATTACCAAGAAAAGACAAAACATGCAAAGTATAGAAGTCTTGGAAGGATTTCCTTCAGAATATAAAAGAAAGCGATGGCAACAGAGCATAAGGCCAGTTTAATGTGATATTGTTAGGGAGAACTTCTCTACAATATCGTATTAACAGCAACCAATAATTTCTGCACAGATCCTAAAGAATATCTCCCCAATTCTTTCCAACTCTGCCATAGAGTATAGCAATTGAAGTGTGAAAATATTGGCATTAGTTTCCTATATATGAAAATGTGTTTTTGTATTCTGGAATCCTCCATTTATAGAAGCTGACAGAGAAAGTATTTGCCCCCCCCCCCATCCAAACCTATTCACTTATGGCAAATTGCAGGATTCCCTGTATGTGTAACTGCCAGATTTATCTGAATATCAACAGACATAGCATTTTGCATGGGAAGCATTTCTGAGATGTGACAAATCTTTTATGATTTCTAAGATCAATAGTTGCATGATATCCCATTACACTAATTCACAGATTTCAGAATCATCACCATCTTTCACAGTGCTGACAAATATGCTTCCAACAACTCTATTTTGATTTTAGATTTCCAGAAGCTGTAGTATATCAGGCTCATAATTCAAAATTCTAACTTTGGTTGATAGATAGGTTCAGCTATCAACTGCCTTGATACCCAGTACTGGTCTGAAACCATCCTCAACCAGCCATGACCTCATCACTCTCCTTTACAAGCACACTTACAATGTTCTTTTTTTGTCCATATTCACGTTCGCCGCAGGAGCATTAAGTTACTGTTTCATTTAGAAAGACATTTGAGCAAATTACTATTAATACATTGCTTACGATGAATAAAACTGTTTATTTCAAAGTGGTAAAACAACATAAATCTTTGTTGACAGGCTTTCCAAGCTCTCACTTTGGTTCTTGACATACGAATTAATGAAACAATAAATAATGCCACTTCTGATATGTATCCAAACTAAACTCTAGAGGTAAATGAGACCTTAATGTCAGCAATGACTATTGCTATTTCATTGATTTTGTTCCAATTCATTGTGATTCTGGCTAGCATAAATACAGGTGATTGCACCAGGATTGAACTTCTGTAGGTGGGAAGGATCATAAATTAAGTTTGCAGCACATGAAAGAGATGTAGAGGTGTCTTTGTTCAAGTGAAATGATACCTGGAAGCTTTGTTGTTTCAATTCCACTTAACAACATTTGATCTTCTTTGCCTTATTTACTCTTCTGGCCATGGCTGTTTTTTTTTACAGGCTGAACTCAAGTTACCCTTGGGAAGGATGTGATGAGTCACTTTCTTAACCATGGTGTTTCTGACGAAAGTAGCTCCACAGGATTGTTGGGGAGGAAATTCCTGCAATACAATCCAACAACAGTGAAGGATTGTCAATACTTTTCTAAATTGGTATAGTACACCTATTGGAGTGAAACCTGTGGTGAAAGTTTTCTCACAGACCTAAAGCCCTCGTTTTTTGAGGTAGGAAATGTGAGTTTGGTGGGTAGGTGAGCAAATGCAGGGGAAAATATATAACGAAGCTGCAGTAGACTGGTGAATGTGGAGTTTGCTTATGGAAATGGATAGGCCACTAATCAATTGGGCTTCTTGAGAGTTGATGGAGCAGCACTCATCCAGACGTATGAGGAGTATTTTATCATATTTCTGCGTTGTACTTTGTAGATGGGGGAATGTCAGGAGATGAATCACCCTCTGCAGGATACCCAGCTTTTGACCTGTTCTTGTATCCACAGCATGTATGTGGCTGATCCAGCTGAGTTCCAGTGACAGGCTGTTCAAAGGCACTGTCAAAGGTAGGTGCTTTATCTCTTTCTTATGGCCGTGAGTAGTCGTGGCGAAACCCAAAAAGGCGTGGGTGAGTATCTTATTGGTGACTAAGTAGTGCTTGTTAGTGCTCTCAATGGCGACTTCCTTCACTTGCTTGGTGATTGAGCATGGGCTCACATGGCTGTAATCAGCTGTTTGGACTTGTCCTGCTTCTTGTGGACCGGGTTTATTGGCAGGTTTCCTCGTTGTCAGTCAAATGTCAGTGATTCAACTGTAATGGAACATATTGGCGAATGGTGTAACTGGTTCTGGAATGTGTGCCTTCAGTTCTACAACTGGGTCATGCAATCTTATAGCTGTTGCTGTATCAAGTACTCCCATCTATTTATTTAACATTAATTTATTTACAGATACAGAACAGACCAGACCCTTCCAGCCCAACAAGCCACACTGCCCAGTAGCCCACCTACTTAACACAAGTCTGATCACAGGACAATTTACAAAGACCAAGTACCTACTAAGCAGTACGTCTTTGGACTATGGGAGGAAATCAGAGCACCTGGAGGAAACCCATGCAGACACGGGTAGAATGATTGAACACCTTACAGATTGAACTCTAAGCTGCAGAACTGTAATAGTGTCATGCTAACTGCCACGCTCCTGTGGAACCCACAATTATCTCTCAATCGTGTAGAGTGAAATCAAATTGGCTGGGGACTACCTATCGATATGGTGATATCTCAGGACACATGTCACACGGGAACATAGTCTCGGTTATTTTACTTTCCTTTCTGCTTTTCTCCAATGTTCTTTTGAAAATACTGCCTCTTTAAATTTCACTTCCTATGATTGATGCTTGTCCCCTTAGCAACTGGAGCAACCATTGCAACAATTAATTAACTAATATAGTCTTTTCAAGATTCAGCACAGTAACAGGCCTTTCTGACACAACAAGTCCACACCACCCAATACACCCATGTGAACAATTAACCTACTAACCTGTAAGACTTTGAAATATGAGAGGGAACTCCAGCACCTGGAGGAAATCCAGACAGTCACAGGGAGAACACACATACTCCTTACAGACAGTGGCGGAATCAAACTCGGGTTACTGGCATTGTATTAGTGTTACAGTAACCACTATGTTACTGTGCTACCATTAAGTGAACATAATTGCTATTGGCAGGTTGGTGATCATGGGAATATTCCCCCAATGCTGCTGCTCCCTTATAACGTCCTGAGACATTTTCCAGCTAACGGTTGTTGGAAACCACGGTTTTTTAAATAATACCTTTTATAAGATTTGTACAAACTCATGTATTTTTCAGACTCACTAGCAGAAAGCTCTATAGCAGCTAAACTAAGAAATTATCTCCTTTCTCATTTTTCTTTGGCTAGGTATCAGCACATTACCCGCATGATGCAATTGTTTTAATTATGCAGCCTATTAACTAATTTATTTGTATCTAAGGAATTTCTTTAGCTTATCTATAAAAGTGATAGATTTTTCAGAAGCACCATTTTTATTCTTTAGTCTTAGCATTAATTCCCATCTTAGCATCGTTTCTCAGCTTTGATTAGTCTGTTTAGGGTTTGTATGTTTGCTTGCACTCTAAGATAAACTGAGATCCTGAAATTAAAACTGCTCACTATTTTTGACTCCCAGAAGAACCCTAAAGATCAGAAAATAAACTGGGATCCAACAGGGTACAAATTCGGACCTGACCAATTCTTCTTTTTGCCCAGGTATTCTGAAATCTTCTATTGCCCTATGAATTGGTAATGACTCAGACTGGACATCAGTCCATTCGCCTTATCCTACATCTCTTAACTGCACCAGTTGGAATACAAATACTTCCCAGGGTAATGTACACGAATGCCAAATATCATCACATAGTTCACACATGAGAACTACCATTTTTTTTTGTTGTCCATTTATTTCACAAGGGAGAGAAAATGAGGTTTATCTGCCATGAGCAAAATTTCTTGCATAATCCCAGAGTAATGTACACAAATGCTAAATATCATCACATAGTTCACACATGAGAACTACCATTATTTTTTTTGTTGTCCATTTATTTCACAGGGGAGAGAAAATGAGGTTTATGTGCCATGAGCAAAATTTCTTGCATATACTTTGAATGCTCATTGAAGCCTTCTGAAATGACAAAAGCTGGACAACAATGGAACAAACCGAACCACGCTGTTCCCCTCAGTAAATGCTTGATATATTGAATGTTTGAAGTATTTATTATTAAAAAAGTTTTCCCACAAGACGCAAAAATAAACAGCCACATAAAGTCAATATTATTTCAATGTGTAAGATCTGTCAGCACATTCTTGACCTTGCTGTCATTTTTCAGAACAGAGACAAGAGCAAAATAAAACCATGCATAGATCTGATGAAAAATGGGTTTTGTCAGCAACAAAAGAGCAGGGGATCTGTAGAGAATAAGTTCAGCCTTTAAATAAAACATCACTGAAACTATTTTCTCTGGCTCTGCTCGATTTAATGATGATCTGTATAAATTTTGTAGAACAGTCTTCTCTGCAGCTGCTTAGAAAGTGCAACAATAGCATAATAGTGGAGTCCTAATTAGAAACAGGAATCTTACAGAGAATTGCGGAGGCCAGCTGCATGGCACTGCTGCTTCCTGGTTGACTTTGTAAAACATTTTGATTATGATAAAGATATGCATTAACTAAGGGTGACGTCTGGCTCTGCAAAATGGTGGACGAGTGCAGTAGAAATTATTAAAAAGACTAAGCCATGATAACACCAACTAAATGAGCTAATTGTTCCATCCCAAAGGCATTTTTCCTGCTACCTGCCCTTGTACAGCTGCTAAAAAACATACACATCACTTTTCTTTTAATGTTACAAAAGCAAGGCAGCTATTGTTTCGAGGAGTAGCAGATGGGTACATGATGACCCTAACACTGGCTCGATGCGATACTGAAAAATAATATAGTGTTAAGATGAATAAAATTACCATGAGTAGTTTTACGGCAAATGACTGGAATGCAAAGATTACATTAAGGGCGTTAATCACTTCATTGACATATTTCTGTTACTGCTCCAGGAGGTCCAATCCTACTTTGTACTGATATGTGTTATGAATTTCATTGCTACCTGCACCAGTGCCAATGTCACTCTGTAGTTTTTATTCAAACTTCAAAATTGTACCTCCATTCAAGAAAATTCATTGTCTCTAGAACCTCATGTAGCTAAATCAAAAATAACAATAGCTGGCTTAGCAATATTAACAGCTAAATCAGGCAATGGTAATTAAATACACAGAGAAAGGAAAAACAACCCATAAAAGAAACACTGTGTTAAACATGATGGATTTTTTATATCAAGCTGGCTGCAGTGAACCTTGCAAAGAGCTAACTAAAAGTTAGCGTTGCAATCTTTAAATTGAGCTTCAGGAGGTTTTCACATCCTCATTTAAAACCAACAGCAGCAGTTTGTGCAACCTTTATATGCATATATAATATCATTGTCATTCAGTTTTATAGGTTTCCAGAGTAGCAATAAAAATGTTAGCACAAGGAAGCATAACACAAAGTGTAAGATATGCACTTTGTAAAATTGTTCAGAGCAATCCTTTTAGCTGTTATTAATCAAAGACTTGTATGCTTTGTGATTGCTGGGAGATGGACCATTTTCTGTGCTAACATTTCTTTCCACTTATCTCTCTTGCTCTCTCCTCTGGGATCCTAAATGTACATTTATATCACTTTTGCCATATGCTGCTGGCTGTTTCTCCTTAATGTACAACAGTTATTACTTCTGGGCTGAGCAGGTGATAGTTGTTTTTTTTTGCCCGGTACTACAATGTTATGAGCCTGGATCAAGGATATCAGTTTCCAATATTTTCACAAAAGGTTTGTACGTTTGTTACACGAAGACGTTTTTACTGAACCAAATCTAACTTAATTTAAAGGGAGTGAATTTTTTTCCTAGCTGGTAATTCAAAACAGCCAATAGTAGATTGGCAGCCATTTTATTTTTTTGATTCTCTTCAAGAAGACAACTGGAGCAGTATTAAGCCACTCCTAAGAAAACTGAATCATGGAGAGTATGAGACAGTCTACATATTTACTGCTGACCACTTTACTCTATTGTCCATAATTTATTTCCACTCATTGTCCGGAGATAACAAGATTAATTTATAATATTCTGTCCTACCTAGCCTGTCATACGATTAATCATCTGTGGTAATTTGAGTTTTTAAATGACTGCATGGGTCTACATTAATTGTTTGACTACCCTTCCTTTTTAATTATGATTTACAGGCAAGTAACACCACTTATGTTTTGTATCTCCAAAGCATAAAATTAATTTGAAGAAAAAGACAAGAGCCCAAGAGATATGAGTCTTGGTTTGTGTTTACTTCCAAGCGAGGCATGCACATATCAAGTGATGATAAAATATTCACAATATGTTCATAATACTACTGAAAAATAATACATAACAATTTATGTTTAGTGTGTGTTTTTTTTCTCCTAATGCTAGTGGAAGCTTGTTTCAGGAAAAGTAAGTAACATCATTTATCAAATGCCAAAAGTGCAGACTCTGTAAGTGTTACAAGTTCAAATAATATTACAAATTCACAGAAAATGATAGATGTTGCATGTGATAATCTCAAAAATCTGTGGACAATGACCTTAGTGTATTCCAAATGATAAGAATTGACCAGTGTCGTCCATGCTAAATTGCCAGAGTTTCTATAAGTAGCAAACGGGCATCTCACTTACATATGACATCAGTCAGAAACTGGTGTTGTCTATGTCTAACTCCTCAAGACCTCAGTATTTCCTTTACATCTCCCTTGAGTATCTGTGAAAGGCCTGGATAGTGTGGACATGAAGAGATTGTTTCCATAAATGGGAGAGTCCAGGATCAGAAGGCCCAGCCAAAGGATAAAGGGACATCCCTTTAAAACTGAGATGAGGAATTTATTCAGCCAAAGGGTTGTTGTTATGTGGAATTCATTGCAACAGGGGGCAGTGAGGTCTATTCATTGGGTGTACTTAAGGCAGACATAGATAAGTTCTTTACAGGTAAAGGACTTAAACGTCATGGTAAGAAGGTAGAAGAAGGGGTCAAAAATATCAACTGTGATAGATATTTTTAACCATGGTAATGATAAGCACAACGATATTACAGCTCAGTACATTGGAGTTCAGAGTTCAATTCCAGCACCATCTATCTGTAAGGAGTTTGTTCATTCTCCCACGACTGCGTGGGGATCCTCAAATGCTCCGGTTTCCTCCAACAATCCAAAGACGTACCGATTAGTAGGTTAATTGGTCACTATAAATTGTCCTATGTTTACATTAGGTTTAACTTAGTGATTTACTTGGTGGTACAGTTCGTTGTGCAGGAAGGGCCTGTTCTGTATTGTATCATCGAGTGATAGAGAAGCACAGCACAAAAAACAGGCACTTTGGCCCATCTAATCAATGACAAAACCATATAATCTGCCAACTTCCATCAACTTGTACCAGGACCATAGCCCTCCATATCCCTACTATCCAAGCACCAACCCAAACTTCTGTTAAACGTTGAAATCGAGCTCACGTGCACCATTTGCACTGGCAGCTCATTCCACACTCTCATGACCCTCTGACTGAAGAAGTTTCCCTTCATGTTCCCCTTAAATTTCTCACCTTTCACCCATGACTCCTGGTTGTAGTCCCACCCAATCTTAGTGGAAAAAGCCTGCTTACATTTGCCATATCAATACCCTTGTACTTTTGTATACCTATATCATATCTTCACTCAATATTCTATGTTCTAAAGAATACAGTCCTAGCCTATTCAATCTTTCCTTATAACTCAGGTCCTCCAGACCCCGCAACACCCTTGTAAATTTTCTCTGTACTCTTTCAACCTTGTTTACATCCTTCCTGTAGGTCGATGACCAAAACTGCACACAATACTCCAAATTAGTTCTCACCTGCGTCTTACACGATTTCAACGTAACATCCCCTCTCCCATACTCAATACATTGGCTTATTAAGCTTTCTTTAGCACCCTATCTACCTGTGACACCATTTTCAATGAATCATGTACCTGCATTCCCAGATCTACCACAGTCCTCCATACCCAACCATTCACTATGTGAGACCTACCCTGGCTAGTCCTACAGAAGTGCAAAACCTCACATTTGTCTGCATTAAAATCCATTTGCCATTTTTCAGCCTTCTTTTCCAGCTGGTGCAGTTCCCTCTGCAAGCCATGATAGCCTTCCTTACTGTCCACTACACCCCCAATCCTGGTGTCATCTGCAAATTTGCTGATCCAGTTAACCACATCATCATCCAGATGATTGATCTAGATGACAAACAACAAAGGACCCAGCACCAATCCCTGCGGCACACCCCGAGTCACAGGCCTCCAGTCAGAGAGGCAATCCTCTGGCTTCTCTCACAAAGCCAATGTCTAATCCAATTTACTACCTCATCCTGAACGCTGAGCAACTAGACCTTCGCTGAATAAAATAAAATAATTCAACACCAGAACAGACTTGATAGGACGTATGGTATAATTCTGCTTCTATATCTTATCACCTATCAATTTTTTAAAAGAAACTGTAACCTGTTTAATAATGAATTCAGGCAGCTCCTTCCATTTGAAAGTTCCTGTTGACTTCCATTTGCACTCACCTGCAGAATGATGAGCATCAACTTGGTCATTCTGTCCTCCAAATGTACGACAAATCCCTATTGTACTGAGAATGGGAGAATTCACAGTACAGGGCCCCTAAGCTCTGCATATTGGTGATATCCTACATTTTGTGAAGGTCTGTTAAAAAGTACCACCACAAAACTGATGGGGAAATCACAAACTTATCCACCATCTTTCTGATGTGTGAAACTCCAAGAAAATATTGAAGAAACTTGATTCTTTCAGATCCACAAGGGCATTTCCATATTTCTCAATAACAGAGGAGATGTTTTGACTTGTGATGTCTACGCCAGGTTTCTGAGCTTAGCCATCGATCCCATTCCCTTCCTTATTTTTATGAAGCGAATTCTCTGTCCCATGCCCATCAATTCCTCCCTCCATCTGCAACAGGGGCAATTTACTGTAGCCAATTTGGTATGAGGGAGGAAATTGGAGCACCAGGCAATCCATTGTGGCCACAGGAAGAGGATGTAAATTTTACATGGGCACTAATGTCAGGATTGAATACAGGTGGCTCGGACTGTGAGGCAGCAGCTGTACCACTGTGTCCCAGTACTTGATGACCTATTTCCATAATAGTGGGTAATTAATATAAACACAAGAGATTCTACAGTTGCTGGAAATCCAGAGCTACATACACAAAAAGCTGGAGGAACTCAGCAAGTCAGGCAGAATCCATGGAGAGGAATAAACATTTGATGTTTTGGACTGAGACCCTTCATCAGGGTAATTAACATTCCTAACAGCAAGAATAGTGGATTGAATATTTTTGGGCAGGGTCCCTAACAGGTAAACTACATTTCCCGCTCTACTTTTCTCAATGTTCCTGATAATTACTTAACACCAAATTTAAAGAGGAGTAAATAGTCCCACTGGTTAATGATCATATTTTAGCTCCCTCTGCTCTATGAATACTGCTCTCTCCAGTTTAGAAACTGTTTCCAAAAACTTAATGAACAATTGACAGGCTTCAACACTAGCTTTTGTCCAGTACCTTGCTTCAACTTCTTCCAATTAACGTTAAGGGAACAGGATGAAAAGATCATTGTGAACCGCAGGAACCTCAGTTCCACATAAAAGTAAGTTCAGCAGTATCATTTCCCCAAAGTGGTGCCTTGCTCAAAAAGAGTCTGCCTGAAGAATAAAGCTAAAGCATTAACCTGCTGAGTTGCTTGGCCACACATTTTCTTTTAGTGCAAATTCCAAACACTTAATCCATTATAAGATTATTAACTTCATGTTAACCGGTACACAACACCTCATGAAATCTTCACAAATTCTGTTCATTTGTTCTAATCCGTCTTCTCTCTATTTTGACCTGAAAATTCCACAGGCATTAGTCAAATGAAAAATGAACTGAGTCAATTGGATTTATTAATTAAATTATGGACCTTGAAAGCTTAGAGTAAAATTAGTTCACAATGTTTGTGAATTTTCTGTATTCTCAGTCAAAAAAAAACCTTAAACTGCTTGATGTTCTATCTGTGTATGATTTGAAGGCAAAAGAACCATTGACAGTGAAAGAAGACAAATCCTGATACCTCTTTACTAAGTGAATGTTGCTCCCAATACCGACAATCTTATCGAAAAAAAATCTTAAAGCACACGGAACTCCAGACTGGGACTATTTTGTTCTAGTATTCGCCTTCATCATATGCCGCTCATTCCCCAGAGAGATGTGACCTGAAATAAATATGCACTTTCTGATTCATTATTACTAATTAGTCTACTGCTTGTTCTTGCACTATGAACCCAGGTCACAGAGGTGGGCTGACTGTTGAATCCATTTGTGGTGAAGGGCAAGGCTACCTTATTGTCACTCATCCCAAAATTCATGCTGACACAAAGTCATTTGTCATGATTATACTGTAGAAAGCAATGTTATCATTCTAGATTACAGAAGCATGTCTATAAATAACAGATGCGAACAATACACCAAAAAATCTGATCTACTATTAACTAAAAGTCAATTAAATTTAAACCATAATATAGCAAATATTTAAAATACAGAAAACACAAAGTACACTGCAGATGCTGTGAAGCTGGATGAACTCAGCAGGTCAGGCAGCATCCGTTGAAACGAGCAGTCAATGGAGGCTGCCCGACCTGCTGAGTTCATCCAGCTTGTTTGTACGTGTTGATTCAAAATACAGATAGGTTCATTTTTTAAACTATTATAAATTAATGAAAATATAAAGTACAAAATGGATCTGTAGAGATTGTTTTTGATTATTCTCAGGCCTTATCATTTCGTTTTGGAAATTGCTATTCATAAATTTACTCATCGCAGTTTTCCTGCATAAATATTCTTATCTGGACCGTATAGTGTAACCTAAGTGCAACTCTCTCTCTGATAATTTTGTCTCTCTCCCTCCCCACCCTAACCTTGCCACCTTCAGGCCCAGTGTTTCACAAAGAGAACGCACCTCAAATCCAGTACTGCATTGAAGATCTTTGTGCCCAGAGCTACAGGGAAGGGGTAGTGGGCAGAAGGATCTGAATCCACAAAGTCCTAACTACAACATCGGAGTAAAACTAACTGAGCCAAAGCTGACACCTTCTGTATCCCCTGCTGCATATTGCAAACCCCATGGAGTTCAGAGTCAATCCAATTTATCCCCTGCCAATTTATGTTATTGCTTAATATATTAAAAATCAACTAGGCATAAAGGTACTAGAACCAGTGTTTATTAACAACATTATAGATCTTTCCCTTGAATATTTTGGCCATCTGTCCCCTGGCGAAGCTCTAAGGGATAAGAAATTCTCATGCTCCCTGACAAGCAATGGGCATCCATCCAAACTTTGAACAGAAATACTTTAACTATGTATATGAAAATTAATCAGTGGAAGTGTAACTTCCATTTCCTGAATGGAAGTTAGACTAATGCTGACTTAGAAAGGAGATAGCCTAGAGCAGATATTACTATAAATATCTCAGCTATGAAGTTTTGACATTAACCTGATTTGACCTAAATTTCATCAGATGGAAAAGATATGTTAGTAGTCTTTGACACATTTTTCATCATATTTTGCTGGCTACTAATGAAACTGCAAAAACAAGCAATCTCAAATTGCACATCCTCAGTTTGAAATTCCACAGCTTGTAATGCAATGACACCGCCTTATACAATGATCCTTTATCGGTTCTCCAGCTGTTAATGAGACTTCGACTATTACAAACTTTGGAAGGTTTGTTAGTTCAGCTGCAGAAATTTCAGAGTTGAGGTGAAGTGGTCAGTGCAATGAAGTAATCCCTGGTATGCTGAAAAAGACTGCCTCAGATTCTTATGATACCTTGGTCAAAGGAAAGCTTAATTCCACCATCGTTGAGTATGTCCCATGAAGATCAGAACTGCATTAGTGGGCACACTGGAATACCTACTTTATAGCAGGGCATCGGCAGCAGAGGACAGAGGGAATTTTGAAGTACATACAGTGCTGTGCAAAAAGTCTTACACACACACACTTGTCAACATGGAGCAGAGAGCAAGTTTGTAAATCTGGTGGGAGCCAGATTGCCAGATTTACATCCCAAAGGATGTTGGGAATGGTGAGCATGGAGTGCTGCAGGAGGGGGGTGGGACAGGTGGCAGAGAAGGGTTGCCGGCATCGAGTGCAGTCACACCCAGTTCTGACACCAGGCAAGGTCATTTGATTCCAAGCAATTAGTTTATTGATCGTCACAGAATGTCTCTCTGGTGGTTCCAGCTTCTTCCCCTCTTCGTTCCCCTTTTCCTAACCATGATATTGCTCTCCCTACCCCCTTCACGCTCTCAGTCCACAATACAGACCCATATCTGAATCAGGTTTATCATCACTCACATACGTTATAATTTGCACAGTACTTTACATTAGCATCTCTGAGAATGATTGCCAGAAACATGAAAAGGAATGAACTTAATTTTAGGCAGCACTGTGCGGTGAAGGGCAGTTATATTAGGGAAAGACAATGCTCTGAGATATGGCAGAAGTGACCCTTGCCATCAAAGTCATTTCCTCATGACTCTGGATTGTAAATTCAGCAATAAGATGAACTCTGCACCCCTGTAATACATTCTGCCATTTTGTTCCATGATTGCTTCCACGCTTAGAAGGTGAAACATCTGTTTGGGGCATGGACTGAAGTGTAATCACATCCACAATTATTAGGACTGACGTTCAAGGAAACCAATACATTAGCTCATATCCTGCAGTGCCAGGTTTGTCTAGAAAATAAGGAAGAAAAACATTACGAATATGAAATTGCTTTTTCTGTTGGAAATTAAGTCCTTGCTTACTTCACTAATGAAACTTGATAATGAAAACAAGTAAATTAATAAACTTCTCTCAAGAGCACATTTCCTTTGTAAACAAATTAGGCTTCCTCAGACCTGATTCTCTGACTGCCGTCCGTAAACCCACTCTGCATTACTGCAAGTCCAGGAACACTGTTGGTACCTGGGTTTTGTATATAAGCTATAATTCAATGCTACAGAAACTTAAATGTATACTGGGCTACCAATGAGGGGATTCTAAGTAGGTGCATGGATAGAAACCTGGGTTGAGAGGGATAATGAATCAGCCACGATAGAGTGGCAGTGCAGACCCAGCCTAATTCTGCTCCTATGTCTTCTGGTGTTATATGTAGTACATATTTTACTAATGTCACGGTGAATCAAAGTAATACATTTCATAGAGTTATTGAGCAGGAAGGAAAAAGTAGAAATAAAGTGGTGAAGATTGAATTCAAAATGGGAAAAACATGGAGCTAAGAAGATATATGTATATCCCAGAAAGCAATTGAAAGAGAAAATGAAGTAACTATAAAGAAGCCAACTAAAAGTTGATGATGTGAAACCTTCTCAGGTGTATAATACATGACAACATTTATAAAATCAGTGAATGATTTCGGAGAATAAACATATATTTGCAAAAGACTAATTATGTCTATTAAACTTAATATTCTTGTGAAAATAGCAAAGTTTGACAATACACACACTAAGTGCTGGAGGAACTCAGTAGGGCAGGTAGCATCTATGAAAAAAAGTAAACAGTCGATATTTCGGGCCAAGACCCTTTATCAGGACTTAAAATTTGACGATAAACTGGATTTACAAATATGACTGTTCAGTACCTGTTTTATCAGATGTTGATTACAAATGACAAAGTCAGGACCATTATATTTACAGAACTATGGAAACAATGTTGATGGAGAGAGGTATCAGGGATTGCTGTGTACGCTCCTTCATGGAAACATGGCTGTCCACTGCCATTTCGGACGCAGCACTACAGCTTGATGGCTTCACAATTCTCCGCAAAGGCAGTCTTTTAAAGGCTAATGAGGTGAAGTGTGCTTTATGATTAACTCATCAAGGTACACAAAAGTGATGGTTCTTTCTCAGTTCTGCTCAGACAACATCGTGCAGTCAAATGCCATCCATTTTATCTGTTGAGGGAGTTTTCCGCCATCATCCTGGTGGCGGTGTACTTTCAACTTCAGGCCCTAAACAGGCAGGCACTGTAAGTGCTGAGCAATGTAGTTAGCAGGCACAAAACTCTGCACCTTGATACCCATCCTTTCATTACAGGACATTTCAACCACGCCAGCTTGAAGAAGCCTCTGAACAATGACCACCAACATATCACCTGTGGAACTGGAGGAGCCAACACAGTTGATTACTCTTATACCACCATCAAGAATGCTTGCCCTGCCATCCTACACCGATACTTCTGGAAAATCTGATCACACGGCTGTACTTCTACAAATGTTTGTACTTCAAGCGTATAGGCAGAGACAAAAGACCACAGCACTAGTGTTGAGGACCAAAGGGTATGGTTAAAGGAGGCAAGGAGCACTTACAGGACTGCTTTGTGTCAGTGAAATGGACAATATTCAAGGATTCATCTTTGAGTCTGAATGAATATGCTACAGTTGTCACCAACTTCATCAAATCCTGTGTGGATGTATGTCTGCCTTCAAGAACACGTCAGGCTTACCTAAACCAAAGCAGTGGTTGAAGCAGAAGATCCAAAGGCTGCAGAGAGCTAGGTCTGTGGCATTCAAGACTGGTGATCTAGAGCTATACAAGATGTCTAGATATGACCTACGCAAGGCTATTTTGAGAGCAAAAAAGCAATTCCGATGGAGGTTAGAGATGGAAGCAGGTGTACATTAGCTCTGGCAGGGTGTGCAGGCCATTACTTCCTATGAAGTGAAACATAACATCATGAATGGCTGTGATGCTTCATTCCCAAATGAGCACAATGCCTTTGGTGCAGGCTTTGAAAAGGAGAATAAAACTACGGCTGTGTGAATCCCTGCAGCATCTGTTGACCCTGCGATCTCTGTCTCAGAAGCTGACATCAGAACACCTTTTAAGACAGTGTACCCTCACAAGGTGTCAGGCCCTGAAGTTGTACCTGGTGGGGCTCTGAAAACCTGTGCCAACCAACTGACAGTAGTTTTCAACAATATCTTCAATCTCTCACTGCTGCAGTCGGAGGCTCCCATCTGCTTCAATAGGGCAACAATTATACCAGTGCCCAAGAAGAGCAGGGTGAGCTGCCTCAATAACTATCACCCTGTAGCACTCACATCTACTGCAGTGAGGTGCTTTGAGAGGTTGAACATGGCTAGAATCAACTCTTGCCTAAGCAAGGACCTGGACCTGCTGCAATTTGACTAGTCGCACAATAGGTCTACAATGGATGCAATCTCACTGCCTTGGATCATATGGACAATATCAATACCTATATCAGTCGGCTGTTTATTGCCTAGTGTTCAATGCAATCATACCACCAGTTCTACTCAACAAGTTCCAAACCCTTGGCCCTCTGTACCTCGTTCTGCAACTGGATCCTTGACTTCCACACTGGGAGACCACAGACTGTGCGGATGAAAAATAACACCTCCTCCTTGCTGACAGTCAAAGCCCATGACAGTGTGGCTAGGCACAGCTCAAATGCCATCTATTAACCTGCTGATGACACAACTACTGTCGGCAGAATTTCAGATGGTGGTGAGGAGGCGTACAGGAGTGCCATAGACCAGCTGGTCAAGTGGTGTCACAGCAACAACCTTGCACTCAACATCAGTAAAACCAAAGACTTGACTGTGGGCTTCAGGAAGGGGAAGTCTAAGGGATACACAACAGTCCTCATCGAGGGATCAGATGTGGAAAGGTTAAGTAGTTTCAAGTTCCTGGATGTCACCATCACTAGGGATCTATCCTGGCCCCAACATATTGATGCAATTACAAAGAAGACACGGCAACAGATATATTTCATCAGGAGTTTAAGAAGACTTGGTATGACACCAAGGACACCCGCAAATTTTTACAGATGTACCCTGGAGAGTATTCTATCTGGCTGCATCATCATCTGGTGTGAAGGGACCACTGGACAGGATCGGAAAAAGCTGCACAAAGTTGTAAACTCAGACAGCTCCATCATGGACACTCACTTCCCCAGCATCAAAGGGCGCTGTCTCATAAAGGTGGCATCCATCATTAAGGATCCCTATCACACAGGACATGCCCTTTCCTCATTGCTGCCATCAACGAGGAGGTACAGAAGCCAGAAGACACACGCAGCATTTCAGGAACAGCTTCTTTTTCTTCCCTTTCCACTATCAGATTTCTGAAAGGACAACGAACCTATTAACACTATCTCAGTAATATTTTTTCTTTTTGCTGCAAAACAACAAATTTCACGACATATGCCACATATTAAACTTGATTCTGAAATAAGGAATGGAAATGCACACCAGCTTCCACCCATAGCTCAAGACGTAAGAGGTCAGGAATGTAAATCTCTAATATAGAATACAATGGGGGTTTTGTACAAGCATCAGCTCTTTATTTCCTTCCTACCCCTCCCCTTCTCCCCTAACCCATTTCCTTTATTCCAGTGCACACACTCTAAGAAATCTATTTACGTGTCTGATATCTGTCCATTTTGTTATAGATCAAACAATTGGAGAATGGAACACGTACAACACGCTGGAGGAACTCAGCAGGTCAGGCAGCATCTGTGGAAACGAACAGTCAACGCTTTGGGCCGAAGGAAGGGTCTCAGCCCGAAACGTTGACTGTTCGTTTCCACAGATGCTGCCCGACCTGCTGAGTTCCCCCAGCGTGCTGTACGTGTTGCTTTGACCCCAGCATCCGCAGTGTACTTTGTGCTTACAATTGGAGAATGGAATTAGTCAGTTAGATCTTTAGAACTACAGCACAGAATAGGCCCTTCGAACCACTCCACCCAGCAATCCCTGATTTTAACCCTAGCCTAATCACAATTTACAATGACCAATTAAACTACAAACCCCTATGTCTTTGGACTGTGGGAGGAAACCGCAGCACCCGGAGAAAACCCATGCAGTCCACAGAGTGGATGTACAGACTCCTTATAGATGATGTCGGAATTGAACTCTGAACCCTGACACCCCAGGTTGTAATAGCGTCACGCTAACCACTACACTACCATGGTGCCCAAATTTATAAAGTATGAAACCATAATGAGGTTCATAACTCATTCTAGGTAAGAAGGGGCTACGAATAATCTTAGAGTGGACAGAATGGTCTCACACCCTATTTTAATATTCCATGGTACATCGACTTTGTTTTGATACAGTCTGACCTCATTACAGATTTTCATCACTCAGTTCACTAACATCCATTTATTATTTTGCCTCAACCGTATACTTAACAAAATATTTATTCGTTTTTTACAGTGTTTGAGTTGGTAGATGGATGATTAAGAAATATTGTACAGTCATTATTCAGGGCTGGATTGAGTGCCTGCTTATTTTGATTTTAACTCTAAAGAAACCGATAGGAAACCACCTGCTTTAAAAGACTGTGCCTTAATTAACCTGGATAAAGCCTGTGCACCGAACAGGTGGACCACCCCAAAATTTACCATCTCAATAAAGAGTCACCACTCCTTTTAAACATAATTTTGCTTGCTGTTGCACTTCATTTATCTCAGCTTTATTGATAAATAAAGGGTGTATGCCAATAAACATTATGATCTTGCAAAGGTATCTATATTACATAATACTGTAATGTATTTCCTATATTACATGGTGGTTAACAAGTTACATTTATGAAGATTTTTAATGAACAGAATACTTTTTGATTTACCATTGTTCAGCAATGTATATGTTACTCATAGTGTTATTAGGGTAATAATTTTGATTGTAATGCAATAAATTGTTGAATTTTAATATCGCTAAGGTTTTATTGATACAGTTTCAAATACTTCTAATTGCTTTTGTTGTTTTATCTCAGTCCATAACATCTTGAAAGTCTCATCCGTGACATTGAAGTATCATATTTCAGCTCCATATATTATTCCATTCACAAAGGAATTGTGAATCCTGTAGAAGTATCAGGCTTGATTTCTTCTTGACAGAACAAAGAGGCAGAACATGCGGCCAATTTCATAGGCAACTTAATGGCCAGCAAGCAAAGCATAATGGAACATCTGAATATCCCACACCTTTGACAGATACCAGATGCAAAAGATATTATTATGACCAATGGACTTTCTGTTAACTATATGAGGATTTAACAGATTTATAAATTGATAAACTCTGTGCATTAACTTGCCGCTGAATTGAATTTACAGAAGTGCATACCTGTTATACATTAGGTGCAGTATGTACTTCTGTATATATTGCATTCAATATGTATCTGGTCAGTTTGTCTTGTATATACGGTTCCTATAATAAGTAGCAGTTTAGGAACAATGTATACAGGACCAACTGACCAGATGAAATACGAACAACAATTTAGATTTTGATCATCCTCATAAATAGCAATAATAGTCGCAACTTACGGACAACCATTGAATTCTATTTACAATTATTGTATGTTTATAGAATTAAAAAAATCTTGGCAGCCTTCTTTATAGTAGCCCATGAAATTTGACTGTGCTTTTTATCACTGTAATGTCATTCTTGTACTCTCTGCCATTTTTCTGCAAAAGTGTTATAAATTGCATTAGATTCATCTCACAAAAGGACTAATACAATCATTGCAGAACCGATTTCTGTTGTTTCTCATCTGCCTCGGGGCCATACTAAGTAATTCATTACACAGAGCACTGGAAATTTCAAAGATTTATTTATAAATTGTATTAACTGCAAGAAGGCCTTGCAGTAGAATAAGGGTCACAGTTGAAAATGAGCACACTGAACTACGCAGTTCAATTACATTATGTAGGCAGAAGTGCAAACAGAAAATACATTTGATTCACAGCAAATGAAATACAACATTGATAAAAATGGAAAGACTCCAGTAATAGCCGCTGATATTTTGCTTGTACATGCAAGGTACGCTATCTCTAAACCAAAAAAAATAATGAAAATACTCATTAGATTATTCAATTTCTGGGTAGGGAAACATAAACTTACACTTGGTGGCCACTTTATTAGGTACACCTGTACAGCTGCTGGCTAATATCAATACCTAATCAGCAAATAAACTCTTCCCGGGCTTCCAGCCAGGTACAGGTATCAATTTTAGCCAACATTTCAATGACAAACTCTGCCACTTTCATTAGGAATGATGCCTGAGCATGTCTAGTCCGGTGGTATATATACCCCCAGTCACCTCTGATCTGCCTGCTTTTCTACAGCTGGTACTTACAGGATTCCCTGTGAATGCAGAGCAGCATATATCAGGCAGACGGGACGCACGGTGGAAACCCGCATCAAGAAGCGCAGGAGGTGTATCCGTTTCTGTTACCTGGAGAAATTGGCGGTAGCAGAACATTGCATACAGAATGACCACAGGATTGACTTCAATGGCACAAAATTACTGTGCCATGCCAGTGAAGAAAGGGACCACCTGGAAATAAAACTGAAAAAAAATAATTTTAACAAAGATGAAGGTATCGCTCTAAGTAAGAACTGGAATTCGATTGTAGACAAGGTGGGAGAGCGGAAACCTGTTTGAATGAGAAATATCCATTCAGGGAACGTTTCATGTAGATGTGCTCAATGGTTGGGAGGCTTTACCCATGATGTACTGGGCAGAATCCACTACCTTTTGTAGGATTTTCTTTTTTAAAATATATTTTTATTAAATTTTTAAGAGAATTACATACAATGAATAGAATAATAGAGTAATGAAAATTAATATTAGCCCTCCCCCCTCCCCTTAACCCTTCCCCCCCTTATCATCCCTGTCAAAAAAAAGAAAAAAGAAAAAAAAGAAAGAAAGAAGAATTGCCTGGATATCGGAGGATCCCCACATGCACCATGGAGTTCAAAATAACTTTAGTATATATCTTTTTTTTCCCAAATAACTAATAATTTTATCTTCAAAGGACCTATATATTTAATCCTATCTTTTGTAGATAGGGGTGCCAAATTTTCAAAAATATATCATATTCATTTCTTAAATTATATGTAATTTTTTCAAGTGGAATGCAGCTATATATTTCATTATTCCAATGGTCCATAGTTAAGTATGAATCTGATTTCCAAGTAACTGCAATAGCTTTTTTGGCTACTGCCAATGTAATTTTTATAAATTTTTTCTGATATTTATTCAATTTAGGTTTCGGTATTATCCCTTCAATATCGCCTAATAAAAATAATGTTGGGCTATGTGGAAGTTGTATTCTAATAATTTGTTCCAGTAAAAGTCTTAGACTTATCCAAAAAGGTTGAATTTTAAAACAAGACCAAGTAGAGTGTAAAAAAAAGTACCGATTTCTTGATTACATTGGAAACATTGGTCAGATAAATTTGGGTTTAATCTATTTATTTTTTGTGGTGTAATATATAATTGATGTAAAAAATTGTATTGTACTAATCAAAGTCGGACATTTATTGTATTTGTCATACTATCAAGACATAGTCTTGACCAATTTTTTTCATCATTTTTAATATTCAAATCAGTTTCCCATTTTTGTCTTGACTTATGAATTCCTGGTTTAATTGTCTGTTTTTGAATCAAACTATACATACAAGATGTAAATTTTTTAATTTTTCCTTTTTGAACTAAAGTTTCTATTTCATTAGGTTTTGGCATTAAAATTGTTTGACCCAGTTTATCTCTTAAATAGGCCTTTAATTGAAAATAACAGAAAAGAGTGTTATTTGATATTTTATATTTATTCTTTAATTGATCAAACGACATCAATATACCTCCTTCAAAACAGTCACCTATATATCTGATCCCTTTTTGAAACTAGTTATATAAAAGTTGATTATCCATTGTAAAAGGAATAAGTCTATTTTGAATTAGGGTTCACTTTGCTAATAAAGATTTCTTTATCTCATCATCCACATTTACCTTATTCCATAAATCGATCAAATAGTTTAATATAAGAGATTCTTTCTTTTCCCGTATCCATTTGGATTCCCATTTATATATAAAATCTTCTGGTATTTTTTGTCCTATCTTATCTAACTATTCTATTCCATGCTGGTTTTTCTTCATAAAAAAAAATGCAATAAATCTAAGTTGATTTGCTTTATAATAATTCTTAAAATTTGGGAGTTATAACCCTCCTAGGTCAAATTTACATGTAAATTTTTCCAACAATATTCTTGACATTTTACCTATCCAAAGAAACTTCCTCACACATTTATTCAACTCTTGAAAAAACTTCTGGGGCAGTTGTATTGGTAATGTTTGGAATAAATATTGTAATCTGGGAAATATATTCATTTTTACAGCATTAACTTTACCTACTAATGTTATTGGTACCATCATCCATTTATCAAGATCTTCTTGTATTTTTTTCAATAATGGCAAATAATTTAATTTATATAAATCCTTTATATCATTATCGACTCTTATACCTAAATATTTTATACCATTTGTCGGCCATCTAAATTGAGTTACTAATCAACATTGACTATAGTCTCCTTTAGTAAGGGGTAAAATTTCACTTTTATCCCAGTTTACTTTATACCCTGATATTTTCCCATATTCTTCCAATCTGAAAGATAATTTATGCAATGAATGCAATGGGTTTGTTAAATAAATCAGAACATCATCAGCAAAAAAATTAATCTTATATTCCTCCTGGTTAACTCTGAAGCCCACAATATCTGGATCCGTTCTAATTAATTCAGCTAATGGTTCTATCGCCAATACAAATAGGGCAGGTGATAATGGACAGCCTTGTCTAGTTGACCTTGTTAACTGGAGTGATGTTGAAATTTGATCATTTGTCACTATTTTAGCTTTGGGACTAGTATTTAAGGTTTTAATCCATTTTATAAAAGATTTTCCTAACCCATATTTTTCCAATACCTTAAATAAAAAGTCCCATTCCAATCTATCAAATGCTTTTTCTGCATCCAAATCAACTGCCACACTCATTTCCTCCTTCTTTTGTGCCAGATGAATTGTGCTAAGTAACCGAGTTACATTATCCGCCGATTGTCTATTTTTAATAAAGCCTGTTTGAGCCATATGTATTAATTTTGGTAAATATTTAGATAATCTATTAGATAAAATGTTTGCTATTATTTTATAATCCATATTCAACAAAGAAATAGGCCTATATGATGTTGGTTTTAAAGGATCTCTATCTTTTTTTGGCAATACTATTAGGATCGCTGTCGAAAAAGATTGTGGAAGTTTATGTGTCCTTTCCGCTTGATATATTAACTCCATAAAGGGAGGGATTAATAAATCTTTAAATTTTTTATAAAATTCAGGCAGAAAACCATCTTCTCCTGGAGATTTATTACTCTGAAGTGATCCTAAAGCTTCTTCAACCTCTTTTAATGTAAAGGACATATCTAATCCTTTTTTTGTAGGATTTTCTGATCAAAGGCATTGGTGTTCCCATACCAGGCCGAAATGTAGCCAGTCAGCACACATTCCCCACACATCTATAGAAGCTTGCAAAGGTTTCGATGACATGTCAAATCTCCATAGACTCCTAAGGAAGTAGAGGCACTCTGTACATCCCTCAACAGGTTCTGCTGCTTAGATACGCCGGACTTCACCTCTTCGTTTCAGCCTGTAAGTCTCCATCTGCACATCGTGCTCAATCACGTCTGGCGCCTGGACCCTGAGGCTTCAATTCAACCTGTGCCCAGCCTTTCATGCTCTTTTGGTGACAGGCCTGCCTCACCTTGCCTGGGTTCTGCCACATTGAATTGCCTCCAAGGCCAAATGGATGTTACAGACTATTACTTGGGATGATCACTTGCCAGAAAAAGTGTGGTTAACAAAGTATTTAGTTGCTATTCTTGTTTCACTAGCTACCAGCCAGAAGTCGCAGAGGTTCACCAGCACTATCTTAACCTGGTCTGGTTAAGTATCATCAGCGTATTACTACAGCACCACTGCTATACTAGGTTTAGGAATGCCTACTGTTCCATGTCTAGACCGCATTTCAAGAAATCTGATAACCTGGCTGTCCCTCTGCCTATCTGCATATGGTATAGGCAGAGGCCAAGGAGTGAGGCTCCAGAGGGAAGAACAACTAAGAGGTCGGCGCAGAAGGCAGAAGAGCGGCTATGGGATTGTTACAAGCTGATGGACTGGGCTGTGTTCAAGGACTCATCAGAGAATCTAAGTGAATATGCCACAATTGTCACATGTCATGCTGCAGCATCTGGGCTTTGGAAGGGTTTGGCAATCGCGCTTGTGAGTATGCATGTTCCTGCCAATTAGCGTTTCACTGTAGTGGTATTTAACTCCCTTTCTCTCAATCCAGTCTTGTCGAGACTTGACCAAAATCACAGCAACGTCTATGCTCCCTTCCTACCTTTTTCTTTGTTCTGGGAAAGAATACTGCCATTTTGATTCAGGCTGTAAGGAGTGGTATTCATTTAGTAATAAGTTACTGCTTCCTAGCCACAGTGCTGGCATTAGCTTTCAGTTTGAGAGTTTTAGTTAATGGCCCTGCTGGCCTAGCATTTGTTGTTTTTCCTTTATCCAGTACAGTTCTTATTAAAAGTCAGTGAACTGTTCATCTGCTTCAGTGCCGCTCCCTCTACACTTGAGCCATAACAGCACACTTGTGTCAATAATGGATTTTATAAAAATAGTCGTAGATGAGCGTGTCCCCAGAGGATATTCAGAGTCTTCCTCAACCAGAGCCCTGGACGAACCACGATATCTACAATCTGCTGAAGGCCACATCAGTGGCATTCAGGTCTGACAAACAAGTGAAAGAGAAAGAGGTCCAGGCATGATCTATGAAAAGCCACCTCACATGTGAAGTGGCAACTCCTGACCAAACCTGAATCACTGCTCACTTTAACCATCAAAACATGAATGAACCATCGCAAACTCTCACAGGACCTGATGGCCTTGTAATTTCAGTCTGTAAAGTTGACATGAGAGCATCGTTCAGGAGGGTGAGCCCATGGAAAGCATCTGGCCCAGATGGGGGATCTGGCTGAGTACCAAAGTCCTGAGCTAATCAACTGGCTGAAGTATCCATTGATATCTTTAACCTCTTGCTTTGGTAGGCTGAGATACCCACCTGCTTCAAGGGGGCCTTAAGTATACTGCTGCCGAAGAAGAATGTGGTAACTTCCCTCAATGAAGTGCTTTGAGAAGTTGAGTATGAAACATAACAACTCCTGCCTGAGAGGCGACTTGGGTCCACTCCAATTAGCTTACTTTCACAACAGGTCAACAGCAGATGCCATTTCCTTGGCTGTTCACTCAACCTTGGAACATCTGGACAGCAAAGATGCATACATCAGGACGCTCTTTGTCAACTACAGGAAACACAGTCAAGACTGAGTAATTTAGTTTGAACAAATTGAAATGTTTGAACTGCTGGGAGAGTTCTTTTTATGTATCTCATAGAAGAACTGGAAGTGGGCAGTAGAAGAATCAGATCTACAAACCATAGACAGTGGGAAGAGTATCACTGAAGCAATTCTATCATCTTCCAAAAAATATTAGCTTAATGTTTGCCACAATGACCGGAATCGAGTGAATGAATGGAAAAAGAGAAATTCATCCTTAATATGGTAGAATTCTGTCATGACAACAAGATGCTTGGATCTTTGAATTGAATTGACTTTATTACTTACATCCTTCAAGTACATGAGGAGTAAAAATCTTTATGTTACGTTGCCGTTCAAATGTGCAATGTGCAATTATAATAATTTATAATAAATATTATGTACAACATAGAAACAGCATGAATTAAGCAGTCTGATGGCCTGGTGGAAGAAGCTGTCCCAGAACCTGTTGGTCCTGGCTTTTATGCTGCAGTACCATTTCCCGGATGGTAGCAGATGGAACAGTTTGTGGTTAGAGTGATTCAGGTCTCCAATGATCCTTCAGACCCTTTTTACACACCTGTCCCCGTAAATGTCCTGAATAGTGAGAAGTTCACATTTACAGATGCTGTCCACACCGCTCCCTACAGAGCCCTGCGATTGAGGGAAGTACAGTTCCCATACCAGGCGGTGATGCAGCCAGTCAGGATGCTCTCAATCGTGCCCCTATAGAAAGTTCTTAAAATTTGGGGGGCCGTACCAAACTTCTTCAACCGTCTGAGGTGAAAGAGGCACTGTTGTGCCTTTTGCACCACACAGCTGGTATGTACAGACCACACAAGATCCTCGGTGATGTTTATGCCGAGGAACTTAAAGCTGTTCAACTTCTCAACTCCAGATCCATTGATGTCTACAGGGTTAGCCTGTCTTCATTCCTCCTGTAGTCCACTACCAGCTCCTTTGTTTTTTGCGACATTGAGGGAAAGATTGTTTTCTTGACGCCACTGTGTCAGGGTGATGATTTCTTCTCTGTAGACTGCCTCAGCATCTGCAGACTTTCTCTAGTTTGTGATGACAGCAAGTGCTTTCCTTTATGTTGGGTTTGATAACCTTCAGTTTGGACCTGAGAGGACAAATTCAAAGGGGTGTGCAGTAGATTGCAGCAAGTGAAAAAGTAAGATCTATCATGGCCAATAGCTCAATGAAATAATTAAGGCTATATGGCTGGGAGAAAATACCAAGATGAAATGGGATCACAAAAGAGAGGATAAAGTTTCAGGTATGCAAGTGAAGGAAGTCTTCTGGCCAAAGGGTGAAGTATAAACATGAAGGTAGCAGAAGACTGTCACATCCAATAAAAGCCAAGAGTTCTTATGACCAATCAGATTTAGTTTATGTTTATCACTCAAGTGCAATTTTTCCTCATTGCACTGATGGGAATGTGCCCTGAACTGCAAGAATACTAGCTGAGCAAAATAAGAATGATTGAAAACATCTTTGCTACTCAAATCAGAGGGAAGCAGGAAACTACAGCAAGGTTCTTTATTATTACTTCCATTATCAGTTCGGACCAGGTGACAGGAAATCAAAATGTCACTTCTGCTCAGGCTGAAAGGCTGCTGCCACTGCCCTGACACTTCCTTCAACCGTAACAATTATTAATGTGTATATTGCTGCTGGATAGTAATTATCTTGAGCGTGTGTGATAAACACATGCTAATGAGATCAGCCTGCCAATATTTGGAATCCATTTCACATGCAAGCAAAATGATATGAAAACAAAAAAAACGAGCTTAATTTTCAGTTTTAGATGGGAACCTAGTGCTGTCAGTGTGGTATAAGAGGATTTTAACCCATTGACCCCTTTGTGTATAAAAACAGCAACTATTTAAATACTCAGTGTTTCAGGCAGAATGTCAGGAATTTGGCATGAATGATTTGAAACCACAGAAAGCAGGGAAGTGGATGGGGTGAGCAAGAGAAGCAGAACGAGTAAAAGAGGGAGACAGAGAGAGACAGCGAAGGACAGGGAGATACTGGCTGCAGTTTTCCTCAAGGCAAACAACACTGTGAGATTCTTTGCCGTCATGAATTATTCATGAACATTTAATGGAACAAATTCAGAAAAGCTGACTGCATTCAATGGGTTATACAATAAAACATTAATTTATACTAACCTATTCCATCTCCTTTCTATAAAATTCAGGTATTTCTGTATCAATTTCCTAATGTACAAAATTACTGTATCCGCTCCTTTCCTGCTGTAACTTATTTGTTAGCCTTTAATGCCCAAAATCTTCACTGTAGATTGAAAACAGCTTGTCCCCCACCCCCCACCCTGCCAAAATTAGCTGATGAATACTCTGGGACTGAATTATGCAATATGGGGAGAAGTTTGGCAAATGCCCAAACGTGTGTGTAAATATGAACCATGTAGTGGCGTGATAGACTAGGTGCTGGCCAGCCGACCTGATTTTGTGAGGTTTGGCTCCTCTTGAAGTAAAATAATTTCGTCAGACCTGTTGAACCAGGTGTTACTGCAACAGAGCTCTCTGAACATTGACTTCAATTTGTCTGGAAAATTTTGAAGGAATATGACCTTAACAATATTACTCATTACGGCACAAAACAAGATAACTGGCTTTCGCTCAGTCATCTGGATCAGCCAAGATACAGTCACAGGAACTCAGAAAATGCAGTTCAACATATATTGTTGACTAGGTTGCTGGGAAAGTTATTTTGAGCAGACATGAGAACATAATGAAATAGAACAAAATCAGAAAATGAAGAAATATCTACTGTAACTGGTTAACGTGTTAACCAGATAACTTCAGATTAAGTATTCCAAACCTTTCCAATGGTTTCTTCCAACAAATTCTACATTTTACATTCCTTGTAAGACGGCAGTGAGTTTGATCGCAGTGGCTTCTACGAGGTCATCAACTGGTTCTCCTGTCCTTTTTAAACCTATTTTTTATGATTGCAAGATCCTGCTAGACATTAAGAACTGCAGGTACTGCAGGTCGACCCCAGCAGCGAGCTGTTCATTGGCAGCGAAACTGAAGGAGCTGTATGGTGCAGATTGTGCTGCGGCTTACCTCAGAGAAGCTTCACAGGAGTCGGTGCATGAGGGAGGTGTGCAGTCTAATAGCCAGTGATGTCTTAGTTGCTCCTCTTATGATTGCAAGACCGTTTAGGACATCGTTAATGTGGCATGCTGCAAATCCGATAAACTTTTTTTGGCAGAAAGCAGGGGGCGAGGAACTGTGTGCCCTCGGTCATAGCAAGGACTAGGCCTTAGACCGCGGTGTCGACTTGTTACAGCCGCCAGCAGAGAGGCGTCGAAGCTGGTGCATTCCACCGGGGGTGGTGTAGTGCAGCATCCAGGCTGGAGTCAGTGCTGCCCCACCCCTCCCCTCACCCCCACCCAACATTGTGGTCAACTGCAGATTTCTGCAGCATCCCTGGACTCAGGATTTGGACTATTGTTTTTGTATGGCTGTATTTTACTGATACCCGACCTGTACTTGCTATCTTATTTGTGCTATGCGTGCTTTGTGCTGCGTGCAGCTGCTGGTACTGTGTTTTGCACCTTGGTCCCAGAATAACACTGTCTCATTTGGCTATATTTATGGATATTCATGTGTGGTTGAAGACAATTAAACTTGAATTGAATTAAATTGAATTGGATCAAACAAAAAGGGAAAGGTGGTATGCAGAGTATGGGGGAATCCGGGCATGCGTTGCCTTGCTAGGAACCATCTTGCTCCACATTTCCCAGATGTTCCCAGTGCTCAGAGGGTGGTGAAAGTATGGAAAGAGCTGGCAGTAGAAGTGGTGGATGCAGGTTTGATTTCAACGCTTTGGATAAGTACATGGATGGGAGAGGAATGAAGGGCTATGGTTCAGGTACAGGTCAATGGGACCAGGCAGAATAATGGTTTGGCTCAGACTAGTCGTGCTTAAGAATCTGTTCCTGTGCTGCAATGAACTATGACTCTCTGCTCCCATTCGGAGGGTAGCTCAGATCTAAGTTTGAGTTTATTTCAGAGGACAGCAGCAACAAACCTCCCTCATCCACCAATGGGAATAGATCCTGGGCCATTACTCCAACCGATAAACTCCTAGAATGGATCTGTTGGGACCAGCTGAGACTAATTGACAGCTGTAAGCTAAGTACTGGGTCAAGAAATCTATCTGGAAGAAGGACTAACCAGTATTGATATTAGGGTAAGAAAAATATTTTCACTTAAATACTCGGTGCCTTAATGCACTGTAGAGTAGCATTCTCTCAGGATCAAGGATAACGTGCTTCTACTCCAGTTTATTGGCTTATGGTAACAAGTGAGGCATACAGGTGGTCAGTGTGGGAGGTGGTGTACCCTCTCTGCAATTTATAACAGGATTCTAATTATTCTTGAGAAAGATTCCAGCTTCTCCATGTTATCCTGAAGGTATATGTTGGGTTGGAAAAGGACTCTGATATTAGTTGCTAATTCTATGAATGGATATGGCGGATATTGTGGAGGACCAATGGTGGTGTTTCTCCAGGGCGTTGAGATTAATCTGACTCAGGAGCATACAGTAGGACAGAGATCTCTGCTGCCTGATAGACCATGAGATTTGTTCTGGGTTTGAGGTCTTGAGCTTCAAATACTTCTCCTTAACTGGCTGAACTACGGGCAGACACACAGAAGACAATAAGTATTCTATCATTAATATCTGCTGTTGCAGCTTGAAAGGTGTGGTTCACAGCCCATGAACTCAAACACTAGGGCTTTGACATTGTCACTCTGAGTGAGGTAGAGCAAACAGGAAACAAAACAAAAACAAGACTGCTGGAGGAACTCAGTAAATCAAACTCAACATGGCAGACAGAACAAAGTGATGGTCACATCAATTTCTAGAAGGACAAAATCAGAAGAATACAATGTCACAGAGAGTGAGTCTGGCATGTTAGCAACTCACCATATGAAGTAGATAAACATTTCATGACCCTCTGGCTAACTCAAACAATCTCCATACACTTAAGTCCCTACTCTGGAAGCCCACCATCTGGAGGTGGGGGGGGGGGGGGGGAACAAGGCTGATTTTCTTGGGTGAGCCTGATAATTACAGTTTGGCAATCTCATTAATACCATCCAGAAGGAGGTACAGGAGGCTGAAGATGCACTCTTTAGGAACAGCGTCTTCCTTTCTGCCATCAGATTTCTGAATGGTCCATGAACCCATGAACACTATATTAATTTTTTAGAACATAAAACAAAGAATAGTACAACACAGTACAGGCTTCTTGTGCCAATCTTTTGATCTATTCTATGATTAATCTAACCCTTCCCTCACACTTAGTCCTCCCTTTTCCTTCATCCATGTGACTTTCTAAGAGTCCTTTAAATCTCCTTAATGTATCGGCCTCTACTATGACCCCAAGCAGTGCATTCCATGCACCTGCCACTCTCTGTGTAATAAATCTACCTCTGATATACCCCCCTATACTTTCCTCTTATTACCTTAAAATTATGCCCCCGCATATTAGCCATTTTCTCCCAGGGAAAAATCATCTTTGATTGTCCAATCCATTTGGGCCTCTCATCATCTTATTGATATCTATCAAGTCACCTCTCACCCTCCTTCGCTCCAAAGTGAAAAGCCCAATCTTGCTCAACCTATCTTCATAAGTCATGCTCTCTAATCCAGGCAACATTCTAGTAAATCTCCTTTGCACTCTCTCCACATCCTTCCCATAATGAGGGGAGCAGAAATGAACACAGAATTCCAAATGTGATTTAACCAGAGATTTATAGAGCTGCAACTTTATCTCGCAGCTCTTGAACTCAATCCTGCAACTGATGAAGGCCACCTCACCATATATCTTCTTAATCACCCTCTCAACTTGCAAGTCATCGTTGAAGGATCTATTGACGTGAAGCCCACGATCCCTCTTTTCCACAACACTGTAAGAATCCTGCCATAAACCCTATAAAATACCTTCAAGTTTGACCTTCCATAATGTATCACTTCACATTTTTCTGGATTAGACTTAATTATTTGCTCTCACTTTGGACTATTTACGTATATTTTTATTGTAATTACATTAACATAGAACAGGAGCAAGCCCTTAGGTCCACAATGTTGTGCCAAACTCAATAAATTAGTAATCAAATGGCCAGCTAAACTAATCTCTCCTGCCTACACAATGTCAATATCCTTCCATTTTCCTCTATTCTCTGATTGCCTGTCTAAACGTCTCTTAAAAGTTCTTAATGTTTCTGCCTCTACTATCATCCCAGGAAGTGCATTCACCTCTCACATCTCCTTTGAAGTTACCCCATCTCACTTTAAAGGCATGTCCTCTGGTATTATTAGATATTTAAAACCTTGGAAAAAGATAGTGCCTTTCTACTCTACCTTATAAACTTCTATCAGATCTCCCCTCAGCCTCTGGCACTCCAGAAAACCCCCCAGAATGTCCAGCCCTGCGTAATAACACGTGCTCTCTAACCCAGGCAGCATCCTGGCAAGCCTCTTCTGCACCCTCTCCAAAACCTCAACATCTCTCCTATAATGGCGTGACAGGAAATGCAATACTCAGAAACAACCAAGCTAGAGTTTTATAAAGCTGACCTTTTAACTCAATGGCTCCACTAATTAGGGCAAGCACGCACCACCCTTACAACCTGTGTAGCCACTGTCAGCGATCTATGAACTTGGACCCCAAGATCCCTCTGCCCATCAACGCTGTTAAGGATCTTCGCACTTGACCTACCAAGGTGCAACTCCTTGGCCAGGTTAAACTCCATCCCCCACTTCTCTATCCATATCAGCAAAAGATCCATATCCCATTGTATTCATTGCCAGTCTTCTGCACTATCCACAACACCACCAATCTTCGTATCATCTGCAAACTTACTAACTCACTCATCTGCATTTTCATCCATGCCATTTATGTACATCACTAATAGCAGAGGTCTCAGTACAGGTCCCTGCAGAGTAAGTCCCTTCAAACACTACCCTCTGCCTTCTATAGACAAGCCAGTTCTGAATCCAAACCACCATTTCACCATTGATCCTGTGCACCTTAATCTTCTAGATGAGCCTCCCACAAGGGACTTTGTCAAGCACCTTATTAAAATCCACAGCTCTACATTCATCAATCAGTTTTGTCACGTCATTAAAGAACTCAGTCAAATTAGTGAAACACAACTTGCTCTGTACAAATCTGTGCTAGCTTTCCCTGATTAAACCATAATTTTCCAAATGCTTATAAATCTTATCCCTCAGAATTCTCTCCAGTAACTTCCCTACCACTGACATGAGACTTATTGGTCTTTAGTTTCCTGGATTATCCCATGTTCTGTTCTTAACAATGGAACAACATTAACTTCTCACCAGTCCTCTGGGACCTCAGCTGTGGCTGGACAGGACACAGAGGTATTGGTCAAGGCCCTAGCAATCTCTTCTCTTGCCTCTCTCAATAACCTGGGATATATCCCATTAGACCATGGGGATTTATCCCCCTTAATGTTTTTTAAGAGACCCAAGACTACCTCTTCCTTTTCTTCAAAATGCCCTCGCATATCAATATACTTGGCACTGATCTCCCTATGTGTTGGTGCATGGCCTAGTGGATAAGACATCGGTCTAGTGATCTGAAGGTCACTGGTTCGAGCCTCAGCTGGGGCAGCATGTTGTGTCCTTGAGCAAGGCACTTAACAACACATTGCTCTGCGACAACACCGGTGCTAATGGATGCCTATTGATCTCCCTATCCTCCATGTCCTTTCTCTTGGTATTTACTAATTAAGGATCTCCTTGTCCAAGCAAATGTTTCCCCTTTATCCTTGAGTAGTCCTACCTCTTGCTCCAGGTGTATATATAGAATGCCTTGGAATTCTTTTCAATCCTGATTGCCAAGGACTCTTCATGGCCCCTCATAGTTTTCCTAATTCCCTCCTTGAGTTCTTTTCTGATTTCATTATCATTTTCAAGGGCTCTGATTCTTGCTTTCTAAGCTTCACATATAGCATGTATGTCTCCTTTTTTCTTCTTGACTAAATTCATCACTTCCCTTGACATCCAAAGTTCTCTTACCTTGCCATCCTGTCCTTCCTCTTACTGGAACATACCTCTCCTGTACTCTGTGCAATTGGTCTTTAAACAATGCCAGATGTGGATTTACCCAAAACAGCTGTTCCCAATTAACTTTCCCTGGTTCCTGCCGGACGCTCTTGTAATTTGCCCTGTTCCAATTTAATACTCTTTCGCAAGGTCCGTACTTACTTTTATGCATTGTACATGATTTTTATGTATTGTTCTGCTGTTGCAAAATAACACATTTCACAATGTGTCAGTGAAATGAAACCTGATTCTGATTCTGATTTGATTCTTCCACATTCCTAACTTCATCTCTCTTCCACTCCTCACATTCTCCTCTCTCCTCATTCTTCTTCTCTTATCACCCTCACTGCCTTCTTCCCTTCCTTCTCTCCTCTTGCAGCAGCAGTGGTTAAATATCAGTCTCTGACACCCTTACCTATCATCGAAGTTGGAACCACAGCTTACTTGACTGACAGAGTTGTTATGGGACAGGCTTGTTTTGGCTCACCAGGAAAAGTTCTCCTAACATCTCTGGAAGATTGCACTAATGTAGATTTCAATTTATTTCAGATGTCATCAACGAGCCACTGTTGCTCACCTAGGGCTATAAAATTCTGAACAATTTATCTTTTGGATGATGCCAGAAGGTCTACACCTAGGGGGCACACTGCTGCTGCTGGAAGTACTGCTACCTCACAACTCTAGCAACCCTGTCCAATCCTGACCTCGGACGCAGTGCAGGCGAAGTCTTCAGGTTATTGCTGTGACCACGTGAAGTTTTGTTCCCAGTGCTCTGGTTTCCTCAAACATCCTGATTGTTATGTTAATTGTCCTCTGTAACTTGCCCCTGGCATGTGGAGGTGTGGCAGAATTCAGAGTAATTGATAAAGAATAAAAAGGGATTAGTGTAGAATTTGTGTAAATGGGTGCTTGATGGTTGGCTGGGGTCTGTTTCCACGCTGAGTGACATTGCCTCTCGGACTCAATGAAATGCCACCAGAACCATTAATCTTGGGATCATCCTGAAACACAACTATTGACTCAGGTTGGAGGAACAACACCTTATATACCGGCTGGGTAGCCTCCAGCCTGATGGCATGAACATTGACTTCTCTAACTTCCGTTAATGCCCCTCTTCCTTTCTTACCCCATCCCGGACGTATTTAGTTGTTTGCCTGTTCTCCATCTCCCTCTGGTGCTCCCCGCCCTCCTTTCCTTCTCCTGAGGCCTCCCGTCCTATGATCCTTTCCCTTCTCCAGCTCTGTATCACTTTCGCCAATCACCTTTCCAGCTCTTAGCTTCATCCCGCCCCCTCCGGTCTACTCCTATCATTTCGCATTTCCCCCTCCCCCCTCTACTTTCAAATCTCTTACTATCTTTCCTTTCGGTTAGTCCTGACGAAGGGTCTCGGCCCGAAACGTCAACATCGCTTCTCCCTACAGATGCTGCCTAGCCTGCTGTGTTCTACCAGCATTTTGTGTGTATTGTTGTTTGAATTTCCAGCATCTGCAGATTTCCTCGTGTTTGCTATTGAACATCACTTGCCAGGATCAGTAGAATGTTATGAGAACGGTCTCAAACAAGACATCCAACTTTCCCTGAGATCAGTTGTCCCATAGATTGTTGGCTATGCAAATCACCTCAGTTTCTACACAACCTTCAGCAATAGTTGTGGTGATTCTGTCATTCCATCTTACGACCACTGCTCTGTGACTGTCTCCCAGTTTTGTCAGTACTTCTGACTGTTTGGATACCTAAACATATTATTGTACATGTTATATCGTGTTTAAGCCAAATTGTGATTCACATTAAGCCATATTTTTCATGGCAGGTCACTTTTGTTTTTTCATTTTAAACATCAGAGCAGGCCATATTATATCATTAACTTTGCTGCCTTATTAAGTGTCACTATTTACACCTTATTTCTGATCATATCACATTTCACACCAAGTGATATTTTTCATCATGTCACTTTACATCAAATCCAGACGAGGCTCACTCTAAATTTTAGCATGTTCTCTGTTGCATCATCCTTCCCATTCTGTCACTCTTCATAATAAGCCATATCTTGTATATGAAGTTTTAAGTTATTATGCAGTTTATGGCCTATCACATCTTGACCATGTCACATTGAATGCCATACATGTTTGAATTTGCATTACACTATATCTCACCTTACTTGCTTTGAAGGTCAAAATCATGATTTACATACAGTCACATTTTATACTGCATCATGTTTCATCATTTCACATTTAATGTCCTGTCATATTTTATGACCCATAACATGTTCTGCCAAGTCATGTATTATGTCACAGCACCCATTATGTCCAACGTGTTCCATGTCACACTTCTTATTATGTTAGATCACGTCACAAATGTGCATCCCATCTCGTTTCACACGCTGATCAGATTTTGTATCACCCGCCATTCCATGATGAATCACATTTTAAATCGTGACGTGTTTTATGTCCTCTTTCGCATGTGCCTGTAATGACGGTTTATCATGACACATCTTGACACATCTTGCATTCTGTTAAATGTTGTGCCATAGTGCATTTTACGATGGAATATGATCTACAATACATTTTATTTGAACTACCTTTTATGCCGTTTCATTTTTCATGCTCATCCATTTTATGTTACAACTCTTCATCGCATGTTTTACATCATGACACATTTTAGATTGTGGCTCCATTGCACATCACACAAAAAAAAGAAGTAGAAATAAGAGTATGTTATACAGCCCTTAAACATGCTTGATCCTTATCCGGATCATGGCCCATCCGGTGCCTTGTCCACTTTGCTGCCCAACGCCTCAGCTGCAGACCAATCAAGAAAGATCACAGAGGGTGTCATTTTTCATTAGAATCATCTTAGTACAGTGGCAATAGCATCGCTCTGCTTGGACATCTTCAAGATTCAAGGTTCAAAATTGTTTAACGTCATTTCCAGTACACAAATAATGTAAATACTGGAGAACAAACTAATTGTTACTCTGGATCCAATGCAGCACAAAAAAAAGCACAGTAAGATAAAGAACACAATAAATACAAATATATAAGAAAACTTATATACCTAGATTGATCGTATGTCCATAGAATGACATTAGGCACAGGAGTGTTTTTAAGGCGACAGACAGGAAATGATTAAATAGTGCTGGTTGGGAGTGTGGAGGGATGGGTTAGTGGCAATGTCTGCTTAAAACAATGATAAGCATGTGTACAAGCACATATTTGGGTGGTGATGCCATAGTCAATGACTTTGGTCAAGAAATTGAAAGGACTGAATGTTTTTCTGATGCTGAGAAAGTGATGAGAGCAAATTTAAAAATGTGAGAGGGAATATTTATGGAGATGAAACACATAAAATGTCAGCAAGCATGGAAGTTATCGAGGAAGTAGCTTGGATGGTTATCAGTTTAGTGGGAATCATGGCGAGAAGGACAAAGAGCACTGCATCATTCATTGTTCATATGCAGATAGATTATACCCCACAAAGATGAAGTCATTCACTTCATGTGCATTCTTTCACAGTAAGATATTGTTATGTTTTGTAACTCCAAAACATTAAACTAATTGAAAGACAGGAGTCCAAAGTGTGAATCTAATTTAGTTTTACTTTAAGCAAGGATCGCACATATCACGTGGTGGCATGATAACTTATGCCTCTTATGTATGTTTATGTATAATTCACAATGCATTATGCAGACAACAAAGAAAGCTTACTCAAACAATATGTTTACAATATTAATCAAATATTACCAAAATATTAAATACTTAACACTCCTCCCTGCTTAGCTATAAACTCCAACTCAAAGTAGAACGTAGTTCAACTATATACACATTATACTATATGATACAAACTGCTATACAGGATAGTAAAATTTAAATTGTCCCACTCAGGCCTCAATATTTAATCTTTGTGGACACTTTCTTACTCTTGTGGGGTTACGTCTTTCCTGACAAGGGGGATAACCTGCCCAGCAGGTGAGACTTGCAGCTGTGAAACAATCCCAGGCCTCAGAGTGACAATAGGAGTTGACTCTGAGATGGCTCTGCCAGCACTGGACAGCTCTTCTCCTTTTGTTAGCTTTTCTCTCAATCTACTTCGATGCTTGCTTCTCTCCTGGCCATGGTTTCTTTCCCTCTCTTTATCTGTTCTCTCCTTTTCAACTTACAGGCTTTCTTTTTCTCACCTTCCTTTCTTTCTTGCTTCTTGAGAGTATCTCTGAATTTGTTAATTTCTTGAGAAATTAGGATTACCCTCTTCCATTTCCACTGCATTTTACTGTATGTCATCTTCCTCTTCCTTTTCCTTTCTCTTCTTTCTAAAATGTGCTTCTTGATTGTGGGAAGTTGCATTTTGTTCACTGGAGTATTTTCTTAATCCTTCTGTTACTCCCTTTACGATCTGATCTTGCCTCTTGGTTTCCTCATCCTCAACATCATCTGACAAATCCTCTGTTTTTGTATCTCATTGACTTCTTTCTTTTTGGCCTTCCATTCATCCAGCTGTGCTTCAGTGTGTGCATCTGCTTTTACAAGCAGCTTTTTGTCTCCCATCTGAAATTCATGCAATAACCTTAATGCACGCAGAGTAGATTGTGTTCTATATACTGACAAAAGCCGATTGCTTGCAATTTTCCTGAAGCTAGAACTCTCTTCCTACTTAAAAGCAAGCCACATTTCACATGTACCTGCCTGATTAATATATCAGAATCTTTCACAGATACGTTGCCTACAAAACCTGTGGTAGTCAGATAACTGCTTTCATCACGATCGTGCTTCCTCTGAGCAGTGTGGTCTTTCCATGGTCCGATATGCTTCCCAACCAGAGGCACAGAGGTTTTGACTCTATTGCAAGGGATGTAGCATTCAAATAGTGGATGGATCTCCAGTCAAGTTGAGGTTGTCTCAGCCAATCACACCCCCAAAAATTTGGCCCACATTTTTTTATCACATACAAGACCAACGTGGTTTGTTGGTTGTTGAATTTCACAGTAACAAATGCCTTTCCCATAGGTGTTATCTTCTCTCCAGTATAAATTACTAGTTGGATATCTGCAGACTTTGGTTCAGTATCTTTGAAATACTTCTCAAACTCATTTTGTGGAATGACTGAAACAGCCGAGTCAGTGTCCCATCCCATTTTCATTAATTTGCTGTTCACTTATGCTCTAAGCCATATAGCTTGTCTCCTGTTAGTTTACATATTTTAAGTCCCAGTCCTATGTCACTCTCAACCCTATCAATTTTTTCAACAGCAGCACTTGAACAGATTAGTGCTCTTTCTGTCCTGATGAAGGGTCTCGGCCCGCAACATCGACAGTGCTTCTCCTTATAGGTGCTGCCTGGCCTGCTGTGTTCCACCAGCAGTTTGTGTGTAGTGCTCTTTTTTGCATTTGCTGCATTTTCTGCAAGTTGTGCCTTAAAATCTGCATTGGTCTGGTGTATGTGAGCCCCAGCCACAAAGGTAATGCAATTTGATTGACCAGGGAGATTTCTGTTTAGACACTGTAATTTCGTTCATGCTCACTTTCATTTCTGACTGCACCTCAGTTGTGTCCAGCTGCTGTTTCCATTGATATAGAAAATTCAACTGCTTTTTAAAATGTGAGTTGTGCTTCAGTTAGGAGCCATTTTTGATGTGTTCTTGTAAGATTCCACAAACAATCTAAACAATCACAAACTAAACGATCTCTCCATGCATCATTAAGCCCATCTCTGAACTGACAATGCTCAGCCAATCTCTTCAATTTAGCCACTTATGCTGAAATGGACAACCCTTCCTTTTGATTTTGCAGAAGTGGCTGAATTGAAGAGGTTGTCTGAAAATTGTCAGTTCTTCAATTAATAATGGTTGCGGTTCTAAATCTTCCTGCGTTACTTTCATGATATCAGCAAAGCTCATTTTGGCTTATATGGGTGCAGCAGTCAAACTCCTATGCAATCTGTATGCTTTTCCATTCAATGCACTCATTAAAACCAGAACTTGTTTCTCATTCGTTATTCTATTTGCTTTACAATACTGCTTGATTTGTTCTGTATACAGGAGCTGATTATCTTTTGTGTATTCAAAAGTGTCAATCCCTCCGACGTAGCCAGCCATTTCTGCTCTTTTTTGTGATTATTATCACCCAATACTCACTGTTTATGAAGCCATGAATTTTTCCATTTCCTGCCTTTTAAAAAAACTTGCTCATTTTTCCCTTTGCGAAGAAATGTGCTGCTCTTTTTTTTAACTTGACAGTCTCTCTTTGCGCTTTTTAAAATCTCAAATGTTTTGCTGTGATTCAAAAGGTAGGTAGTCATCTCAGGTTTATTTTAATAAAGCTCATCACCACTTTTATGTTTTGCAACTCCAAACCATTAACCTAATTAAAAGGAAAAGACAGGAGTCCGAAATATGAGTCTAACCTAGTTTTACTTCAAGCATGGCAAACACATATCATGTGGTGGCGTGATGGCATATGTAATTTCCGCACTTTTATATATAACCCACAATGCATTATGTAAGTGACAAATAATGCTTAATCAAACAACATATTTAAGATGTTACTCAAATATTACATTTTCAGAATCATAAATTGAGCTGAGCTGCACAAGCAGCACGAGTTTGTTAATGAGATCCACCATTCTTGTTGTTCAGTTGAAATTATATCCGTGTTAGGAGCAGAAATTAGGCCATGGTGTTGAGTTACAATCGGATTCATTAAACCATTGGATTCTGTGCCTACCAGCTCCCAGACTTGGTCATCTTTACAGTACTGAATAATGATTCATAATGTTGTTACATTACATGGATATGTTGTGATGTTATTCTTATGCCAGCACTGTGGCATACATCACATTTTGCATTACGTCAACAGAGGATAAAAGAAAGGCTAGTCTGCCAAATTAGGTTTTATTTTGCATCAGGTTCAGATAATATGAAGTGGTGTCAGTGTTTAGCTCTTGTGGTTGCTGTAATCCATAGTAAATATGACAAGTGAAGTTTCCAGCCCCAGAGGGAATTGCTGTTAGATAAAACCTGCCACGCATTGCTGTTATCTGTGACATCCTGGCACCCAGGCAGAACACAGAAGGGGAATATTCTGCAATGACACAAACAAACAGAAATTGGTTTTATGTAGGTAATGATCATCTCATTTTGTGATATTATTCATGCATTGAGAAAGCTCATTGCTTTTGTTGACAAAAATATTTGCTTAAGCCTCATATACAGGTAGGGCATATGAAAATATTTACATGATTGCTGGATTAGCAATTTGTTTCTTAAACTGAATTTAGATGTGAATTTATATAGGTAATCCAGAGAATGAAAAAAAACTGTAGCACTCAGTAATATATTTGGAAATATCTATTACTGGCCTGCAGCACAGCAAGCAACACTTACTGTTTTGTACATAGTAAGGCTTATTATTTTGATAAATAAGCACTGTGACAGAAAGAAACAGTAAAAATGTTTCCTTTTTTCAGAACTTTTCCAGAAAATACTGGAAACCTGCCTTGTCTGTGAAATTAATTGATGGGGTATGAAATGTGACCGCGAGATTTCACATGTTATATACAAATTGGAGAGATGTTTGGATTAAAATTAAGTCATAACCTTTCAGGCAATTAAAATCACTCAAGTGTCTTGGGTATGACTGAGGCAAAAATAAAATCTTCTCTTCATATCTATATTTGCAAGGGAAAAAAGCTAATTAATTTTTCTGTTCATAGTATTAAAACGAACTGCCAGAATTGTTCCAAACCAATACTTCCTCTCTTGTGTGCAATCCCTAATGAAAGAATAAACAGAACAGCAGCTATTTTTTACAGTGACATTCATGCAGCTTTCCTGTTAGCTCTCCAGTACATCCAGCAGCTGTGTGATAGGACCTGACAAAAATCCAGTAGGGAATTATGGCAATATAAATCTGTCACATCGGAAACACAGACTTAGGAATCATCTGGGGGCATCATTACAGTAATTTTAGGGAACCAAACAATGTTTACTTCATAATGGCCATCTGTATTCTCAATTTATCTCTTCAATTTGCCTGCATTTCACTTTATTGAAAACAGAAAAATGGCACAACACCAATGTAAATTTCATCTGGATTAGGTCAAAATGAAAAATAATGTTAAAGTGCTGTTAATGGGTGGGGAGGGGTGCGCATGAGAAACAGCAAGATACAACTGACTAAAGAAGGAAGCAGAGGAAAATATTCAGAGTTACCTGCTATACAAATATATTTCCACTTTTATTAATTTAATGCCGTACATTTATCTTATGCCAGATTGTGTTCTGCAGGCTGGAGCAGAGGAAGCAGAGTCCCAATGGACGGATCAAAAATGCTGGCTTCTTTATTGCATTCATGGCCAAATGCTCCTAGAGCTGAGAATGACATTTATTAATACCAAGGGGTTGTTTTTCAGAGCTCAGCCAATGGTCTTAGTACAGCTTAGAAAGGCACTTGCCTGATACCAAGCTGTCAGGCTAATCGCAGGATGATGGAAAATGCATCTATCAATACCCGGACTGGAGAAAAAATAGACTAGACATTTGAAACCTGAACCCACAGCTGTGACTGTATTCTGTCAATCTAATGCCCCAGCTTGAACCTGGAAGGAGAGCTACATTATAATGAAATGCTCTATAGGTGCACCATTCATTAATTTCTTTTTGTGTCAAAGGTTTTGATATGTTGAGGGATTTTTTTTCTCTACTCACTGTAAAGACTAAATGAAGTGTATTAAAAATGCCTCACCACATTCCTTTAAAAGTACAGTGTAACCTTATGTCTGGACAATATTTACACTGGAAGAAAGTGCAAATTACTGAAATTGCAGATTTCTGAAAATCCCTGGCTGTGTTGTTGATTTTGAATGAGATGGCAGTTCTTTTGGTATGTGTGCACTATCTTGAGCTAGGTGTAAATGAGCTGCTGAGTGACAACTCTGTTTCCAGTGTGTACAGCTGGCTCCACAGGAGACACAGAAATCCTTTTCCAGACAAAGGGAGCAAACCGTTGTAAGAGCAGATTAGATTACACCTCCAACACCGATCCGTTAATAGCCATGAAAGCATTCATTTAACAGGGTGCAAGATCCAAAATTTCTCTATGATCTCATACAGTTGAACAGTTTGAAAATATCCTGTTGATTTTTTTCTTCTTCAATATTATCTCCTCTTTCTCCACATACAATCTCCATTGCTGAAATACAACTCCATTGTGAAATACATGTCTCCAGAATAACATCAAGATAATTTTTCTGCGATTTAAGTAAATGCACGGAGACTGTTTGACTGTAGGGTTTAACTAACCTAATCTTATCCAGTCCTGACTTGATGTTCACACGCCCGAGAGGATTAATTTGAAATAGTTTAGAGAAAAAGAATACCTGATTTAGATATATTTCCACAACCTTAGGGTGACCCAAATTGTCCTAGAGTCACAGAAAGACATTCAAAGTGCAGTAACTACTATAAACTAGGAAATGAGAGTGCTAAATCTTCATACAGCAAGGTCCCATAAACGGCAATGTAATGGCAATGAGTTTAATTATTCCTAAGTGCCAATTCAGAATCAAATATGGTCAAAATACTAAAAAGAACTCCCATTTAGCAAAGTTGCTGACCCAGTTTCCATGGAAGTCAATCATAATTTTGTGTGCTTTCTCTAAACAAAACAAAAGCTGGAAATTCACAGCAGGTCATGGGTACAGTTCTTTCCACTGTGGATGATATTTGTAAGAGGCAATGTCTCTCAGAAAGGCAACATCCATCATTAAGGATCCCCACCAACAAAGCCATGCCCTTTTCTCATCAAGCAGGATGCACAGAAGCCAGAAGATCCACACTTTTTCCATCGAACACAATTTCTTCCCCACTGCCGCTTTGTAATATCGCTGCCAGTTTCTTGCTGTATACAGTTCACCTGTCAAAGGCCTGGAAGCAAATCCAGGGTTTGCACGTGAATTTACCACTGAGGCACAGAGAACACAACAGCTTCATTTCTGAATCATTACTACCACAATATTGATCTAAATTAAAGTAAGAACTTACATTTGCACAGAATCTTTCATGACTCCAGGATATCCCCAAGCACTCCACAGCCAATGAAATATATTTGTAGTGGAATTGCTGCTGTAAATTAACCTCTAGTCTTAGAAACATGAATGGCTTTCCTTCTCTGAAAACAGTTCCAATAACCCACCGTTCCTCCAGGGTAAAACCAGCAAAATTCACTTTCCTTTCATTTTACCAGTGTGCTCTGTGTTCATGCTGGTGTTATATCCTGGTCAGAATTCATAAAACATGCTTAAGAATAAATAACTGCTTTATTTCAACTGGATCAAAGGATTATAAAATATGCCACAAAATCAGAACAATTTGTGAGTTTGTTTAAACTGATTTGCTGAAAATTCCTTTGTGCACTATATAACAGAATCATGCGACGTCAAGAATTATATTAAAGCAGCTATGTTACTGAATGATATTAGCTGATGCACCAATAGAAGGAATTAAACCTCTCAAATTCCTTTTTCTGAAACATTGGTAGAATTTCCCTAATCTAATTTTCTTGTAAGGCCAAATATAGGATGTTGTATCACAAAGACTTTTATTTATTTACATACTTATTGCGATACTGCATGGAGAAGGCCCTTCGAGCCGAGCAGTAGCACAATTTAATCTAGTTTAAGCACGGGACAGTTTACAATGGCAAATTAACCTACCAACTGGTACGTCCTTGGACTGCGGGAGGGACCCAGAGTACCTGGAGGAACCCACGTGGGAGGAAATACAAACTCCTTACAGGCAGCAGTGGGCATTGAATGCGGGTCACCTGTACTGTAAAATGTTGTACTAACCACTATGGTACCATCAGCAAATAAACTTCAGATTTCTGTCTGGGTACAGGTATTGACAAACTCTGCCACCTTCATCAGGCATGTCTAGTTTGGTGGTATATATAACCCCGTCACCCATCCCTCCTGAATAGTTAGTCCTCATCCAATCAGGCATATATGTAAGATAATTAAATTAAAGAAGTAGTTCAAAAACAGACTGTAACACCCTGGGAAAAGTTTCACTGCTCACCTAATAGCCTTTCAGTAGAAGCCGTGTTCAGGGATAACCGGTGCTTTGGAAAAGGAGCTGTTCAACCAGGGGAGCAGGATTTGTGTTGTTGCCCTGAAGCCGGTGGGAGCTGGGGTCTGTTTTTCAGTCGGACAGGAAGAGAGATGCTGGAGAGAACCCAGTGGGGAACCATGACTCGATGGAGCAAGGTGCCAAGGACTACTGAGAATTGGTGAATATGACTTTGAGCTCCAATTTGTGCACATTTGTCTGTTTTGTTATAATGGGCCTCTTTTTTAAAAAAATTTATTTTCTTTACTAGCCCTTTATTCATAACTATAACTTCTTTAATCACATACAGCATGCGGTCTGTTATTTCTTTGCACCGAGCTATAACAGGGTAGCATCTAGGTAACCCAGGGTTTGCGGTGGGGGAGCCACCCGGATCTCCCAATCTCACGGACTGGACGGGATTGGAGTGTGCACTCCCTAGACTTACACAGCCCTAGGAAACTGAGGGGGTGGGGCTCACAGAAATAAAAAAGAAGCAGTGAGGTAGTGATCATGGGTCCAATGTCTATTCAGAAGCCATGTGCAGAAGTTCGCTGATGACACGGCCATAGTGGGGTGTGTCAGGAATGGACAGGAGGAGGAGTATAGGAAACTGATACAGGACTTTGTGATATGGTGCAACTCAAACTACCTGCGTCTCAATATCACCAAGACCAAGGAGATGGTGGTGGACTTTAGGAGATCTAGGCCTCATATGGAGCCAGTGATCATTAATGGAGAATGTGTGGAGCAGGTTAAGACCTACAAGTATCTGGGAGTACAGTTAGACGAGAAGCTAGACTGGACTGCCAACACAGATGCCTTGTGCAGGAAGGCACAGAGTCGACTGTACTTCCTTAGAAGGTTGACGTCATTCAATGTCTGTAGTGAGATGCTGAAGATGTTCTATAGGTCAGTTGTGGAGAGCGCCCTCTTCTTTGTGGTGGCGTGTTGGGGAGGAAGCATTCAGAAGAGGGACGCCTCACGTCTTAATAAGCTGGTAAGGAAGGCGGGCTCTGTCGTGGGCAAAGTACTGGAGAGTTTAACATCGGTAGCTGAGCGAAGGGCGCTGAGTAGGCTACGGTCAATTATGGAAAACTCTGAACATCCTCTACATAGCACCATCCAGAGACAGAGAAGCAGTTTCAGCGACAGGTTACTATCGATGCAATGCTCCTCAGACAGGATGAAGAGGTCAATACTCCCCAATGCCATTAGGCTTTACAATTCAACCGCCAGGACTTAAGAACTTTTTAAAAGCTATTATTAATGCTTTTTGAGATAGTGATTTAGATGCATATCATATTTTTTACTGAGTTAAGTATTGTATGTAATTAGTTTTGCTACAACAAGTGTATGGGACATTGGAAAAAAAGTTGAATTTCCCCATGGGGATGGATAAAGTATCTATCTATCTATCTATCTATCTATCAAAGGGGAAAAAGAATTAAAACTATTCTCCAAGTTTCAAACAGGAAGTTGATGTAAGTTGTAAGTCTTTGGACGCATTGTTCATTTGCAATTGTAGCAAACATTGGAACAGGTAAGACCTGCACATTAAAATAATACAAACTATTTTATTTTATGCAATGTGTATATGTTTCTGGAACCTTTACAACACCAAAGAGATTATTTTCTCACATGGAAAGACAGTACTGTGTGTGTGAGTGAGAGACAGAGTGAACAAGCACCCACTGACTTGAATTTTATTTATCCTTTTACATTAATTTTGTTCCACCGGAGCTAAGTCATGTCGCTTGTAATGATCTTGGCATCAGTTGCACAAAATGTGTCACTCTAATTTGATTTACACATTCAGCTTTATTGAACTCCTGCAACACAGGCAGAATTTATAGATTTTTTTAAGGAAGTGTTCTCAAAAATTTAAAGCACAGTAGGAGGAATTGATGCTTGGGTCCTAAAATTCTGCATGGCCATTTGCTCCAGTAGTGCACTGCTGAGGTGAAATTGTAAACCAAGGGATTAGCCCATTTGCATTAGTAATCCACTGACAATAAACGTGCCTTGTATCTCAAGCATTCTTTGCTGGAGCTAGAAAATCAAGGCACAACTTTTCAGAAGGCTAGGGTAACAGGTTAGGAGAGGAAGCTCTTCAATTATTGTAGTAGTGTACCACCCCACAGGGCCACAGGAGTGGAAACAGTCCTATTAGGTTTAAGGAATGGAATAGAACCCTACTTATGCATTGACTATGAATGTAGAATAAAAAGACACTGCATGGGTTATTCTTGAATATATTTTTTCATTCTGAATAAAGTTTATTTTGATATAAAAACAATATTTCAGGAACAGGCTTCCAAAAGCATAATTACTCTCACACTGCAAGGTGAATAGGGAAAAAACCCAGAAAATATCCCAACAAAATCTGCTTCTGCTACAGTCGATAAGGAGTTAATGGAGCAGAGTAATTCTAAGCAGGACGAGCCAGTAAACCTGGACCATATTCAGGGATTCACCTTCAGATCCGAATGAATATGCCATATCTGTCACTGACTTTATCAAGACTTCAATGGTTGAGTGAGTATAGCAGACTGAGGTGGAGGATAAATGTGTGGCTGAGGGATTGGAGCAGGGGGGCAGAGATTCAGATTTCTGGATCATTGGGACCTCTTCTGGGGCAGATGTAACCTGTACAAAAAGGATGGGTTGCACTTGAATCTTAGGGGGACCAATATCCTGGAGGGGAGGTTTGCAAAGGCTATTGGGGAGAGTTTAAACTAGAATTGCCTGGAGGTGGGAACCAAACTGAAGAGACAGAGGAAAGGGAGGTTGGCTCACAAATAGAGAAAACTTGGAGACAGTACAAAAGAGAGGATAGGCAGGTGATACAGAAGGGACACACTCAGACCGAAGGTTTGAGATGTGTCTATTTTAATGCGAGGTGTATTATGAACAAAGCGATGAGCTTAGACCGTGGATCAGCACTTGGAGCTATGATGCTGCGGCCATTGCAGAGACTTGGATAGTGCAGGAGCAGGAGTGGCTACTTCAAGTGCCAGACTTTAGATGTTTCAGAAAGGACAGGGAGCGAGGCAAAAGAGGTGGGGGCATGGCACTGTTGATCAGAGATAGTGTCACGGCTGCAGAAAAGGAGGAAGTCATGGAGGGGTTGTCTATGAAGTCTCTGTGGGTGGAAGTTAGGAACAGGAAAGGGTCAATAACTCTACTGGGTGTTTTTTATAGTCCACCCAATAGTAACGAGGATATCGAGGAGCAGATAGGGAGACAGATTCTGGAAAGGTGTAATAATAACAGGGTTGTTGTGGTGGGAGATTTTAATTTCCCAAATATTGATTGGCATCTCCCTAGAGTGAGGGGTTTAGATGGGGTGGAGTTTGTTAAGTGTGTTCAGGAAGGTTTCCTGACACAATATGTAGATAAGCATACAAGAGGAGAGGCTGTACTTGATCTGGGTTTGGGAAATGAACCTGGTCAGGTGTCAGGTCTCTCAGTGGGAGAGCATTTTGGAAATAGTGATTACAATTCTATCTTCTTTAACATAGCATTGGAGAGGGATAGGAACGGACAAGTTAGGGAAACGTTTAACTGGTGTAAGGGGGAAATATGAGGCTATCAGGCAAGAACTTGGAAGCATAATTGGAAACTTATGGAAGAAATGTGGCAAATGTTCAGGGGATATTTGTGTGGTACGTGAAGGTACGTTCCAATGAGACAGAGAAAGGATGGTAGGGTACAAGATCCACGGTGTACAAACGCTGTTGTAAATCTAGTCAAGAAGAAAAGAAGAGCTTACAAAAGGTTCAAAAAACTAGGTAATGACAGAGATCTAGAAGATTATAAGGCTAGCAGGAAGGAGTTTAAGAACGAAATTAGGAGAGCCAGAAGAGGCCATGAAAAGGCATTGGCAGATAGGATTAAGGAAAACCCCAAGGCATTCTACAAGTATGTGAAGAGCAAGAGGATAAGATGTGAGAGAATAGGACCAATCAAGTGTGACAGTGGAAAGGTATGTACGGAACCAGAGGAGATAGCAGAGGAACTTAAGGCGATTTTAGGGATGACTTGCAGTGGACTGAAAAGCTTGAGCATGTAGGTATTAAGGAAGAGGATGTGCTGGAGCTTTTGGAAAGCATCAAGTTGGATAAGTCACCGGGCCCAGACGGGATGTACCTCAGGCTACTGTGGGAGCGAGGGAGGAGATTGCTGAGCCTCTGGCGATGATCTTTGAATCATCAATGAGAATGGGAGAGGTTTCAGAGGATTGGAGGGTTGCAGATGTTATTCCCTTATTCAAGAAAGGGAGTAGGGATAGCCCAGGAAGTTATAGACCAGTGAGTCTTACTTCAGTGGTTGGTAAGTTGATAGAGAAGATCCTGAGAGGCAGGATTTACGAACATTTGGAGAGGCATAGTATGATTAGGAATAGTCAGCATGGCTTTGTCAAAGGTAGGTCGTGCTTTACAAGCCTGATTGAATTTTTTGAGGATATGACTAAATACATTGATGAGGGTAGAGCCGTAGTTGTAGTATATATGGATTTTAGCAAGGCATTTGATAAGGTACCCCATGCAAGGCTTATTGAGAAAGTAAGGAGGCATGGGATCCAAGGGGGACATTGCTTTATGGATCCAGAACTGGCTTACCCACAGAAGGCAGAGTGGTTGCAGATGGGTCATGTTCTGCATGGAGGTCGGTGACCAGTGGTGTGCCTCAAGGATCTATTCTGGGACCCCTACTCTTTGTGATTTTTTATAAATGACCTGGATGAGGAAGTGGAGAGATGGGTTAGTAAATTTACTGATGACACAAGGGTTGGGGGGTGTTATGGATAATGTGGAGGGCTGTCAGAGGTTACAGCGGGCACTGATAGGATGCAAAACTGGGCTGAGAAGTGGCAGATGGAGTTCAACCCAGGTAAGTGTGAGGTGGTTCATTTTGGTAGGTCAAATATGATGGTAGAATGTAGCATTAACGGCAAGACTCTTGGCAGTGTGGAGGATCAGAGGGATCTTGGGGTCTGAGTCCATAGGATACTCAAAGCTGCTACGCAGGTTGACTCTGCAGTTAAGACAGCATACGGTGCATTGGCATTCATCAGCCATGGTATTGAGTTGAAGAGCCGTGAGGTAATGTTACAGCTATATAAGACCTTGGGCAGACCCCACTTGGAGCACTGTGTTCATTTCTGGTCACCTCACTATAGGAAAGATGTGGATACTATAAAGGGAGTGCAGAGGAGATTTACAAGGATGTTGCCTGGATTGGGGAGCATGCCTTACGAGAATAAGTTGAGTGAACTTGGCCTTTTCTCCTTGGAGAGACGGAGGATGAAATTTGACCTGACAGAGGTGTATAAGATGATGAGAAGCATTGAGGCACAGAGGCTTTTTTCCCAGGGTTGAAATGGCTAGCACAAGCGGGCACAGTTTTAAGTTGCTTGGAAGCAGGTACAGAGGAGATGTCAGGGGTACGTTTTTTATGCAGAGAGTGGTGAGTGCGTGGAATGGGCTGCCGGTGACAGTGGTGGAGCCAGATATGATAGGGTCTTTTAAGAGACTCCTGGATAGATACATGGAGCTTAGAAAAATAGAGGGCTATGGGTTCGCCTAGATGGTTCTAAGGTAAGGATATGTTCTGCTCAGCTTTGTGGGCCGAAGGGCCTGTATTGTGTTGTAGGTTTTCTAAGTTTCTATGTTTCTATGAATGTGTGCCTTTGAGAGCATGCTGAATCTTCCCAAACCAGGTGCCCTAGATGAGCCAGGAGATACACAGTCAGCTGATAGCTAAGTCTGTGGCATTCTAACCTGGCGATCCTGTGGCCTATAAGTCCAGATATGATATATAGAAGGCCTTTGTGGGAGCAAAAAGGCAATTCCATGTGAAGTTAGAGACACTGTTGGATTCACGTCAGCTGTGACAGGATTTACATTTCATTACTTCTTATAAGGCAAAATCTAACAGCAAAATGGCAGTGAACCTTCCCTCATTGATGATATTAATGCTTTTTATGTACACTTTGATACTAGACCTGTGCATATCCCTGCATCATCTCGTATCCACGTGATACGGTATCTGTCTAGGAGATTGATTCAGACCATACAGTATTTCAAGAGGGTGATCCCTCACAAGACTTCAGGCCCCAATGGTGTACCAGGCAGGGTACCTGAAACCCTGTGCCAACCAACTGGCTGAAGTTTTCAAGGACATCTTCCACCCTCTTATTGCAGTAATTGGAGTTTCCTTCCTGCCTCACCCACCCCGACAATCTCAAATCCACCTGAACCCATAGTCACCAATGCAGATTTGACGTCAATCTTCCAGAGAGATCCCAGGGAACACATCTGGCTATGTCCTTAGATCCTGCGCAGCTGAACTGGTGAAGGTATTTGCAGATATTTTTAACCCCTTGCTTCTTCAGTGTGAGGTTCCCACCTGTTTTAAGAAGACCTCAGTCATCCCGGCACCTAAGAAAAACTAGGTGAAACTAGCTGAACTAAATGAAAAAAAGATTAACTTTAGCCTCCCAGACAACCTTGCACATTTCCCACCGAAATAGATCTACAGCAGTATCCATCTCCCTGGTCTTAAACTCATTTCTGGAATATCTGAACAGTAAAGACATCGATGTTAGACTTTTGTTTATTGATTATAACTCCACCTTCAGCACTGTAATTTCAAACAAACCCATCTCCACCTAGACCTGGGACTCAACACTGCCCTTTACAACTGGATCCTTGACTTTCTGACCAACAGATTGCAACCAGCAAACGTAGGCAGCCACACCTCCACCATAATTCAACTCCAACAAGGCAGTATCGTCAGTCTCTGACCCCATTCCCTACACACTCACAAGTAAGTGGCCCATATTCTGCTCTAACTCCTTCTACAAGACTGAGATAGATAGATAGATAGATACTTTATTCATCCCCATGGGGAAATTCAACTTTTTTTCCAATGTCCCATACACTTGTTGTAGCAAAACTAATTACATACAATACTTAACTCAATAAAAAAAATATGATATGCATCTAAATCACTATCTCAAAAAGCATTAATAATAGCTTTTAAAAAGTTCTTAAGTCCTGGCGGTAGAATTGTAAAGCCTAATGGCATTGGGGAGTATTGACCTCTTCATCCTGTCTGAGGAGCATTGCATCGATAGTAACCTGTCGCTGAAACTGCTTCTCTGTCTCTGGATGGTGCTATGTAGAGGATGTTCAGAGTTATCCATAATTGACCGTAGCCTACTCAGCGCCCTTCGCTCAGCTACCGATGTTAAACTCTCCAGTACTTTGCCCACGACAGAGCCCGCCTTCCTTACCAGCTTATTAAGACGTGAGGCGTCCCTCTTCTTAATGCTTCCTCCCCAACACGCCACCACAAAGAAGAGGGCGCTCTCCACAACTGACCTATAGAACATCTTCAGATGATACCGCCATAGTGAGCCATGTCTCAAACACCAATGAGTCAGAGTACAAGAAAGAGATAGGAAGCCTAGTGACATGGTGTCATGACAAAACAGTGTCAGCAAAACAAGAGAGCTGGTCATTGACCTCGGCAAGGATGGCATAGGCGTAAAAAGTTTCGGAGGGGATGTGATTTAAGTATCTTATGACATTTAAGAAGTGTCAAGACAAGTATCTGAATCACTAGGACATGGAAAGTTACAGACAACGTGGGTAAATGGGATTAGTGCAGACAGGTACAACAGACGTGCATGAACATAGTGAGTTAAAGGGCCAGACTCTGTGATTCTATGACAGGACATACACTTACTGGTCACTTTATTAGTTGCCTCTGGCACTTGAGTGTACCGTATGTTCGTGGCCTTATGCTGCTACAGCCCATCCACTTCAATGTTTTGCACATTCAGAGATAACCTTCTGCACACCACTGTTGTAACGTGTGATTATTTGAGTAACTGTTGCCTTCCTGTCAGCTTGAACCAGTCCAGGTATTCTCCTCTGACATTTTTGCCCATAGAACTGCTGCTCACTGGATGTTTTTTGACTTTTGCACCATTCTCTGTAAACTCTAGAGACTGTTCTGTGGGAAAATCCCAGGAGATCAGCAGTTTCTGAAATGCTCAAACTGCCCCATCTGTCACCAGCAATTATTATGTGATCAGAGTCACTTAGATCCCATTCTGATATTTGGTCTGAAGAACAACTGAACCTCTTGACCATGTCTGCATTATTTTATGCATCGAGTTGCTGCCACATGATTGGCTGATTAGATATTTGTATTAAGAGCATGTGTACAGGTACAACTAATAAAGTACCCACTGGGTGTAGAACAATACAACACAGATACAGTTTGTTTGGCCCCTGATGTTGTGCAGACCAAATTAAGCTAATGACACCTAATCCTTGCTGTCTACACAGAATCCATATCTATTGTCTGCATATTCATGTACCCATCTAAGAGCCTAAGACACCTTTATTTTTGCTTCTACCACCAGTCTTCGGTGCTCATTTCAGGGAACTCCACTCTCCGTAAAAATCTTGCCCCATACATCTCCTTTGAACTTCATTTAGCTAGTGGTGAGAAGGCCTGCTTTGTCAGAGTCTCAAGCCACCCTTGACGTGGCCGTGGGCCGGGAAGGACACGATTATTTGGCTCCTTGTGGACTGTACGCTTGCCAAGATGGAGTGAACCATACCGAACGGCTCTGTAACACAGAGCTAAGTTCAAAAGATTGTTCCCAGGAACACTCACTGAAACAAACAGCAGTTATTGCTGGGGGATCATCATCTCCATGAAAGGCACACTTTGAACTGTCTAAGAATTGTTTGTCCCCCTATGCAAGTTTACAACTGTATGCTGCCTGTTATGACCCCAGCCCCCTCCTTTGTGAGAATCGCGCGAGAGAGAGAGAGCTGCCTTACAGTTTGGAATGTGGGCTGGCCTCTCAGCCAGACAAAAGCCATGGACATAGCCATTGTCTTGGGAGACACCTTTGTGGAATAAGGGACTGGACTATGTGCAAACCCTCAGGGCAACGTGGGCTGGGTGATGGGGGAAAGATTGTCTCACCCCCCCCACCCTGATTGACATCTACAACCCTGCCAGTCCAGATAAAAGGTGGGCTGCCGAGGCGGGGCCTCAGACGCACCAAGGAGACACACGAAGAAGACACGATAGCGCTTCCCGTCGGAGCGGGAAGCCATTCTGAAGGAAGCCACGTGCGTTAGATTCCGGATCGAGAGTCTGTGGCTGAAACCAAAGGAAAAACCGTTTTAACTAACAACAGGGATTTGCTTCGCAAAGACGACGGGCAAGTGTTCCTTCTCTCTCTCTCTCCAACACGTGAAATGCCAGCGGTTCCCGAAACGGGGAAGCCTGCAGACTTTGAGTGACTCTTATATTCCATTGGACTCAGTATTGTCCCCTAGACAACGATAGAGCTTGTTTTTGATTGATTATTACTATACCTGTGCTTTAGATTGAGTTTTGACGATGTATATGATCTGAATGTTTTGTATTAACCATACGTTTGTGCCCCGTTATAAATAAAAACGTTTGAAAATAGTATCATCAGGCTTCAGCAGACCTCTCTATCTTTGCTGGTAAGTCACCCGGTTACTGGGAACGTAACATGCCAACTGGCACATTCCAGAGTGCCGGAGGACATGTTGAAACTAGGTCCGGCCACTGCAAAGGCTTTGTAGGGAAGGACCTGTTGCCACTAGATTCTGGATCTGTTCCTATGGAAGTCTCTCTCTTTTCACTGATGTAATATTACTGACATTGACATATTATAAGTAGTGGTACTGAATAGCTTGGTAAAGTGAATGAAGAGACTGACATGTCCCAAATGTATTTCTGTATATGTTATGAATAAAGTACGTTTTCAGATATAAACATTTCAGAGGCAGACTAATGGAAATTTTGGCGAATCATCCAGGTAAGTGTAACAGATGGCTGTTATGAGATTTAAAGAAACTTCAAAAGGAGGCTTGATGAGCGTACAGAGCTAATATTTTAATATGGCTGACAATCAGATTCTTAGGTTGAAGTGCAGTAGGAAAGAGAGGATATAATGAACACAATATGAAAGTTTAACAAATTAAATGTACAAGGTGACGAGTAACAGACATAAAATGCTGGATCTACTCAGCAGATCAGGCCAACATCTATGGGAGGGAATAAACTGTTGGTGTTTCCGGCCTCGTCCCCTAGCACCAGAAACATTCCTTTCCATAGTACCTGGCTTTGTTGAGTTCCTCCATCATTTTGTGGTGTTACTCTGAATTTCCAGCATCTGCAGAATCTCATGTGTTTACGAGTAACAAAACGATCACAATTTTTGTTGTTCTGGCATGATAGCCATGAACATTATTCTAAAACGATGGTTGCATAAGTTACTTTTCACACTCTATTGTGTTCAAATTTTACTGAAGTTGCCCTCCCACCTGACCAATAGACCCTTCTAGCTTATGGAATGTTAGCTTTCATAAGTCGAGGGATAGAGTTTAAGCGTCACGGGGTAATGATGCAGCTCTATAAAACTCTGGTTAGGCCACACTTGGAGAACTGTTCCCAGTTCTGGTCACCTCACTATAGGAAGGATGTGGAAGCATTGGACAGGGTACAGAGGAGATTTACCAGTGTGCTGCCTGGTTTAGAGAATATGCATTATGATCAGAGATTAAGGGAGCTAGGGCTTTACTCTCTGGAGTGAAGGAGGATGAGAGGAGACATGATAGAAGTGTACAAGGTATTAAGAGGAATAGATAGAGTGGACAGCCAGCGCCTTTTCCCCAGGGCACCACTGTTCAATACACGAGGACGTGGCTTTAAGGTAAGGGGTGGAAAGTTCAAAGGGGATATCAGAGGAAGGTTTTTTACTCAGAGAGTGGTTGGTGCGTGGAATGCACTGCCTGAGTCAGTGGTAGAGGCAGATTCACTAGTGAAATTTAAGAGACAACTAGACAGGTATATGGAGGAATTTAAGGTGGGGGGTTATATGGGAGGCAGGGTTTAAGGGTCGGCACAACATTGTGGGCCGAAGGTCCTGTACTGTGCTGTACTATTCTATGTTCTATGTTCTAGTGCTAGAACTCTACAAAGTCATCTAACTGTGATTTAATAAGGATTTTATGAAGCTGCATCCCATATCTGCACTTTATATTAGGACCAGAATTTCATTTTAACCTCTTTGATCCCCTATGGTTTTTTGGATTTTTATCTTTTAAATGGAACATGGATGATTCATATTTACCTTTATTAAACTACATCTGCCAAACTTGTTCCCTCTCACTTAATCTATTGATTCCCCTTTGTATGTTAATATATTCAGTACTTCATACTTTTTCTGGTAAACAATCACTGAAAACAGTGGCCTATGGCTTCCCTGTCAGAGTTGAGCTGAATCACCTGTACGATCCGGCATTTTTGTGGTGTGGCTGGAGTCTTACTGGGACAGGACAGTTACAGGCTGGAGTTGCAGGAGTGGACATGGAGGCAATTTGATGTGGCGGAGCCAAGGTGAGGAAAGATCTTGGGTTTGATTGGTTTGAGAGCCGAGCCAAATTGGGAAGGTCAGGTACAGGTGAATCCCGAGCCTGTGGGTGAGGAATGACCCATCGGGTACTGATCTTATTGAGGTACAGGTGAATCCCGAGCCTGTGGGTGAGGAATGACCCATCGGGTACTGATCTTATTGAGGTGGTGGATCCCAAGCCCATGGGTGAGGAATGACCCATCGGGTACTGATCTTATTGAGCTGGTGGATCCCAAGCCCATGGGTGAGGAATGACCCATCGGGTACTGATCTTATTGAGGTGGTGAATCCCGAGCCTGTGGGTGAGGAATGACCCATCGGGTACTGATCTTATTGAGGTGGTGGATCCCAAGCCCATGAGTGAGGAATGACCCATCGGGTACTGATCTTATTGAGGTGGTAGATCCCAAGCCCATGGGTGAGGAATGACCCATCGGGTACTGATCTTATTGAGGTGGTGGATCCCAAGCCCATGGGTGAGGAATGACCCATCGGGTACTGATCTTATTGAGGTGGTGGATCCCAAGCCCATGGGTGAGGAATGACCTGAGGTTTGGATGATTTAAGCGCTGGGCCAGATTGAGTTCTCAGGGTGTCGGGATCGGAGGCAAGCGATGGGCTGGTTCGGCTTGCTGCACCACAGGGTTTGAACTGAACTGATGCTTTCTGAATTGGATCCTGTAGACTTCTGAATCAGCTGCAGTGATGCCTAGCTTTGTGAACTTCAGTTCTGAACGCTGTTTGCTTGCTTTCTTGTTTGTACAATCTGTTTTCTCTCTCTCTGCACATTGGGCGTTTGATGGTCTCCTTTTGTTTTTAATGGGTTCAATTGGGGTTCTTAATCTCACGGCTGTCTATAGGAAGACAAACCTCAAAGTATACATTCTTAGATAATGTAGTGTGTAGGCCTCCATTAGTCTCGATAGACCATGGATTTGCACCTTGGAAAGTTTCCAGGGTGCAAGCCTGGGCAAGGTTTTTTTTAATGGAAGACCAGCAGTTGCCCAAGCTGCAAGTCTTCTCTCTCCACACCACCAATGTTGTCCAAGGGAAGGGCATTAGATTCTTAGATAATAAATTTACTTTGAACTTTGAACTTCAGTTTTATCTTTATTGCTTGTAATGTCTCTTGTCTTTATATCATCAACAAACTTGAATTTGGGTTTCCTTTCTTCCATCTAAGCATGTATAACTATAATTATGTTTTCAAAACATTTGCCTGGTGTTTACCACTAATGGTGTCTGCCCATCTGAGTACCTGCCAACTATTCCTACTCTAACTCCAGCTGCTGCTGCTGCTGCTGAGCCAATTTTCAAACCAAGGCAAGTACCTGCTTTCAATTACATGAGTTTTAACTATAGTATATGAAGAGCTTTATCAAACTCCTTCAGGAAAAGCTTTGAATAAGATCCATTGACTTACCTTCAAGTTATTCAGTTGGGTCCATCAGGTATGATCTTTAGAATTTTGCACCATTTGGAAATTCCAAATTTTCAAGCTGTTTGTTCTCTCTCTTCATAGCAACGGTCTTTAGCGGTTTCAGGAGCAATGTTTTTTTTGTCGAATTGTCTGGAATTTCCTTACTTCCTTGTCTCATTTTTGCTAAAAGGCAAAGTGAAATGCAAAAATTTTCAACCTAATTCTGTACCAAGATAATAGAATTTTGGAAAAAACTTCTTCTCAGGCACCTCCTTAGAATGGAGGATGACCTACTTCGACCTCACTTTCGTGGATTCTGAAGTGACCAACGAGGCCAACATGGAACTGCAGACCCCTCCACTGATGGGACAGAGAGTGGGAGCACTCCCCCTAATGCTTATCCAAGACCTTTGTACGTTTCCAATACATGAGCCTGAGGTCTTCAATGTGGTCCTAAATCTTCCTTCTCTACTTTACGTGTTCATGAGCTGGAGATTCCCAGGAGTCAGTGACAATGTTGCACTTATTCAAGAAGTGAAGATTATGGATATAATATTTATAATGTTCTCACATTAAAAGAGTTAACTTAGCAAGTTTCAGGTCAATTTTTGTCAATCTTCAGTGAATAGTTTTTATTACTATTCTGTTAATGTTAATTTAAATGAATCCCTGTCCCTGATTCAATATTAGTGTTCTTGGGAATGTCATTCTCTGCAGCAAGTACTGACTGATAGAACCATGCTGACTAGTATACTGTACAACATTATTGGCCATATTTCCTGCCTGGAAGAGGGTAAATATGGAAGTCCCAAATTTACAGGTGCTTCTCTAACAGGAATATCCACATTTCATTACATGGAAAACAGCTTTTCTTAATTCTGTAATCTTAATAACTGTTTCATGTTTTGCTTTTAACAACAACAGCAAACTTGGTCTCTGTTTGATAATTATACAGTTCTTGAGGTTGCTAATTAAAACTGACTCATAATTTATTATTAAATCTAACAAGCCTGAGACATATTGTTATATAAAATTATTTTAAATACAGTCAAGAAATTAGGGGAAAAAAAGCTGCTTTTGGAAGTGTCCATGAAGCTATCATCAGCTTTGCAAGTGGACACAGGTTCACAGATTCAATAAGTGCCCCCTGAGGAAGAAAACCTGCAGTTTTATCTGGTCTGACCTATCTGTGACTTCAGTCTGAAGGCAAAATGGTTGACTCAAATTACAGATTGCAGTAGTCCAAGAACTAGAGCAGCCAGAGGTGAGGTGTAACACAGTTCATTATTTTTTTAATCCTTATGTCACAAAACATCATTTCAAATTAGGTACTCTTATTATACTGAAAGAAAATTGAAAAATAGATGAGTTACCTTTCTGTCCATTGCTCACTCAGCATGTGCCTTTTGATGTCCATGGGTTTCTCTCTGGAAGAAAACACAGCCAGGCTGAAAGTGATGCAACAGAGGAAGCCATAAATGTTGTAAACATTCCACATGTGTCATCAGTGACCCAGATAAAATTATAACCTGCAACGTGACCTGCAAATGCAAATGCAAATGCTCAGTTTAAAATCTTGGATGTGAGAAAAATGTGCAGTTTTCAGGCCAAGCCGTGTATACCTTTTGACTGCCGCTGTTATACGATGTTTTGCCACGTTTGACATGATTAATGGTAATTAATGTTGAGCTCCGAAATAACATTTACTACATAATAATCAGGCTTCATTAAACTGGCTTGTGTATTGTATGTTTTTTTGAAAAGCTAACATAATAAACAGGTATGAAAATCCTGAAGCAAGAATAACTCCAAAAATGGCAAGTTAAATGAATTGTTGATGAAAAATGAGCTTAAGTTAAACAGTGGGAATAGTAACAATAATAAATAGAATTATAAATGCCTTGTGTCTTTTTCCTTTATGAAGGAACACTTCCCTTTTATTTCTTAAATACCATACTCTAGGCATCATTCCAAGAAATTTATAACCTATGTGAAATGCCCAGAGGCCAGAACATAACGTAATTCTTGTTTAATTGATCTATTATGAACCTTTTTACTCGCTGGCTTCTATTAAGTTCCGAAACACACATTTTTAGGAGTCATCTGGTGACACATTCTGGGAAGGAATGCCAGGTCTATCCATAGCATGCATTTGACACGTACTGCAAGAAATCTTCCTACTGCTAATTATTCTCCTAGCTTCAATTCTGAATTAGTAGATTTCACCTGGGATTACATTGTGCCGGCATTAGGTCCTTCTGGTACAAGATGTGGTCTGAGTGACACTGAGGACTAGAAGAGTAGTCAGGAACTTTTCAAGACATTGAAAGGATTTCACACTAAGCTTTCACCCAACTTCAATCCTCTAAGCTTAAAATCTATGAGACGCTGTTAACCAACAAACTGTAAGTTCTGCTGCATTTACTTGCTTCTATCTTTGAGCATTCTGTGATCTTTAAGTTAGCTCAGTCTTGCAGAAAAAACTTCCATGTAAGACTTGCATTTAATCCTTCTCACAAGTTGAGGGCTTTCCAAAACGATTTTCAGCCCATAAAGCTCTTCTGAATTGTGGTTTCTGTTTAAATATATGAAGTTCAGCATTGACAAAGCTGCTATAACCTGAAGAAGTGCAGATACAAACTTAAGAAAATCAGTTTTTGTGAGTTTATTTAAGAGATACATACATTATTGGCCAAGACACAGTGGAAGTACCCACCCCATTTCACTCCATGCAACTCCATTTCTAGTCTTCAAATTAGTGCCAAGAAATTTTACGTCCACTGAGAGACCAGAATCTCTGTATAACATTTCATTTGTATCTCCTAAATGCAGCATTCTTTCAGAACTACACTGGAACTTTAATACAGATTAGAAGTTAATGGAAATTTACCTTGAACCTTTAGAATCAGAATCAGGTTTAATATCACCAGTATAAGTTGTGGAAGTTTTTTTTTGGCAGCAGTAGCAATACATTACAATACTTAGTAATAAAACTATAAATTACAATAAGAAATATACATGAAAATTAAATTAAGTAATAGTGCAAAAAGAGAGCAAAAATAATAAGGTAGTATTCATTTGTTCACTGTCCATTCAGAAGTCTGATGAAATGTTGAATATGTGTCTTCAGGCTTCTGCACCACCTCTTTGATGGTAGCAATGAGAAGAGAACTCATGAATGAGATCACTATTATAAAGAGGTCTCTAAATTTCCCGTCACTACGCCAAACCAATTTAAATGTGCATCTGCATGCATAGACAATTAGTCATTTTTTAAAAATAAAATTCAGCTGCTCTAAGATTTCCACAACAATCCTCAGCTTTTTCCCAGGGCTGAAATGGCTAACACGAGAGGGCACAGTTTTAGGTGCTTGGAAGTAGGTACAGAGGAAATGTCAGAGTAAGTTTTTTATGCAGGGAGTGGTGAGCGTGTGGAATGGGCTGCCAGCAACGGTGGTGGAGGCAGATATGATAAGGTCTTTTAAGAGACTCCTGGATAGGTACATGGAGCTTAGGAAAATAGAGGTAACCCTAGGTAATTTCTAAAGTAGGTGCATGTTCGTCAGAGCAATGTGGGCCGAAAGGCCTGTATTGCACTGCAGGTTTTCTATGTTTCTATGACAAACTTCTGTTCTGCTATATGCATATTGACCTCATATAAGAAAACCATACTTATGTTCACAACATAGAACATAAAAGTTCACTCCTACATAGGTTGAAGTCAGAGGAGGGTCAGGGTGAAGCTTAGTGTGGTTAGTTATGTGAATAATCACTGGATGGCCTTACAGATACAAATAATACCTTTGAAAACAATGAATAAATGTCAATGATCGTGTGGATAGTCAGAGGCTTTTTCCCAGGGCTGAAATGGTTGCCACAAGATGACACAGGTTTAAGGTGCTGGGGAGTAGGTACAGACGAGATGTCAGGGGTAAGTTTTTTTACTCAGAGAGTGGTGAGTGCGTGGAATGGGCTGCTGGCAAGAGTGGTGGAGGCGGACACAATAGGGTCTTTTAAGAGGCTTTTGGATAGGTACATGAAGCAGAGTAAAATAGAGGGCTATGGGAAAGTCTAGTAATTTCTAAGGTAGGGACATGTTTGGCATAACTTTGTAGGCCAAAGGGCCTGTATTGTGCTGTAGGTTTTCTATGTTTCTATAATGTTGTTGGAGGGAACCATATTGACTTTACGAACTTAAATAAGGCATTATGTGAGGAGTTGATACTACTACAGTTTATCCTCAACCTGTCTTACAATTTTAAGATAAGTCAGAAATAGAATTAGAACCAGATTTAATATTACTGGCCTATTGGCTAATTTCAATTGTTGTATATGATGTTGACATTACCAAAGAAACCTGCATGATAATTTACCTAATACCAGGGCTTAATCTCGAATGACTGAGATGGCACTGGTAGAACTGTTCGTAACACAGCTCTCCTGCTGCAGTATTCACTTCCTTGAATAATTTAATCATGTTGTCAAGTTTGCCAATGACATCACTGTGGCGGGGCTCATCTCCAACAACAACGAGACGGCCCAAGGACAGGAGGTGGAAGAGCTCGAGACCTGATGCCAGGCAAATAACCTCTTCCTCAATGTGAAAAAGACAAGGGAGGTTGCTACTGACTTCAGGAGAACTCACAGCACTCACACTGTTCTTTACATCGGCAGCACTGCAAGCAGTTTCAAACTCCTGGGAGCCCCTCACAGTCCCAGAACACCTCCTACACAATCAAGAGAGCTCACCAACATCTCTAGTTTCTAAAGAGAGCTGGACTATGCACATCAGTGCTCATGACCTACAGATGTGCAGTTGGGAGCATGCTAACGGGTAGTCAAAACTGCCCAACACATCACCAGCCTATCAGCCTCCAAGGACACCTATACAAAAAAGGTGAGCAAGATCATGAAGGATCCCACCAACCCAGCTCATGGACTGTTGTCCAACTCCCATCAGGAAGGAGCCTATGTAGCATTCATGCCAGGACAACCAGACTCAAAAAAGTGACTTTTTCCAAGCAGTAATCTGATCAACACCTTCACCCACTAACCCATCCCTCCTCACTCTCCAACACCATTACGTTATCATTTCCTTTCAGTCACCTTATGTAGACGCACTCCTGTACCTAGCATCACTCTGTGTATGTGTTGTGTATTTATAGTAATTTAGTCTTTTTTATTATTGTGTTCTTTATGTTATTATGTTTTTTTGTGCTGCATCAGATCCAAGTAACAATTATTTTGTTCTCTTTTACAGTTGTGCACTGGAAATGACATTAAACAATCTTGAATATTAAAGACATAGTTTTACCACTTCATATCAATCTTTTTAAAGAAAAGCAGCACAAACGCTTGGTCTGATAAGATGAAGAATTCGGAGTGAATGAAAAGTTGTCGACATTTTACCAAGAGCAATAAGGAAGACTCACACAGACATGCATGCTCGGAAACTGGCTTTGAATTGATGTCAGTAATGTTAAGAGACAACGCCCATTACATGTTGATGCAGCAAATTAAATCATGGAACAATGTAACCATTTTAAAAATGAAAATGTAAGACACTTTAAAAATATCAATGATAACATCTAAATTGAATAATTACATGTAGGGGCACTCTTCACAGCCACATATCAAAGATTCCTCAAACATCAAAGGTGAAACAAACTCTTCGAAAACTGATATGCTGGTCTTTAAAAGTACTCTTACTTTGACCTAGATTGCAATCTCTTACAACCTTGTTTGGATCTGCACAAAATTCCATCTTGATTCAATGTTCATTTCTAAAACAAAAAAAAAATGCATTGAACTAGTTTTATGTGTCAAAATGTAATTTTAGAATTGCCTACATAGCTTCTCTTTCATTATAGTGTCACATTACTCATTGTTCTTTTTTTCGATTCGGTGGAGAGATGCACATTAACTTTAGGTCAAGAGTCTATTAAAGCTATGTTTATTTATGTTCTTATTCAAGCCTGTTATGCAGATGCACATGTTGATAGTTCTGTTGAAATTCATTGGGACTCAAGTCACATCCCGTTGCCTGACAGAAAATGAAATTCTTCCTATACTGAGAAGGTCAGAGGTATCACAAGTGAGAGATGTAATTGACAATCAGAAAGGCCATTATAAGAACTGGATTTGTTTGAATAGTTGATAGAAAATAGAAACAATCAGATTAATAATTATATACAAAATAAAACATGTGCAAATAGAAACACTATTTGTTTGAATGAGGGTGTGCAGTCTACTGCTTAGTGATTAAGCAAGCACATCTGATAGCATGAATCAACATTTAATCAATACCTAATTGAGTGGCATATTCTGAATATTTAATCATTCATAGTGTAATATTTAGCAAGGCAGATTTTTTTTCTCTTTTGCATTTGAGCATTAATCAATGAGGAAGCAATATAGAGGAAGATCAAGTGGGGTTAATGATTCATCTCAAATGCAGGGGAGTGTGACTAGCCAGAGGTCCATATTGCACTAATGAAGTAAGTAGGAAGGAAGAGGAGGTCCTGCATAGAGAACTTAGGAAGTTGGGTAGAAAATGAAAAAGCGCAGCATCTAAGGTTGCAATGTTGGGATGACTGCCCCTCATGTGCAACTGATACCAGAAATCGAATGCATGACTGAAGAAATAATCCAACAGGAGATTTTCCAGTACAGAGATCACTGGGATCTCTTCCAAGGCAGGTGAGACGCAGACCAGACAGAATGGTTGCACCTATACTGCAGGAGCATCGATATCCTTCCTCGGACACTTACTAGGGCCACTCAGGCTTTAAGATAGTGTGTCAAGGAGTGTGATTGAGAGCATAAGGTCAGCAGGTGCAGTGATTGATGAGAAGGATGAGTCAAATAAGTTTAATAACAAAAATGGGCCGATCCAAAAAAATGAACGTGACAGGAATCATGGAGTGAATTGTATAAGGAGTATAAAGGAAACAGCAGATGAGCTTAGAGCCTCAAACAATAGGCCAAATGGGGCCGCAGGGCCTGTACTTCACTGTACAGTTCTTACGTTCCATGTTCTATCATACTGAAGCTATCACAGAAGCATGTTTGAGAGAATGACAGGACAGGCAGCTCAATGTCCCACCCCAGGTACAAATGTTTTAAACATGACAGAGACAGATGTAAATGAAGTGGGGGAGTTGCATTGCAGATTAGGGAGAATATCATGGCTGCACTGAGAAGATACCTTGGAGATTCATCCAGTGAGCCACATGGTTAGAACTCAGGAATAGGAAATATGGTGTCACTCTGATGAGCTTTTAATATAGTCGTCCTAAAAGCCAGTGGGACCTAGAGGAACAGAAATGAAGGGAAATCATAAAAATATAGAAAAACACCAGGCTTATTGTGGTAGGTCATTTTAATTTCCCCCACCAATGACTGGGAGTCCCTTTGTGCCAGGGGCTTTCATGGGTTCTGGATTCATTGTATTAGCTATAAGGAGAGATTGGACAAACTTGAATTGTTTTCTTCAGAACACCAGAAGCAGAGGCTTTGATCTAATAGAAGTATTTAAAATTATGAGAGGCAGAGAGAGGGTAGATGATCTTTCTGTCAAAGAGTAAAGGACATAACTTTAAGGTGAGATAGGGAAAAGAGGCCCTTCCTGCCTTGAAATCATTATGTGACTCATGTAATGACATTATGGAATGGTACTTAAGCAAAATTCACTAAACCAAGAAAACAAATTCCAAAACAATATTCTAATTATAGGAGTAATAAAAATCTTCTTGTGAACCACTCAAAATTCTGGAGGAAATCAGCAAGTCAGACAACATCCATGAAGGGGAATAACCAGTCAACATTTCGGGCCAAGACCTTTCAGCAATCCTGATGAAAGCTGTCGGAAGAAAGCATCTGTGCGTTTTGCCACTAAGGCAACAATGTCTTCTGGATTCCACTGTCTTTAGTTTCCATGAGCAGAAAATAACATGAGATATCATTAAGTGTCTTGCTAAAATCTACTTAGACTAAATAAAATGAGTTACCCTCAAGACCTTCCTTGTTACCTCCTTACAAAATTCAGATATAGATTCAGATCTATTTATCACATGTGCATTGAAACATCTGGTGAAATGTGTCATTTTCATTAACAATTAACACACCTAAGGATGTGCTAAAAGATAGACAAAACCTTCCATTAATTGTTCAAACTGTGCTCTCTTGAGAGAAGTGGACACCAGTGGAAAATCAGTGTAAGGCATTTCAGAACTATTCATGATCTGCTCTAATGCTATGTCTCAATAACCGTCAACAGAATGATAATTCTGGAGTAGTGGCAACAACATGTCATAGAAAAGTAGACACTCCTGAAAAAATCTACATTCAAGTGGAGAGATTTAGGAAATTGTCACAAACCTGTGTATTTTAGGAAGGGTTTTTGCAAGGGAAATGTAAAAGCCATGAGATTAAATGAAGAATACAAACTGGATCAGGAATTAGCTCAGTGAATGGAAGCAGAGGGTGATGCTTACCAGTAGGGGGGAGAGGTTTGGGGGAAGGTTGATGGTGGAGAGGGTGGGTTCCATTAGGATCAGTAATCTGTCCTTTGCTTTTGAAGCAGGTTCATTGTACGGGATACAAAGGATGCGTATGATACAATGGTTGTTTGCTTGACAGTGAGGAGAAAGGATTGAGTTTATAGGAGGGTTTGGATGATCTGCTCAGTTGAGTAGCAGAGCAACAAATATAATTTAATCTGCAGAAGTATGTGGTATTGCATTTGGACAAGGCATGATATAGTGAATGAGGGGATAATTAGCAGTTTGGAGGGACAAAAAGGACGTAAAAGTGTAAGCTCATAGAATAAGCAATATAGCAAATCAGAGGTATTGATGTCTTTACTTGAGGCATATTATAAAGAACATATAGGTTGTGATGCTATCACAGTTTGGGGCATTCCGGAGATTAGAGTTCAATTCCGGCATCCTCTGTAAGGAGTCTCTGTGTGTCCTCCCTGTGGAATGTCTGGGTTTTCTCCGGGTGCTCCAGTTTCCTCCCACTGCTCAAAGACATAATGAGCAGGTTAATAGGACGTTGTAAATTTCCCGGGTTGATGGGTTTTGTCAGGGATCGCTGGGGCGGTGCAGCCAAAGGGCCAGAAGGGCCTACTCCGTGCTACATCGCTAAATAAATAATTATATAAAGAGGCATTGCCAGGATAGGAAAATTTTAGCTATGAGGAAAACTCAAATAAATAGGATTATTATCTTCAGTCAACTGGAAACTGAGGAAAGCTTAATTGAAGTACCTAAAGTTATAAGGAATAGAAACTTAATGAATACAAACAGTCCTTCATCCCCAGTCGGTTCCAATGTGCTCTCTCATTGAGTCACTGGAAACTTGCATGCAGTTTAGGAATCTGATGTGCTCTGAGTTAAAACTCCAAACTCTTGTTAACATCGTTCTAAGCAATTAACATTTTAAATAATTTACTTATTGAGATACAGCATGGAATAGGCACTTCCAGCCCTTCCAGTCACGCCGCACAGCACCCCACCCTAATTTAACCCTTGCCTGATCATGGGATAATTTACAATGACCAATTAATCTACCAACCGGTACACCTTTGGACTGTGAGAGGAAACCAGAGCACCTGGAGGAAACCCACACATTCCATGGGGAGGACATACAAACTCCATCCAGACAGCAGTGGGAAATGAACCCGGGTTGCTGGTACTGCAAAGTGCTGTGCTAACCACTACACCACCATGTCACTTTGCATATTGAGATTGTAACTTGTCTCTCTCCCCAGGAGATTTCCTGCACAGACTTGTTGGGATTGGAGGGTTTGATTTCTGACACACTGCCATTAATAGGAGACTAAAGGAAACCCTGTTGCTTCCTTTTCACAGGATTTTCAAATCTGACCCCATAAGATAAATGGATAGTATTGCAAGTATCAGTCTCCCTTTTCTCTAGACTGTAAAATAAACTTAAAATAAACATTTTTACACCCATGTAAATCAGTCATGGTAACCCCATGACAATTTGGAGATATTGGGGCATTTCTTGTATTTCATGATCAGAGGCCTCACAGTCTAAGATAATTATTGGTCTAATAAGGATCTATACTGTGGACATTGTAATAACTTAGCTTGGCCTTGGCTTCTCAAGCAAATAGTCACTGACAAGATTGTCTTCATTTTTACAACTTGCTGCATGAAGTGCACAAGTGCATTATAACAGCTACGTTTGCACCATGCTCTTAAATTCACTCGGTCTATTTCTGACACTTCCCTCTCCTTTCTCGATCTCTCTTCCTTCATCTCTGGAAACAAACTGTTGACTCTAGCCCTTTACCTTTCCCACCCACTTGGCTTCACCTATTTCCTTCTAGCTATCCTCCTTCCCCTTCCCCCCCACCTTTTTATACAGACATACTCCCCCAGTACTGAAAAAGGGTCTCGGCTCGTTATGTCAACTGGTTATTAATTTCCATAGATGTTGCCTGACCCGTTGAGTGCCTCCAGCATTTTGTGCATGTTGCCTTGGAATTCCAGCAGCTGTGGAGTTCCTCATGTTTACCATTTTCATTGAACATTCTTTCTTATAAAACTGAAAGCTCTGGTAATTGAACATGCAAATCAAACATAACAGGCCTGATCAATTGACTGCCTTGTACCACTGTCAGATTCATCTTACCAAAGTTGTGCACCTTTTTACTAAAGCAGAGATATAAATGGAGCTGAAGATTCTAATTACATTTGCATTTGTAGAATTATTCTGAATCTACCTACTGTACAATCCTAAAACAATTTGTTCGGGCAGTCATGTTGCAAATGCAATATAAAATCTACCATTTGAGTATTGCTTTTTCTCCACACAGTCTTGTTTTTTTTTATTATTAAAATGAATAACCTTCAGGAATAGATTGCCAAGGCAAATGCATTCATTTAAACACTATTAATTCCAGATTGTTTTAAAACTAAATTGAAATTTTCACCGTAAGGGTCAAACTCACATTCTCTGGACCATCATTTACAATCTATAGTAAAATTCAATTGTTTTTCTCTCTCCTCCACTGAAACAGTGATCTTATGCTTGCTATAGATCCCCTAAGATCCCATGTCTGTGTGATGATAATGCATTATGCACAGCAAATGATGGGTGAAACAGGCCATAGCCTCAACATCACATTCCCACTCTCTCCCCATAATCCTAACTTGTGCTTTAAATGACTTTCTCTCTCCATCTTGTATATCTCAACCCATGTGATTGCACAACAGATAAATGGATGATGTATTGAAGCAAGTGGAGTAGCTAAAGGAAAGCGGGTGCCAGTGTTACTGAGTGCAATAGATGGACAAGCATGCAGTTTGCTTAGAAGTTTAACTGCTCCAACCAAACCAGCTGAAATAAGCCTTGTTAATAATGTGAAAGTAATGCAGGAACATTTAGATCTGAAATCATTGTTAAGTGTGGATCGCTTTAGGTTTCATAAGCGAAATTAAAAGGAAGGGGGAGTCCATTTAGCTTATGTGGCTGAACTGAAGAAATTGTCTGAGCATTGTCAGTTCAACAATGGGCTTAAAGATGCACCAAGAGATCATTTAGTTGGTAGAATCTTACAAGAAAGCATTCCAAAATGGCTCCTAACTGAAGCACAACTCACATTTTGAAAAGCAGCTGAATTTGCTATATCAATGGAAACAGCAGCCAGAGCCACAACTGAGGTGCAGTCAGAAATGAAAGTGAGGGTGAATGAAATTACAATGTCTAAACATAAGCTCGCCTGTCTGAACAAATTGTGTTACCATTGTGACAGGGGCTTACTTACATCAGACAGCAGGTTTAAAGGCAAAACTTGCAGAAGCTACATCAAAGTAGGACACATACAATAAGTATGTTGGGCAGACAGAAGTGCATAGACAGGGGAAACAAGATAAAAAGTCAAGTTGCAGTTTCAAAAGGAACGCTAACCTGCATGCTGTTGATAAAAATCTGATAGTGATGAAAGGAACACAGGACTTGCTAGCCTTAAGATTTACAATGAAGATTTATAACAGGAGACAAGCAATATGGCTTACACCGGGGTGAACGGCACATTATTTAAAATGGAATTGGGTGTTGGCTCGGCTGTTTCACCATCATACAAAATGAGTTTTACCAGCGTTTCCAAGACACTAAAGTGAACCCTGCAGATATCCAACTCAGAACTTATGCTGGAGAAAAGATATCCCCTGTGGGAATCACATTCGTAATAGTGAAACACAACAACCTAGAAGTCACATTGAGCTTGTACGTGGTAAAAACAGGAGGACAAGCAATGTGGGGCCGTGACTGGCTGTAAAAACTATAATGTGATTGGAGATCCAACCATCTTTTGCATGCAACATCCCCTGCAATAGAGTCAACTGGATGATGCCACAGCAGTGTCCCGGGATGGCATCAGAAAAGTCAAGCATAGGAAGGGTAAAATAGTGTTAAATGAAAACGCCACATCCAGCTTTTACAAAGCCCATCCAGCTCCTTATACCATCTGTGATAAAGTAGTCAGTGAGCTGGATCGCATGGAGGCTGTTTAACCAGAGTTTAAAGAATGCACTGTGAGCACACTACACTCTCACCGCATCAGAAGCTTGCCAATTTCAGCCTTGCTTATCACAACGCAGCACACCTCACAACCAACAAGTCGCCAGCTATGGAGTTCCCGGGTGGTCCCTTACGTTCATGGCAGGAGTTCCTAAAACCCGATCTCAGAAGGGGTATGCAGTGGAAACAAACTGAAGTCTCCTCAAACAAGGAGGTTCAATGTTTCACTCCTGGACAAGCAGTCCTGGTGAGGGACTACAGGGGCGATCAAAAGTGGGCACTTGTAAAGATTAAGGACAGAACTGGATCACTCTCCTACACGGTGGAGAATGCGTCTGATATCATCTGGAGATGACACATAGATCAGTTGAACAAAGCAGAGAATAAAGGGGTCCAGGGCTGTCAGAACCCCTTCCTGCAGTCCCAGATTTGACTCCTACAACCACCATGGAGGAGGCCCCAGAAGCTGAGATTGTCTCACAGCCAAGCAGAGTGATCCCTCTTTTCAGGAAAGACGTTATCCCACAAGAGTAAGAAATCTTCCACCGCGATTAAATTTTAGGTCTAAAATTTAAAATTTACTATTCTGTGGATATCTATAAAGTAGTTGTATTATATACTGTGTGATGACTAGAGAGCAATATGTTACATATTTAATTTGAGATGCATTCTATATTGAGTTGGAGCTCATAGTTAAGCAGGAAGGAGTGTTGTATATTTAATATTTCAGTAATATTTGTGTAATATTGTAAATATATTGTTTGATTAAGCATTCCTTGTTGTTTACATAATTCACTTTGGGTTATATGTAGGAAGTATGTGAATGGCATACGTCATGACATCCGCACATTGTTTGCCTCACTAAAGTAAAACAAAATAGACATGCATATCCTGGCTCCCATGTTTTTTTTCAATTAGTTTCTAGAGTCACAAAACATAACAGTAGGGATCATCAACAATGCTCCTGGCTCTTTGTATACTGCACTGTTGGTTTGTTTGGATATGGCCCAAGTGCAGAGAGAGAGACACTGAAGCGGGTTGATAGTTCATAGCCTTCAATGTGAACAGCAATTTAAGGGAAAAGAATACAATAAACACTAGGCCAAACAGGGTTGTTAACTAAAACTTCCAAATGGAAAACTGGACGCCAAAACCGTGACTGAAAGGAATATCTAAATACAAAATGAGTACCATTAGTCTTCAGCATCAGTCGTCTTGTTAGTCCACTTTCTCAGGCAAGGCCAAATGCAAGCTGGCAGCGTAACATTGCTGTGCTTTTCTCAAGCCTCACCAAGTGCTGCAATGAAAAGGAGGGGGTTAAGTACTACCATAATGAAATAACTATTAGCTGACACATAGGCATTCACAAGCACAATTGCTGAATCTGCTGCACAGCTGAGTCCGTGATTGTGACCCCCCCCCATCCCATTCCCCCCCCCCCCCCCCCGGTGCAGCTCCTGAAGCGCCATGGACCTCTGCCCGCTGGAATTCTTGGATGAGTGACTTGTCCAAGATGTCCTTCGCTGGGATCCAAGAACATTCTTCAGGACCATATCCTTCCCAATTCACAGGGTACTGGATCTCACCACATACCCAGCGAGATGCCAGGAGGTGCCATACAGTACAGACCAGGGAACCATCTACCAAGCAGGGAGGAGGGGGAGGTGGGGTGACAGGTGCCAGGGTAGAAGTAGTAACCAGCTGGAGCTGGGAAATATGGAATACCGGGTGGATCTTCATTGATGCTGGTAGACGCAATCTATACTAGACCTTGTTGACAGCATTTCCACTACAAATGGTCCCATGTAGCACAGAACCAATCTTGACTTCCAGGTGTTGATCCCTTGATGCCAACCAGACCTACTCTCCTGGCTTGAAAGCCTCACCTGTCACTGGAGTTGATCAGCCTGCCAGGCAGGTTGCCTCTAGGAGCACAGCAGAGAAGTTCTGGCTTATCCCCAGGTGCGCTTTCAGCGCTGGATCAGCGGTTCAGCAGCAGGAATTCCTACATCAATCTCCTGGACAGGGAAAGGTGGGGCTGGAATCCCTTCTGGCAATCAAAGGGAGACATACCCGTAGAGGACGAGTGGAGGTTATTATGGGCGATCTCTGCCCAATCCAATAGGGAGCTCCAGGACATGTGGTTGGATGAGGCAGGGCAGCGCAGGGCTGTCTCCAACTCCAACTCGATAGAGCCGAAATTCCAGATGAAGCAGCGGTAAACGTTCTCAAACCACGTGAAGCGCCGTACGTGTTTGACTGTAGATGGTTTGGGCCTGTGAACTCTGTGAACTTTACTAGGGTCCATTTGAATACGGGATGGAGTAAGAATATAGACCAAAAATGACACCTGGTCTTTATGGAATTCACATTTCCTGGGCTTGGCTTACAGGTTATTTTCGAGGAGCCAACTGAGAACATTGCAGACATGCTGGATGTGTTCCTGGTGAGAACGGGACAAGATAACGATGTGGTCTCAGTACGCAAAAACAAACTGATTCAATGTGTCCCAGAGCACATCGTTAACTAAGGCCTGGAATACAGCAGAGGCATTGGCCAGACCAAAGGCCATCATAAGGTACTCATAGTGGCCATTAAAGGCATTAAAAGCCATCTTCCACTCATCCCCTTCTCTCATATTAAACAGATTGTAAGCATTACTCAGATCAATTCTGGAAAATATGGTTGTTCTCTGGAGATGTTCCAATGCAAACACCAGCAAGGGAAGACGGTAGCAGTTCTTCACAGTGACATTGTTCAGGGGCTGATAATCAATATAGAGACAGAGCTGCCATCTTCCTTGCTCACAAACGAAGCCTGCTCCTTCTGGTGAGGTTGAAGGACAGATAAACCCCATGGCCAATACCTCCTTGATGTATTTTTGCATGGCCACCATTTCAGGACAAAAAGAGTTGGCCCCAGGGAGGATGTGCCATGTGGAGATCTTTGGCACAGTTATATGGCCAATGTAGGGGCAAGGTGGAGGCCTTCCTTTTACTAAACCCCTCAAAGAGATCAACATATTCAGCTGGAATCCCAGGCAGATCCACATCCTTAGCTGATAGAGGAGGGGATTCATGGAATGGAGCTTGAGTTGGACCCAGACAAGCAGACAGGCATACCTGTCCCCACTCTTGGAGTGCTTTAAGAGACCAATCAATCGATCTGTGGTTTATGTTGGGATAACCGAGGAGACCAAGTACCAGTGGCAGTTCAAGTGAATCAACCCCAGATAGAAAGAGAGTTCTTCACTCTGGTTGCCTTCAGGCACAAGTTTGAGGGGTTCGGTGGAAAGGTGGATCTTCCTGGTGCCTAGAGATCAAGCATCCAGGTCCTTGATGTTGATCTTTTCTCTCAATTCCTGAGTTAGAACTCCCCATCCTTGAGCTAGTGAGATGTCCATGAGATTCCCAGCTGCACCGGAGTCAATGAATGCTTTAAGTTCATGGGTTCGAGACCAGGCAAGCTATGACAAGGAAGTTGCGAGCATTACACAATGAGGGGAAGCTGACTGCAGAGAGAACCAACCCATCAGGACTCCCCTCCCTGCTGATGGATATCCTCTCTTACCAGACACTTGGAACATGCCACAAGGAAATTTCCTGGATCATCACAACAGAGGCAGGATCCTGCTCTCCTGCACCACTCTCATTCCTCCTGAGATAAGCAATTGCACCCCACTTGCATAGGCTCCTCTATGAACTGGGGACTGGGAGAGGGCAAGGAAAGATGATGATTAGATGGCGGGTAGGAAGCTTGAGACATTCTTTCCCTACACCACTCGGTTACCTGTTGTCAACTCGAATAGCCAGATTAATCAGATCATCCAGACTACTCTGCTTGCTCAGGGACAACCATCTCGTGCTGGACCCCTGCATTCAGTCCACATTGGAAGGTAGTGATGAAAAATCTCTCATTCCATCCCATCTCTACTTCAAGTCTGAAGAATTTGACGGCATGGGCCCTCACCATTTCTCGGCCTTGGTGCAGCTCCAGGAGTTGGTGCATCATCCCCTGATCCCGTACTGGAAAGTCAAAAGCCCTCCTTAATTCTGCAACAAGAGGTCAGAACAACTGGGCTGCTGAATTGAATTGCTAAACGCTAATGTCTGTCACTGACACTGGCTGTCCGCAGTGAGTTCGTGGACAATGGCCATGGGAGTGGAAATTGCAGACACCTGACTCTAATTGTTCGCAATGAGCTGCTGAATAGTTGCTGTGAAGGATGATACCTGTTCCTCTAGATGAGACTGGGCTTGTCGGCACGAGATTATCTGCCTCGTTGCTTCAGTAACTTCACTCAGAACAGATTCAGTGGCCTCTAGCTTATCCCGTACCCGAGCAATGAATCTCAGGGCCAAGGTCAGCTGCACTGTCTCTGCTGTGTCCGTCTCTGTGTGGTCAGATACGGCCCAAGTGCAGAGAGGAGACTCTGAGGTGGGTTGGTAGTTCACAGACTTCAATGCAAACAGTATTTTAAAGGAAAAGAAACCAATAAATGCAAGGCCAAACAGGACGGTTGATTAAAACTCTCAGACGGAAAACTAGATACTAACACCACAGCTGAAAGAAATATCTAAATACAAAACAAATAGCACTAGTCTTCTGCATCAGTCAACTCGAACGTCCACTTTCTCAGGCAAGGCCAAATGCAAGCAGGCAGCATAACGTTGCTGTGTTTTGCTCAAGCATCAACAAGCAGTACAACGAAAAGAAGGGAGTTAGGTACCACAATAACAAAATAATAATTAGCTAGCACTTGCATATTCATGAGTGCAATTGCCAAATCTACTGCGCAGCTGAGTCCGTGATAGTGACACTGCACTCCCTGTAAATGTCAAAAATGGGGCGGGGGAGGGAGAAATTGCAGATGTTAGTTTGAACTTTACATTATTTTCCAACCATTAAATGGTGGTCAGAAAAAACAAAAACTTGCAGCTTTACATTTGCATAATAATATATAGCAAAGGTTTCAAAGGCACATTTTTTATAAAATGTGCCTTTGAAACATTTATAAAATGGCCAAAATTTATATTTCCCCATGGTAATGCTTAAGATTCTCTGCTGAAATCCAAAACTTGCAACATTAACTTTTTCACTTCTTACTGTCTGCCTCTTAGGCACTCTCTTATGATTCAGGATGACTTGCTTCCACTTTGGTTTTGCGGGTTCTGAAGTGGTGAATGAGGCCAATATGGGAACCACAGATTTTCCATTTAAGCTGGGCTTCTCACTTCCCCCCAGCTGCATGCACTCCAGGTTCTCGGTAGCAGCCTGAATGCTCCTTCTCCACTTTGAGCAGCCATGTTCCTGAAGTCAGTGAAGAAATTGAAGAAAAATTTGAGCACACTGTTAGACGTTTTTCTCTGTCCACCTCCTAATCTCTTCATATGACAGTGCTCAGAATATAGTGTCTACTGTGAGAGTCTGGTGTGAAGTATGCAAATGATGCAGCCTGTCCAACATAGCTGACAGAATGTAAATACAGGACCTCAGGGTTGTTGGGTTAAGAGAGAACACTTATGTTAGTTTACTTTAAAATGCTGAGGAACTCAGCAAGTCAGACAGCATTGATGGAGAAAATGAACAGTCAACATTTCCCCTCCATAGATGCTGCCTGACTTGCTGAGTTCCTACAGCATTTTGTGCCTGTTGCTCTAGATTTCCAGCATCCGCAGAATCTCTTGTGTTTATTAGTTTGCTATCCTTCCAGTGAATTTGGAGTGAATATTTGCCCTGTTAAGGTGCAGTATAAGAGGATTAATGCGATTTTCCAGTACCCTGAGATGCCTGTTGCAGGAAGTCCAGTTCTTAGTACATACTTTGCGAATTTCTGTTGCCTGGCAGACCATGAGGTATGGGCCAGGTGAGAATTCATACCTCAAATACACTGTTTTTCAAAGGCTGTGCTGGTAGTTTTGCATTCCACCATCAATGTCTGTCGTCACCAAGAGATGGCATCTGAGATTTGAGAAGTGGTTTTCTAGGATCGCACAACAAGCATTGATTGTCACAGGGCAGTATGGTAGTGCAGTAGCAGTTGGCTATAGGACCTTGGCCCTGCTGGTGTTGAATGCAAAGGCCCATTGTCTTATAGCTTTGCTGAATACATCAACAATGTCCATTCATTTGCACAAACAAACATCATCAGCACACAGTGGTTTGATAACTGAAGTTTGGATGAGCTTGTTTCTTGAGTGCCTTTGCCACAGGTTGAACAGTTTCCTGCTGGTTTTGAAGATTAGGTCCAGTAGGTTTGCTGAAGGTGAAATGTAACATTTGGGCAAATCCACCAGCTGCAATCACTGTGTGGAATAAAAGAGTTTCTCCTAATTTCTCAGAATGGATGCCAGTATTTATCAATAGAAAGTTTAATTTGTAAGTTAACTGGAATGAACACACCTGTTGAGTAGAATTTCTATATGATAAATTTAAAAACGAAGTGTCAGGAACCTTTTGCTTTGCTGAAAAGTATGAACCTACTCACACTCTTGAAATGGACAATAATTGTACCTGATTCCTAAAATGATTCATACTATCCAGATTTTAAGCAACAAAGATTGATTTTCTTTCTCTGAATTTTTTTCTTTGTTTGATTTTATGCGGTAAATTGTCCGTGTATGGCGATGGATGGACAAAATTAACTATTCATCCATCCTTTAGATGTTTTTCTGTTATTGTTTCTATCAGATCCATATGAAGAGGCGACAGCAGCTTGATGCAACAGAATCTCTTTCTGCTTGTTGTTTTCAGTCCTTAAGGGCTGAATGTATTAGAATATTAAAGGCACCTCTGATTTTTGTTTCCCCCCAGTCAAATGTTGGCATATGCTAATCTAGTATGACCTCTGAGGGTTTCTTACTCAAAATGTGTTCTGCTAATGAATAATTAATATGCACCCTTACAATTTAAATTTAAATACACCAGACAGCACAGTCTAAGGGATGGAATCTAATTCAGTGACGAATGTGGTGGGTTTATTGATGTCTGGCAATGACTGCATTTGGGGCATGCAGTTGACCTGCGACCTCGCACCTCCACTGACCTGAACCGAGTTCTGACCTCTGGTGCTGTCTGCGTGTAGTTTGTGCATTCTCCTTGCAAACTGCATGTGCTTCACTCAGGCGCTCTGGCTCACTCCCACATCCCCAAGACATGCGAGTTGCCGTGTTAATCAGCCACTGTAAGCTTCCCCTTGTGTGTTGCTCAGTGGTAGAATTTGAGGGTGCATGTAAAGAGAATTACCGTAAGTGAGACTGGTGTAGGATTAGTGTAAGTGAGTGCTTGACAAACCAAAGTGCCTGTTTGAATGCTGTATGTTTCTCGGACTAACTACTCTCAAAGCTCAAAGTTCAAAGCAAATTTATTATTGAAGTACGTGTATGTCACCATATACTACCTTGAGATTCATTGATTTGCAGGTATCTCCAAATGAACATTTCTTCTTCCTGTGGTCAATAGTCAGCTCCTTGGTTTTGCTGACTTTGAGTGAGAGGTTTTTGTGACACCATTCAACCAGATTTTAAATCTCCATCTTTGATTCCGCCAACAGCATCTGTGTCATCAGCAAACTTAAACATGGATTTGGAGCTTGTCCCTTCCATCCACCCACAACCAAGTTCAAGGCTAAGTTTTGTTTATTGACATTCAACTAGACATATGTACTGTATACCGCCAAACGAAAAAATGTCCCTCCGAACCAAAGTGCACAACACAGTATATATAACTCACACACAACACATTAAGTAATATTACCACAAATAAATTAACAAATTAACTAGGAAAGACTCAGTAAATGCACCAGAATCTGTAAGCTCACATCCGTTAATTTTGAATTTCTTGAATTGCGGTTTACAATTGTGTTTGGGATCTGGAAGCGTAAAAATAGACTTTTGAGCAATAAATTCACAAACAAGAGTGCTTTAAAGACTCAAAGCACACCCTTGGTCATCAATGCTGCATTTTTTAAAAATTTCCCATTTAAGATTGACTATATTTGATTCAGATAAGCAAATGCAAGTTATTTTAAAAGGAGACTAACACATAATCTTATTAGCGGTCTTTGCCAATGGTGAGAAATTAATTCATTGCTGGATGTGTAGCTATACAATACAAAAGGCATGTAAACTGCTGACTGGCTGTAGATTAAATTATGTATTAAATGCTCACTCAGTTTTATGTGTATTCAGCTGCTGAAATACTGATCATGCAGTCTGATGGCTTCAACAAAACATCTGTTGGAGCAGAAATTGATTTTTTCAAGCCTCTTATGAAATTCCTTCATCGTTTGCTTTCAAGTCTTTTAATGTCAGCCTGTGAAAGCACACACTAGTTTTAGTTCATTGGCAAATACCTTCAGGTTCAAATGTCTGCATCTCTATAGAATAAGATGAATTCCATGATTGGGGCTCATTTAAAGTGCAACCTCATTTTAAAAACTCTCTAATAAGGTAGAGTGATAGGTAAGAGACAAAATGGTTTTCAGTCACAGATAACCAGAAAGATTTAGTGATTTGTTCTCACATTGAAATGCCAGTTTGAAAATTCTGTCAAGCAATGTTTCTGTATAGATTTTTTAAAAAATCTTCATTGCAATATTCAGATGGACACAGTGGATTAGATGCATATTTCCAAATTATCAATTCAGATCTTATACATTTTTGACCAATGATTGCATATGTGCAATGCGCATTTTGACTTCACATCTGTGAAACTGAAATCGAGTTTTGCAAACTACTTAGGCATTGGTCACATACGTAGCCCGCTTTTTCCAGTGTCAAAAACCTTCTCCAGCATGGAACTATCATTTCCCACCATGGGTAGCATCTAAAGGATCTGCTTCCTCAGGAAGGCAACATCTATTAGTAAAGATTCCCACCATCGAGGCTATGCCATTTTTAAATAGCTACCATCAGGTGGAGGTAGGTACAGAAGGTTGAAATCCCAGACTACCAGGTTCAAGAACAGCTACAGACTTCCCTTCAACCATTTGTCTCATGAACCAACTGGCAAAATCCTAATCGTTATAGTTCAGCAACAGTATGAACACTTTGACCACTTTGCACTAATAGTGTTTTCTTGTGAAAAATTTAATATAACTTTATGTTTTTCTTGTGAATACAGCTTATATGATGCTATGTGCCTGTGATGAAGTTACTGCAAATGTTTTTCATTGCACTTGTGAATATGACAATAAACTCAACTTGGATTTTGATTTTGACATGTGCTTCAAGCATCTTCCATGCTCATCTTGATATTTTTCCCACTCATCTCCCTGACTATAATCACTCCAATTACACCCTTTGATTGCCTCCCCAACAGATTCATATTGTTACGAACCCCATAACTGGGTCACTTACCAGCAAAGATAGAGAGGTCCGTTGAAGTCTGATGGTACTATTTTTAACAGTATTTATTGATAAAAATACACAAAAATAATATCAATGCAAACATACAGATAATATATGTCATCAATACTAAATCTAAACGTGCGGGTATAATAATAATAATCAATAAGAAATAAGCTCTATCGTTGTCTAGGGGATAATGTATCGTCCGATAGAAATATAAAAGTCACTCAGTTCATTCAGGCTGCAGCTTTTTGGTTGGAGAGAGAGACAGTTTTTAGAAACTTGCCAGCTTTCCTTTATCCGACCTTGATCCGTATTCGTCCTTTAGCGAGGCCGTTCCGTGGAAGACTTGTCATCCGGGCAAGGATGGACACACACAAGCCCCCACCGGTCTCATACGTTTCTCCTGGTGCGTCTAAAGGGGTTGTTCCCCAGACCCTATTTTATCCTTATTCGCGGGGTCTCAGATGTCAATCAGGTTGGGATGATGCAATCCCTCAACCAGCCCACTCTGGTCATTCCCTGAGGGCTTCAATGAATAGTACAGTACTCAATACACAATTCCGTCTCCAAGAGACAATGGCCGTTATCCGTGGCTTTGTCTTGCTGAGGGGCCAGGACACATTCCAAAAACCTTGAGGATTCTCTCTCATTTCCTGGGTCCCAGACCCGAATTAATAGCGATCTTGTGATTCTCAAGAAGGAGGGGGTTACTTTGTACCCTTCGGCCCCTCAAGAGTTGTGGCACATTCGTAACAATATGCACAAAAGCCATCTTTCCCCAAACACTAACATTGTCTTCTGAAACCTCTGCTCAATTATCTTGGCAGAAGAAACACCTAGAACTCCTACACTCTATCCCCAACACTACTCCCCCGTTATCTCTTCAACAGGACCCTTTCTTCTATTCTACCTGATTCCCAATTCCTGCCACATAATATAACCATATAACAATAACAGCATGGAAACAGGCCATCTCGATCCTTCTAGTCCATGCCGAATGCTTACTCTCACCTAGTCCCACCTACCTGCACTCAGCCCATAACCCTCCATTCCTTTCCTGTCCATATACCTATCCAATTTTTTTTTTAAATGACAAAATCAAACCTGCCTCTACCACTTCTACTGGAAGCTCGTTCCACACAACTACCACTCTGAGTAAAGAAGTTCCCCCTCGTGTTACCCCCAAACTTTTGCCCCTTAACTCTCAACTCATGTCCTCTTGTTTGAATCTCCCCCATTCTAAATGGAAAAAGCCTATCTATCCCCCTCATAATTTTAAATACCTCTATCAAGACCCCCCTCAACCTTCTACGCTACAAAGAATAAAGACTTAACTTGTTCAACCTTTCTCCGTAACTTAGGTGCTGAAACCCAGGTAACATTCTAGTAAATCTCCTCTGTACTCTCTCTATTTTGATGACATCTTTATTATAATTTGGTGACCAGAACTGTACATAATACTCCAAATTTGGCCTCACCAATGCCTTGTACAGTTTTAACATTACATCCCAACTCCTATACTCAATGCTCTGATTTATAAAGGCCAACATACCAAAAGCTTTCTTCACCACCCTATCCACATGAGATTCTACCTTCAGGGAACTATGCACCATTATTCCTAGATCACTATGTTCTACTGCATTCCTCAATGCCCTACCATTTACCATGTTTGTCCTATTTTGATTAGTCCTACCAAAATGTAGCACCTCACACTTATTAGCATTAAATTCCGTCTGCCATCTTTCAGCCCACTCTTCTAACTGGCCTAAATCTCTCTGCAAGCTTTGAAAACCATTAAAAACTTTAATCTCCCTTCTTTGAAATCCTTCCCTCACTTTCTCTCATTTCATCTTTACTAACCATCATTTCCACACCCATTCCACACTCCCCAATATGATTCCCAGCTTACTTCTTTTGCATAGGGGGTAGATCATAGTGAATATAGCTTTTAGTACCTGTCACTAAAAGCTACGCAGAACAGACTTATAGCCTAATTCTGTTCTTATTTACAGAATTGGCAGGCTGAACTCAAGGTGTGGTGCAATCTCCTGATTTCTTCCACCATGCTTATAGACTAGAAGAATTATTTCTGATTTTCTATATTTCTTCCTCAGGCCTAGATCCCCAAAGTTACTCTGCTGTTACCAATCCCACCGTATACTTTGATTCTCCAACTTTGGTTTTTGACATTATTATTTAACTGTAATTTAATCATCTTCATTCCTCTTTTCTTCTACATTCCCCTTTACACGGATGCTGTCTGATCCACAAGATAATTTACTGTTTTCTTTCCTCTTTTACTCGGATCTGCGCGCAGAAAGCAATTTCTTAACACTGATTAAACTGTGGGAAGAAATATAATCAGCTCCTTGTAAATAGGCCCTCTGGAAAAAAATTGCTTTTATACTAAAGTGCAATTTATTACGACTGAGTTGTCTTTTAGAAGATACTGCATGTTTTGAAAAGATCATGGTTATGTTTTAAAGAAAGATTGTGTTACCAACAAATGATCCTCGCTTTATTGTTTAATGTGACGGGTACACTTCTGAGTGTTGTTGTTTAAATTTCACATCATTGTCAACATCAAAGTGCTTTCAGAGAACAAGGCACCATTCTAAAACCTTGTTGGCTAAAGAAGAAGACTTGCATAACCGCCAAGAGTGTGTAACTCACTAGATACACTTTAGGTGGTTTAATATAGAATAGTCATTAGTCACATAAGTACAATACCATTCTGGAAGAGTAATTTTCAAGGTAGGACGCATACTTAGTGATGTTCTCTGAGTGCACCAGTCGCAGTTGCTAAAAGCTATGTAAGTTTCGAGTACTATGATGAGCCAAGTTTGATATGCTGCGTGAACACTGCACATTTGTTTTCCCATTATAATGAAAAATCAATAAAATAGGGTCTTAATGAGATCCAGTAGTATTTCACCATTTGTTAAAAAACCATTATACGTTCTTATGTTACTCATCAGTGACAATCTGGACGGATTCTATTTTCCAGAGATACTGCAGTGTCTCTCAAACTGATTATAAAAAGCAATATTTTATTAAACGTAGCATTATATAATATTCCGAGAAACCTGGAGCACTCTAGAGCTTCAGTGACATTTAATCTCTTGTGGTTTCATGATGTCATCAAAAATACCAGGATTGAGTGACAGCTTTGTAACTTACTCCCTGATAGCTATTATTTATTATACAAAAGAATTATCACCATGACCAGCAAGACACCAAGTCTCATGGAGCCTGGGGAAATGTAATGTGATACCATACAATAGTGTACGTCAGACCACTACAGTGAACTGTGCGGGGTAAAACTTTTCATTTGTGGAATCAAGTGCCAACAATACATTTAATAAAAAGAATTGTAAAAGAAAACCTGTTCATAAATAACAGAATATAAAGCAACATAATTTATACAATGGAAATGCCTGTCATTTCACTTGAAATTGGATTGAAATAATGTTTTCATGGTTGCTGACCCTACAGTAACAACAGACTTGTGAACTTGTCACACATGTCAAGACACTGATTGTGGGAAAGAAAATCGTATCACACTAGTAGCTGCTAGAAGCCCTATTTATGCTCATTGGCAAATGTGGAGAGAAATATTAGCAGTTTCATTGTATTGAGCAGGCTTTTCACTGCTTTTTTTTAGATTAGTGCTACTGTTGGCACTTGTTACTTTCTTGCAGCATTCTGTGTGGAATTGCCATTTAAATCCCCATTGCAGAATGTTATACATGAGCAGAAGCCACTGATAGTTCACTTGAGCAGGTTATTTCTTTCAAATTTGTATTTGAATTAATTGTTGTTTCCATTCTTTGAGAATTGACAAATTATGCTCCCTCCCCGAACAGCAAAATCCCAAGTCAACTTGAGTGGAGTGATTTGGATTAAACTGTCTGTAAATGAAATTAAAAAAAAAGATGGGTAGGAAGGTGACAGTGGCAAGCGTCAGGCTCATTGCTAACTAGAGAACAAGCTGAAGCTGGAGCCAGCCACTGTGAGGTTAGAATATGTAACAGCTCCACTACTCCCTGCAGCAGAAGCTCATTTGAAATTCATGAAGATGGAGTAATGCTTTTGTTTCCTTTCAGTGGGATGAGCTCTAACACACTCCTGCTGAAGACGAGCTAACATAGTGTAATTGTTTTCTGCTCTGAATAATACATACTGGGCTGCATGTTCTTGTTGATACCACAGATCTGGGTATTCAACACCTTAATGATGAGCAGAAAAAGAAGTCTGCACACCGATGGTTTGATTATATATTTTGTCATCAAATTTTCTGCATGTATATTTAGCTTTGATCCAACCACCAGAATTTCAGCAGACAGAATCATCTCATCCTGTAGCCCTTTTTTTCCCACATACTGTATATCGACACAGACAGGATGTATACACATGCACTGAGAATCACTTTAATTTCCTCTGAATCAAAACTTAGAACAAAACACAGTTCCAATTTATTTTACATTCAATGAGCGATGAGCTTCACTTGTGGTTTGAGCAACGCTTTAATGTTTAGATCTTCACAAGAGCAGAGGAAGATAAAAATATTTAACTAGCAATTAATTTCTGATGCACAGATAATGTGTTATCATCATTGATCAAATTGATTTTGCTCTTTAAGTGCCCCTGTGCACTAAATAAGATACAGGCTGAAGCTAACGTGCTTTCCTTGTAGGTAAATCAATATTTTTTAGCTTCTGTAGCTCAGCTGGAAATGTGATATTAATAGAAAACAATCAGCCAGATATTCAACGTACCAGTATCTTATATTTTTACATGATGTAGTTACATGGCTGAGACGGGGTCAAATATAAATGGTTAGATGAGCATGAATCAGACATTGGCGGGTCTCCTGTGGGCGCTATTCTTGAATTATTCAAATCTGTCAATGGATATAAAAAGAAGTAAAGACATTTTCTGTGTCAAGATGAAATCAAAGAAAAGGATGTCAAAGGAGGAATTCAATGATTCTGACACCTAGGCATCAGTTTTATTAGTTTATGCTTTTGTGGTAGCATGGAGGACAGGAAAAGAATGAAAGGATAATAAAAATTGATAGGTTAAAAATAGAAATATTATATTCTTGAAATACTAGCTGCATTCGTTGTATCAACTTTCAACAACACCTATTATTTTAACATTATACAGAATAAAGATGGTAATAAAAAGAATAAAGATAACGAATAAAATAACAGAAAGGAAGATAACGTAACAATAGCTATTGGGAGATAAGAACTGCTCTCATCATCAGCATCCTCTTTGTATTTGAATCTTTTTCCAATTATAATGTGCTAATGCACTGCAGTCATGCTCTCTAACAAATATTGATACAGACAGATTTTTTTTTAAAAGGTGTTACTTGCATTGGGAATTTGAAAAAAATATTTTGATATGCGTAGATTCATGCTGTGCTTCAGTTTTACAGATTACACAAATTGTTTAATTCTTTGGGTAAGGGAGGATAATCACGCACTCGTTTGCTTAGTTGAAATCATATCCAAAAGGCTAGGCATTTTTAAGTTAATAATTTTCATTAGATAAATGTATACTAGGTACATATTCTTGATGAAAATGATACCTTGCTCTAAAATTTGTGTTTTTGCATCCCTCTGGATAATTGCTATGTTCTTGCTGCTTTACAGATTTAAAACTAAGATATATAACTTATTTATTACTATATGTGAATCTTGTCATATCATGCACATAGGCTGGTATGCATGACACGGCTGACATTTAATTTGCATGTAAACAAATAAACCATTCCAGATAACACATTGATGCTAAATGCCATTTTGAAATAATAAATAATGATTTATTTCCTCACAAGCATTAATTAAACGACCAGTTAGGACACAGTCAGGCATTTTCCACATTTCCTTGTTGCCATTTCAGCAGCCTATGTATGCCCTGATGAATCTAAAATTTCCTTATCCTTTTCTCAGTTCAACTCCATCACTTCCTTTTCAATTTCTATCTTCATTGTGTATGACTGTCACATATTTTGCTCTTTCTTCTAAAATTAATCTTCCCAAATTTGGTCACTATATGCTCCCTAATGTGAGGTCTCAGCTTTTCTGGTTTTTCCCTCTCCAATCATCAGTAATTCTTCAGTGACCTGTTCCTGAATTCCCCTTCATGCAGTCATTCTACCTATTTTGCCTCGCCTACAGCTCGTTTGCCAATATTATTCTTCCACTTCATACCTCGTCTCTGGCAATCAGATAAATTAAAATAGATTCTAGACATTCTCTGGACATGTTAGTTTGCCACATCTTGGTCTCAATATATTGTCAAAATCAGAACAAAGTTGCAGAAAATATATTTCAGATAGAGTGCACCAGTATGCAGACTATCACCAAAACCTTTGCATTCCCAGTACCACAAAGAGAAACATACTGTCAGCTTTGTTCATCCGAGATGACAAGATCTATTTCTGCCAAGTAGGTAGCTCAGCTGAAAACTGACAGACCTACATGTGTATCTGTGAGTTTCAAGCAGCATGAATCTTTTAACCTATTGCCACAAGGATGTAAAGCCGATACCTTAAATACTGCACTCAATCTGTGTAGTTCAAAATGTATTTTCTGCCATGGGCATTGTTGCAATTTTCTTAGTCATTGATCGCGATATTTCACAGCAGCAAAAATAAAAACAGCATTACAGAAATGTGAAGTATCATGTAATGGATGCTACTGTGTGCAATGTTCCAGAACAATTGTACATTTCAGACCAGCAGTGCCCACAGAATGAGAGAAAATATCTCACTTGGCGATTGCATGCTGCACTTTCACTAGAGAGAAGTATGGCCATAACTCATTACCGCCTGCTGTACTCATAAAGGAAAAACAGCAACATGTGATATTCTAATATGATAGATTGATTCTTTACTGCGGGCATAGTGTGAGACATATCTGATTTTAAAGTGATGGTGGCTGACAGCACCTAGTTACAGTGGTGGCTCTCCACTGTGAATAAATCAGCATGGATATCTGTACACAAACGTCCATAGACATGTTCTACATTATAACGGCTTAAATGGAGTGACTGTGAGAAAGATACTGACATTCAAAAGCTAAATAACTAAGCAACAAGTACAAATCCATGTTAAATTATCATATTTCCATAACAGAGCAATTTGACAAAACCCGCATCCCCAAAGGCGGTCTCACAGTCAAAGGTTAAGAACTGACCTGATGATAGCTTGGATATTGGCGTGATATAATTTACAGCGTTGCAAAGGACACTACTCTGCAGAAAGTCAAGACTCTTAGATTAATTTGAATGCAGGTTAATTGCCCCAATAGTCATTGTGTCCATATCAGTGACTGCAAAAGAACGATATTCATTTATGAAAATGCACATTATATAGTGTTGGCAGCATTCTTACATAACAATAAATAATTTTAGCATTATCACACTTCGGAGATTTGGAAAATATTTCTGATTCCTTAATGCCATATGTGGATAAATAATATTATATTTTCAGTTACTCTCTTTGTAGTAAAGGGAAATTAAAAGAAGTCAAATTCAAAGTGAGAATTTGATAAATATCAGCATTAAATAAGAGCAGCCAGGGGCTTTAACGCGATTTAGTATTTTTCATAGATATATATAAGTCTATATTTAAGATTGCAGACGGGGGGGGGGGGGGGTGTGTGTGTGTGTGTTGATCCTTTTGGAAAAGTTTATCCATCGTTAGCAGTCAGTCCACCAACACAGAATTTCCACATGCAAATACTTGCAATTGATTTCTCAATGGCTGAGCAATGAGAAGACAAAACCTGAGTTCTCAGGAATCATTTCCTTTAGGCAATGGTTAGGATAATTTTATAAAGTGTTGAGAAAAGGAGATTGCCATTTCCATTGTTCCAAAATTCATACACCAAACAAGAAAGTTCAGTCGTAATCAAGGAATGCCTATCCAAGCACAGAGAGTAGAGCAGTGGGCTAAGCGCACACCCCTGAGGTGTGACAATGTTGGTCATCAGTGAGGAGGAGATGTTATCACCAATCCGCACAGATTGTGATCTTCCGGTTAGGAAGTCAAGGATCCAATTGCAGAGGGAGGTACAGAGGCCCAGGTTCTGTAACTTCTCAATCAGGATTGTGGGAATGATGGTATTAAATGCTCTACTCTCTATATACACATGACTGTGTGGCGAGGCATAGCTGAAATACCATCTATCAGTTTGCTGACAATACAACCATTGTTGATAGAATCTCAGGTGGTGATGAGAGGGTGTACAGGAGTGAGATATGCCAACTAGTGGAGTGGTGCCGCAGCAACAACCTGGCATTCAACGTCAGTAAGACTAAAGAGCTGATTGTGGACTTCAGGAAGGGTAAGACAAAGAAACACATACAAATACTCATAGAAGGATCAGAAGTGGAGAGAGTGAGCAGTTTCAAGTTCCTGGGTGTCAAGATCTCTGAGGATCAAACCTGGTCTCAACATACCAATGTAGTTATAAAGAAGGCAGGACAGCGACTATACTTCATTAGAAGTTTGAAGAGATTTGGCATGTCGACAAGTATACTCAAAAACTTCTATAGATGTACCGTGGAGAGCATTTTGACAGGCTGCATCACTGTCTGGTATGGGGGGGGGGGGGGGCTATTGCACAGGACTGAAGAAGCTGCAGATCTAGTCCGCTCCATCTTGGGTACTAGCCTACAAAGTACTTCAAGGAGCAGTGTCTTAGAAAGGCAGCGTCCATTATTAAGGACCCCCAGCATCAAGGGCATGTCCTTTTCTCACTGTTACCATCAGGTAAGAGGTACAGAAGCCTGAAAGCACACACTCAGTGTTTCAGGAACAGCTTCTTCCACTCTGCCATCCGATCCCTTTCGCCCTTTTGTCTCCATCTGAGATTCTACCAACAACAATTGCATCATCAGCAAATTCACAGATGATATTTGAGCTATGCCTAGCCACACAGTCATGTGTATACAAAGAGTAGAGCAGTGGGCTGAGCATACACCCCTGAGCTGAACCCAGTGTTGATTGTCAGTGAGGAGGACATATTATCACCAATCCGCACAGATAGTGGTCTTTTGGTTAGTAAGCTGAGGATCCAATTGCAAAGGGATGTACAGAGGCCCAGGTTCTGTAACCTGTCAATGATGGTGCTAAATGCTGAGCTATCATCAATGAACAGCATCCTGATGTACGTGCTTGTGTTGTCCAGGTGGTCTAAGGCCACGTGAAGAGCCATTGAGATTGCGTCTGCCATTGACCTATTGTGGCGATAGGCAAATTACAATGGGTCCAGATCCTTGCTAAGGCAGGAGTTCAGTCTAGTCATAACCAACCTCTCAAAGCGTTTCATCACTGTTGATGTGAGTGATACCAGGCGATAGTCATTAAGGCAGCCCACATTATTCTTCTTTGGCACTGGTATAATTGTTGCCTTTTTGAAGCAAGTGTGAACTTCTGCCTGTAGCAGTGAGAGGTTGAAAATGTCCTTGAATACTCCCAATAGTTGGTTGGCCAGGGTTTTCAGAGCCTTACCAGATACTCCATCTGGACCTTCTGCCTTACAAGGGTTCACTCTCTTCAAAAACAATCTAACATTGGCCTCTGAGACAGAGATCACAGGGTGTTTGTATTGTTCAGGTGGTCTAAGGCCGTGTGAAGAGCCATTGAGATTGCGTCTGCCATTGACCTATTATGGCGGTAGGCAAATTGCAATGGGTCCAGGTCCTTTCTGAGGCAGGAATTCAGTCTGGTCATGACCAACCTCTCAAAGCATTTCATCACTGTAGATGTGAGTGCTGCTGGACGATAGTCATTAATGCAGTTCACATTCTTCTTCTTAGGCACTGGTATAATTGTTGCCTTTTTGAAGCAAGTGGGAACTTCCGCCCATAGCAGTGAGAGGTTGCAAATTCCTTGAATACTCCCGCCAGTTGTTTGGCACAAGTTTTCAGAGCCTTACCAGGTACTCTATCAGGACCTTCCACCTTGCGAGGGTTCACTCTCTTTAAAGACAGCCTAACATCAGCCTCTGAGACGGAGATCACAGAGTCATCAGGTGCAGCAGGGATCTTCGCAGCTGTAGTTATATTCTCCCTTTCAAAGCAGGCATAGAAGGTGTTGAGTTCATCTGGTGGGGAAGCAAAGCTGCCATTCATGCTAATGGACTTCGCTTTGTAGGAGATAATGTCTTGCAAACCCTGCCATAGTTGTACATCCGATGTCACCCCAAACCTCATTCAAAATTGTCTCTTCACCCTTGAAATAGCCCTCTGCAAATCATAACTGGTTTTCTGGTACAGACCTCAGTCGACAGCCTTGAGTACCACAAATCTAGTCTTCAGCAGATGACATACCTCCTGGTTCATGCACAGCTTTTGGCTTCGGAATGTACAGCAAATCTTTGTAGGCACACACTCATCCACAGGTTTGATGACGTTGGTAACAACTGCAGTATAATCATCCAGATTCAAAGATAAATCCCTGAATACAGTCCAGACCATCGATTCAAAGCAGTCCTGTAAGCACTCCTGTGCTTCCCTTGTCCATACCTTCTTGATCCTCACTACGGGTGCTGCAGTCTTCAGTCTCTGCCTGTATTCAAGGACTAGAAGTGCAGCCAGGTGATCAGACTTCCTGAAGTTAGGGCATAGAATAGCACGGTAGGCATTCTTGATGGTGGTGTAACAATGGTCTAGTATGCTGTTTCCTCTAATATTGGAAGTGATCTGTTGATGGTAATTGTTTAGTGATTTTTTTTCAGACTGGCCTGCTTAAAATCCCCCAAAAAAGATGGTGAAGGCATTAGGGTGCTCTGTTTTGTGCATGTTGACCCCATTGCTCAGATCCTGTAAAGCCTGATTGACATTGGCCTGAGGTGGAATGTATATTGCTACCAAAGTGATCATAGAAATCTCCCGTGGTAGTTAAAATGGACGACACTTAAATGCGAGATGCTCCAGGTCTGGTGAGCAGAATTGGGACAGCATTGATATATTTGTTCACCAAGAGGAGTTGATCTCCTCATGGGTTAGTTTCACATGGGTCTTCTAATGCTAAATCTGTATCTCTACAATTCTCAGCTCTTCAAGTACACATCCAAATACTTCAATCATCGAAATGTAGAGACATAGAAAGGCACAGATGCTTTGGCCCACTGAGTCCACATCAACCATGTACCCCCAATTAAACCAATCTTACATAAATCTCACTTTTATTCTGTCTACATTATCTGCTACCATCCGGGAAATGGTACCGCAGCAGAAAAACCAGGACCAACAGGCTCTGGGACAGCTTCCTCCACCAGGCCATCAGACTGATTAACTTATGCTGATTTGAGTGTATTTCTATGTTACATTGACTGTTCTATTTATTATAAATTATCATAAATTACTATGATTGCACATTGCACATTTAGATGGAGATGTAACGTAAAGATTTTTACTCCTCATGTCTGTGAAAGTCAGTTCAATTCAAACTTCTACTAGATATTCTCACTGAGGTACACATGCAACACAGTTTACTGTGCCAATTAACCTGATAATCTTCAGGTAACAGGAAGCCAGAGCAGCTGGAGAAAATGCATGTGGTCACAAGAAGAACATGCAATTTCCACACTGACATCACACGTGGTCAGGACTGAACCAGGACGCCATCTGTTGTGCCACTATACCACCTAGGTATGATGAGGGTTGCTGGTTCAACAGAACCTATACATTCTTTAGGTGAAATACTGTAAATTATTGTCCATTTCCAACATCAATATTCGCTTCCAATTTAATTGTCCATCTCCATTTTAACTCTTCTACCAATAACTTCAAGTCTATGCTGCCTTGTTTTGACCCCTCTGCAAAGAGAGTTTTCTTCTTTTTACATGATGTCCCTCATTTATAATACACCGATTAAGTCTCCCTTTAACCCGCTCTGTTCCAAAGAAAACAATTCTAGCTTATCCAATCTGACCTCATAGTCACAATTTTCACCTACCAGCAGCATCCGTAAAGCTCCTCCCCAGCTTCCCCTGTGCAATGCTATCTTTCCTGTAAAGAGGGAGTTAAGGCTGTCCTCAAGCTGTGGCTAACTTGTATACAGTTCTGGACAAATTCCTTGGTCTAGTATTCTGCACGTTGGCCAGCAAAGGATGGCATTTCACATTGCCCTTTTATCCACCATACCAATCTTTAGGATCTGATTACATACCTCCCAGGACCCCTCTGTTACTCCATACTTCTCAATGTACTCCTGTATCATCTATGCCCTTGTCTTGCTACTTCAGCATCCCTTATTAAATGCATCACCTCACACTTCTCAGAACAAAAGTCTACTTGCCATTTTCTGCTCAAATGACCAGACCACCTACATCTTCCTGCATTCTTAAACTTCCTCCCCCCCCCCCCACCCAGTGTCAATCACATGATCAATTTTTGCATTTGGTATTTTGTATTAAGCTGAAGTTTTAGGACTTTTAAAGAATCCCTTACTGGCTACTAGATTTATAACAACATTTCTTTGACTCTTATTTAATAACTCAGAATGAGTAAATGGATAAGTCAGGGGTGAGCATATATCCTTTCTCTTTGGAAGTAAAATTAAGTCTCTGAGTCTTTGGTTGCCTGATCAAAATAAGAATATTTTGATACTAATAGTATAATGATAGAGATAGTACTCATGGTACAGATAGTACAGGTACAAAAAATTCAACCTATATTAAGAGCCTGAAGAATTTAGTAATATTCTATTTATAAGTGCATTAACCTAATTGAAATGTTCAAGATCAGGAATGGAAGGCAAAGGGAACTGATTCTGACAATGTTTCACTTTGATGAAGGACTCAAATGTTACAAAAACAAGGTATAAAATTAGAATGTACTAAAGAAGACAGAAAATCACGTGGAAATTTTCACCCAAGGACAACAGAGTCATGGCATAAATCAGAATCAAAATCAGGTTTAATGTCACAAGCATATTTGTGAAATTTGTTGTTTTATGGCAGCAGTACATTGCATTACATATTAATAACAATTATAAATTACAATATGTATTTTTAAAATAAATTAAATATGTAGTGCAAATGGAAGGGGATGAATACCCTGTAAGTGTGCAGGGGTTCATTGTCCATTCAGAAATCTGGTGGTGGAGGGGAAGAAGCTGTTCCTAAAATGAATGTGTGTCAACAGACCTCTGTACCTTCTCCTTGATGGTAGCAATGAGAAGAGAGCATGGCCTGGGTGATGGGGGTCCTTAATGATGGACGCTGCCTTTTCGAGACTTGAAGAGCCTCTTGAAGGTGTCCTGGATACTGGGGAAGCCAGTGCCCACAATGGAGATGGCTGAGTTCACAACTTTATGCAGCTTTTTTCAATCCTTGCAGTGGCCCTTCCATGCCAAATGTTGATGCAACTAGTTCGAATGCTCGCCACGATACAGCTGTAGAAATCTGTGAGTGTCCTTGGTAGCGTATTAATTCTCCTCAAACTCCTAATGAAATATAGCTGCTGTCATGGCTTCTTTGTAATAACATCAATATGCTGGGGTCAGGGTAGATCCTCAGAGATACTGACACACAGGAACTTGAAACTTCTTACCCTTTCATTGCTGATCCTTGGGTGAGGATTGGTGCGTCTTCCCATGAAGTCCACAATCAATTCCTTGTTCTTTCTGACACTGAGTGCAAAGCCATTGTTGCAACACCACTGAAGGAGATGATCTATCTTGCTCCTGTACGCCTCCTCATCACTATCTGAAATTCTACCAATCATAGTTGAGTCATCAGCAAGTTTATAGATGGCACTTGAGTTGCACCTAGCCACACAGTCATGGGTGTAGAGAGAGTAGATTAGGGGGCTAAGCACACATTCTTGACGTGCACCAATGTTGATAGTCAGTGAGGAGGAGATGTTATTCCCCATCTCCACAGACTGTGGTTTACCAGTGAAGAAGTCAAGGATCCATTTGCAGAGAGAGGTACAGAGGCTCGGGTATTTGAGTTTGCCAATTAGAACTGAGGGTATGTTTGTGTTGAATCTAACAGAATCTTTGTTTCTAACTCCCAGCAAAACAAGATGCAAGCATTACAACAAGTCAGCCAAGAAATGTAAGATAAAGGTTCCCAACTGTGACATGGATGCGTGCTGGGTTGTTGAATCAAATAATCAGTAGAGTAATTATAATAGGCTTTGCAAATGGATTCAAAGGGCAGTTGTAACAGAAACTGGGGCATGAAGTCTTTGTTTTAATGTGCAAATCATGCATAAAAGCCATTTTGTGCACATTCAAAAACAATGGTTCTCATTTCCAGCAGAGGTCCCACCCATCAGGATATTAGAAATTGGGAAACCCAATTTCCCTCGGGATCAATAAAGTATGTCTGTCTGTCTGTAGACAGGTGCTTCCTAGCACTGAACACCTTAATGAGCCAGACATCTATCTAGTGCTGTTCACATATCTAGGATGATATCCCCGCTTGCTTCTACCTTACTGACAGAAATTGGGGAAATGGTGTGCAATTTATGACCTTTTGTTTCTAACTCCCAGTAAAACAAGAAGCAAACATCACAGCAATGTGTGCTGGGTTTTCGATGCTGTGCATTTGTTACACAAGTGCAATTGCAGCGTCATTCAATCTTCATTGCACACTTTAAAAATCACGCACAGTACAGATCTGCTAAAATCTTATGGCATGGGGTTCAATATGTGTGGACTATCACAGGGAGTTGATGACACATAATCAACCATATTTTCTCTATTTACATAGCATGTTTCAAATATGCTGTACTCTGGCTGCCATGGAGAAGGTCCTTGAAGGATATGATCTGTTTCCTGTGCCGCAGCTACGACCTCTACCTCTTGGAGAATGCCCAGGCTGGATTTTAATGCAGCAATCAAGTTAAAAATGACCCTAATGATATTTTACTTTCAAATTTTCCCATTTTGGCATATTTTTGGGACATTCCTTTCAGGGCATTAGAGCTATTCATTTCTGTTTTGCACAGCAAATATAGTGAAATCCGACTTCCAGGCAATATTGTCTTTTGCTGATAAGGAAACATTACACAAGTGGCCCAGGTATGGCCTCCAGAAAGCCATCTCATACGGGAAGTGACAATAACCTGATTCACTGAAGAACGTTTGACTGCTATGGCAGGGCTTGAATGCTATCACCTCCTATAAAGAGAAACCAAGCGACATAGGTGACAACAAGGTTTTGCTCCCAGATGAGCTCAGTGTCTTTTATGCTCCTTTTGACTGACAAAATATGGAGGCACCTTCACGAACTCCCACAGCCGCTGTTATTTCAGTCTCTGAAGTCAACATCAGAGCATCCTTCAGGAGTGTGAACACACAGATAGCATCTGGCCCAGATGGGGAACCTCTCTGAGTACTAAAGACCTGTCTTATTCAACTGACTGGAGTGCTCACATATATTTTTAATCTCTCAGTAGTTTGAGGTACCCACCTGCTTCAAGCAGGCTTCAAGAAGAAAAGGGTAACCTACTTTAATGAGTAACCTTCAGTAGTACTTACATCTACTGTGATAAAGTGCTTTGAGAGGTTGGTGATGAAGCACATCATCTCCTGTCTGAGGAGCGACTTGGATCCGCTACCATCTCAAGTCAACAGTAGATGCCATTTCATTGGCTCTTCACTCATCCCAGGAACATTTGGATAGTGAAGATGAACACATCAAAATGCACTTCATTGACTATAGCACTGCATTCAATACTATCATCCCTTAAAACTTAATCAATAAACTCTAAAACCTAAGCTTCAGTATCTCCTTGTGCCATTGGATCCTCGATTTCCCCATTTGGAGACCCCAGTCAGTTCAGATTGGCATCAACATCTCCTCCACAATTACCATCAGCACAAACGCACCACAAGGCTGTGTGCTTAGTGAGGCTAAACACAGCTCCAATGCCATATTTAAGTTTGCTGGTGACACCACTGCCATTGGCCAAGTCAAAGGTGGTGACAAATCAGCATATAGGAAGGAGATTGAAAATCTGGCTGAGTGGTGCCACACCAGCAACCTCTCCCTCAGTGTCAGCAAGACCAAGAAGCTGATTATTGACCTCAGGAGGAGGCAACCAGAGGTCCATGAGCCAGTCCTCATTAGGCGATTAGAGGTGGAGAAGGTCAGCAACGTTAAATTCATTGGCATTATCATTTCAGAATGTCCCTCCTGGGTCCAGCACGTAAGTGCTATTAAAAAGAAGGCATGGCAGAACGTCTACTTCCTTAGAAGTTTCTGCAGATTCAGCTTTTTATCTAAAACTTCTATAGACGTACGATGGGAAGTCTTCTGACTGGTTGGATCCCACCTGGTATGGAAATGCCAATGCCCTTGAGCAGAAAAGCTTACAAAAAGTAATGGGTACAGTCCAATCCAATCCATCACAGTAAAGCCCTTCCTTCCATTGAGCCCATCTACAAGGAGTGCTGATGCAAGAAAGCAGCATTCATCATCAAGAACACCCATTATCTATCCAGGTCATGTTCTTTCCCGCTGCTGCCATCAGAAAGAAGCTGAGAAGCCTCAAGTCCCACACTATCAGGTTCAGGAACAGTTATTACCTCTCAACCATTGGGCTTTTGAATCAAAAGGGATAGAGTCATTCAACCCGATGTACTGATTTCACAAGCTATGGACTCACTCTTAAATACTCCACAAATCGTTTTCTCAATATTTATTACAAAACCTAACATTATGAAGCAGTGATGCTTCATTCCCAGATGAGCTCAATGCCTTTTACACATGCTTTGAAAGGGAAATTAAAGTTACAGCTATGAGGGTCCCTGCAGCATCCAGTGACCGTATGATCTTTGCCTCAGAGACCAACGTCAGAATGCTTTTCAAGAGAGTGAACCCTCACAAAGTGACAGGCCCCAATGGCATAGATGGTAGACTTTGAAAACTTGTGCCAACCAACCGTCGGCTGTGTTCAAAGACATTTTCAACCTCTCATTGTTACAGTCAGAAGTTCCCTCCTGATTCAAAAGGGCAGCAATCACACCAGTGCCCAAGAAGAACAGTTTGAGCTGCTTTAACAGCTATCATACAGTAGCACTCACATCTACAGTGATGAAATGCTTTGAGAGGTTAGTTATGGCTAGAATCAACTCCAGCAAGGACCAGAACCCACTACAATCTGCCTGTTGCCACAATAGGTGTACAGTGGATTCAATTTCATTGGCTCTTCTCCCAGCACTAGATCACCTGGAAAATACTAATACTTACATCTAGCTGCTATTTATTCATAACAACTCAGTGTTTAATACATTCATTCATACAATTCCATTCAAAAAGCTCCAAAACCTGGACTTCTGAACCTCTCTCTGCAATTAGATCCTTGACTTCCTCACCAGAAAACCACAGTCTGTGTGGATCGGAAATAACAACTCCACCTTGAGTGTAGACAATCAACACTGGTGCATCTCAAGGATGTGTGGTTAGCCCACTGCTCTACTCTCTCTACACCATGACTGTGTGGCTAGGTACAGCTCAAATGCCATCTATAAATTTGCTGACAATGCAACTATTATTGGCAGAATTTCAGATGGCAACAGGAGCGAGATAGATCAGCTGGTTGAGTGGTGTCACAGAAACAACCTTGCACTCAACGTCAGACCAAAGAATTGATTATGGACTTCAGAAAGAGTAAGATGAGGAAACACCCTCCAGTCCTCATCGAGGAGTCAGAAGTGGAAAGGGTGAGCAATTTCAAGATCTATGCCGGGTCCAACATATCGGTGCAGTTACAAAGAAGGCACAACAGCACCTATATTTCATTTGAGGAGACATTCACACATATCTGCATATGTACCATGTTGAACATTCTAACTGGCTGCATCATCACCAACTGTTGGGGGGGGGGGGCAGTGGTGCACAAGATCAAAATGAGCCGCAGCAAGTTCTGAACTCAGTCAGCCCCATCATAAGCACTAACCTCACCAGCATCCAGGACATCTTCAAGGAGCAATGCCACAAAAAGATGGCATTAAACATTCAGAATCCCTATCACACAGGGTATGCCCCTTCTCACTGCTTCAAGGAGGAGGTACAGGAGCCTGACAGCACACACTCAATGCATCAGGAGCAGCTTCTTCCCATCTGCCATCAGATTTCTAAATGGACATTGAACCCATGAATAATACTTCACTATTTTTTAAAACTATTTTTGCACTATTCAATTTAATTTAATAGTTATACTTCTTACTGGAATTTATCTTTTATTATGTATTGCAATGTACAGTTGCACATAACAAGTTTCCCAGAATATTCCAGTGATATTAAACCTGATTCTGATTCTAACTCTATTATTACTTTTTTTCTTTTTTGTTGTATTGCAAAGTTTGTTGTCTTTTACACATTGCTTGTTTGTTGGTTTTGTCACGTGTGATTTTTCATTGATTCCATTGTGTTTCTTTATATCTACTGTGATTGCTTGCTAGAAAATAAATCTCAGGGTGGTGTACAATGATATATGTACTTTGATAATACATTTATTTTGAACTATTTGAACTTTGAACTTTATAATTGAGGAAGAAACTGGTCAGGTCTTACCCATGGAAAAGATAAATTTGCTTTGACTATTTTCTGCCCTGAAATATTATTTTGTCCTTATACTTTATGCTTCTGGAGAGTGAAATTTCCCTCTATTAGTGCTCATAATTGTTCATTACCACACATACTGAGCCATAGTTAACCACATCTGTTCACGTTGCTTTGTATTAAACCAATTGGACCCGCATTCCATCAAAAGCAAGTTATTGTTTTAAATAAGTTTTTGATTCTTATCTTATTTGTTTTGCTTCTGTGATATTTTACTTGGACCTAAGACGTAATATGTCATCACTATAAAACTTTTGAATCTAATTAGTGCGTATTTAAAATTTGTTAAAACTCCACTCAATACCTGCATGCACTTCATTGTAACACCAGGCACTTCCATTAAATTGTTGTTAAATTGAGATTTTGTCTGCCCTCTCTGGTGAAAGAAAACATTTCAGTAAAAGAAGATTTCTCCAGGGGCCTTGAATAACATTATCCTCCAACAATTATCATTAGGAATTCAAAGAATCTCGCAATTGACCAGTTTGCTACAATTCTGCCCTATGCAAATGCCCCATCATGTTTTCAGTTATAATAACGGCTAAACTTATATAAAGTTTTCATTAGCTGTGAAGTCTTTGCAATCCAAATGTTAAAAACTCAACAGTAAAATGTGCATTATTTGTAAGGAATAGGAGTAGAAAATAATAGAGTTTAACTCAAATATTTTCAGTAGACTACTTTATGGCTGAACGAGGAACTGCTTGTTTCAAAAGGAACTGTAAATCCTCAGAATGGAATAAGATATTCAGAGATAATTTTTTTTCAGTCATTTCTATCACCAATTACTTTCCTATCTATACTTCACTGAGGTATTTTTTGTTACTTTAAAAATGCATATACCTTAAGAGGAATAAGATGCTTTGCATAATTGCATACATTGCCTACAGCATTTCAGCTAAATCTTGTTATAATCAAAGTCAAGACATCATTTTTCAAATAAATTCTAATATTTTTGAGAATAATTATTGCTTCTGGACATCACATTTAATGGAATATGTAATGTATTTGTGTAATTCAATAATTATAAGTATAAAGTTATGAGGTTGAGGGTCCATGGCCAGGGAATTCAATTAATTGTTGATTATTGTACATAAGTCTACTCACATGTTATCTTAGATTTGATAGAAAGCTTTGGATATCTACTATTTTGAGATTACTGAGAACAGCTGAAACTGAGGGTTTAAAGAATCCAATAAGCTCTTATTGCACAATCAATATCCAGCACAACCAATCATGAAGCATCACGTGTTCAACACTATCAGGATAATGATTAAACATTAACTCTCTTTGATATGATTAGCATCAATCTGAACAAGAGGCTTATTTAGAATTAATTGCAGAACGAATTTTTTTTCTTCACCTTTTAATGCCAAACTTCAGACAGTTGAATTTCTTAGGAATTACATAATACAAAAATTTTGCTGAGGACATCTGTTTATTTATATATTGTATGCTTGATGTATGCAATATTTCACATTTCAATCGAATGTCTGATGTAGATTGGCAGGGCTGAGTAATGTGCTGAGAAGCAATTGCCTGTGTTTATTTATGTCCATATTATGGTATCTAGATTTAATATTTGATTTATACATGAAGTAAATGATATGACTCACCTTACTGCTCATTCCGAAAGAACAGAGTGAAACCGCTAATTCTACAATTAACGTGCTAACAGCATACTGTGCAGTATCAACACAGAATGTTGGTTCAGTAATCACACGTTGTAGTCATTGGAGAAAATGTGCAAGAATTCAAAGGCAAATCCCTTGGAGCCACTGTGACAGGTTTAACGATAGCTTTCCAGTGTTCTGCAGCTTCTAGTTTATCTTCACCGATTGTGAAGGGAGTAGCTTCTTCTACTGTCTGTGGGTAGAGATTTTGGAACCCATGTTTCATACATTATGAATGTTGCTGCTCTACCTCATGCACTGATAAGATATTTTAATGATAAAAGAGAATTGGGGTGTAAGGCACAGTCCATTGTATCACTACCTGGTACGTTAGGCTGCACAGCGAAGGAAATTCCTGAAATAAAGCCTGGACCGATATGTGTTTATGATCTCAGACTCAAATCTTTCATGGAGACACAAGAATCCAATTTCTTCCGTGACTATTTCATAACTGAGTTCAAGCTCAAGTTTAATTATCATTCAACCATACATGAATACGTATGAATACAGCCAAATGAAACAGAGTTCCTTCTGGACCAAGGTGCAAAACACAGTATCAATGATCATACACAGCACAAAGCACATATAAGATAGCAGTATACATACAGTCACACAAATATATATATATACATACACACACATACATATATTGCCAAGTCCCTGAGTGACATGTCCTGTAAATTGATGGTGCATTGGCATTGTCGGCACGTAGCAGTGTGTGCACACGTGTGCACACACACATACAATCCAGCTCATCCTCCACCAAGAGAAAATAGAGGGCGGCATCAATGGGAAGGGCCACCGCAAACCAGCATGGACGCTGCGCCAGCTGGCTCCGGTGTCTCCCCTCCTGGACTGCTGCAACAGGCAAGCCCAAGGCATGAGGGCTAGTCCTCAACTGCATCTGAGGACACACTGCTCCTCCGTCACTGGTCTTGCCAGTAAACTAACGAATCGAACTTACAGCCTTTTACACGGACAAGGTCCAACAGGGTTTCGCGATTGCAAGAGAAACATCGAAGACAATCACTCGCTGTTAGACCGCACACCGCTTTCAATCACTGACTCCGATATTTCTCTGTAGCTGTCAGCAACATGGTCCACACCAAGTCCTGCTCCTCCGCCAATGAGCAACTCCTATAAAGATGACAGTGTGACTAGATTGATCCAAATGAATTTGAACAGTAAGTTTAAGAGGGAATACTGAAGGAATCAGCTACAAGATTAGTGATGAGGCTAACGAGGTATGGAATGGGACATGTAAAATCATTGCAATACATATACTGAGTCACCATTTTATTAGGAATACCTGTACACCTGCTTGTTAATGCAAATACTGAATCAGCCAATCATCTGGCAGCAATTCAATGCATTGAAGCATATGGACATGATCAGAGGTACAGTTGTTGCTCAGACCAAAGATCCAAGTGAGGAAGAAATGTGATCTAAGTGACTTTGACAGTGGAATGACTGTTGGTACCAGATGAGGTGGTTAGAATATCTGAGAAACTGCTGATCTCCTGGGATTTTCACATGCAAGTCTCTAGAGTTTACAGAGAATGGTGCGAGAATCAAAGAAACATCCAGTAAGCAGCAGTTTCTGCGGTCAAAAATGTGAGAGATGTCAAAAGAGAACGGCTTGACTAATTGAAGCTGACAGTAACTGAAATAATCACGCACTACAAGAGTGGTGTGCAGAAGAGCGTCCCCTAAGCAACATGTCGAACCTTGACGTGATGGGCTACAGCAGCAAAAGACTACGAGCATACACACAGTGTCCACGGTATTAGGCACAGGACATGTTAATAAAGTGGCCACTGAGTGTATAATTGTACATGCAAAGTCATGCAAATTCTGGACAATGCACAGAAAATAATCCAGAAATAGAATTGGAGGAAACAAAGCTATGTCACTTACCACTTCCACTGCAGAAGTGGCCCCCTTCACAATTGACAAAAATACCTCTCATGTGAACATATGTGTGTATGTCTTCATAAATGAAAACAGACAGAGGTTATGTAGAAACATCCCCTTTCTCTCTGTAATCCGAGCCTGAATCATTATTGTAACTTTGCAATAATATATTATACTATCAAGCAATTTTTAAAAATCATTATTGAATCATGGCTCGTACACATCTAACAACAAAAAAAATTAGAAATACAACTAAACCTTTATTCCGAAACAAGCATTATTTCAATTTAATTGAATTCAAAAAAGGATGTCTGTCTGGTCGGATTAAAAACATTTTATTGTTCTAATGCAAGTTTCAAAATCAACTTAAAAACAGTAGTCACCTCCAAATGTTGAGTTCATAAATGATCTAATAGTTAGAAATGGCTGTTGCCAATGTCATTGCACAAATGTTTAATGTATTATATCAATTTTCACTTACTACTATTTTTGATACAGCTGCATCTCTTTCCAGTGTCTGCCCAACATCACTATTTATAACATTGTACTTTTCTAAGAGTGAGACATTATGCTTCCAATCCTAAGATTATCCTGTTATTTTGAACACTTGTACTCTTATACTGATTCTGGAATTTAATTTAGAATTCTATGTTAACCTTTTCCCTTAACATTTATAGCACTGAGATCATCTTTAATCTTTTTCAGGATGAATAAAGCAAGTTTATCAAGTTTCTCCTTGTAACTTGACCTCTAACATAGGTAATTAGCATACTCAGTACCCTCTCAGTTTTTGAGTGTCTCTCATGCTTGTTGGTGACCTAGCAGTGAACATCATGCGAATACAAAAGCATGTGTAATTTAGCAATGCCTCAGCTAACTTATACCATGACTAAAAAGTATTCACACACCCCCGCTCCAAAAGTTTTCATGTTTTATCCTTCTGCAACATTGAATCACAATGGATTTAATTTTTTAAATTGAAAACAGATCTCTACAAACTCATCTAAATTAATTACAAATATAAAACACAAAATAATTGATTGCATAAGTATTCACCCCCTTCAAGCAACAATTACAGCCTTAAGCCTGTGTGGATAGGTCTCTAACAGCTTTGCACATCTGGACATTGCATTTTACCCCATTCCTCTTTATAAAACTGTTCAAGCTCTGTTAGATTGCATGGGGATCGTGAGTGAACAGCTCTTTTCAGGTCCAGCCACAAATTCTCAATTGGATTGAGTTCTGGATTCTGACTTGGCCACTCCAGGGCATTAACTTTGTTGTTTTAAAACCATTCCTGTGTAGCTTTGGCATTTTGCTTGGGGTCATTGTCTTGCTAGAAAACAAATTTCTCCCAAGTTGCAGCTCTCTTGCAGGCTGCATCAGGTTTTCCTTCAGGATTTCCCCTGTATTTTGCTGCATTCATTTTATCCTCTACCTTCCCAAGCCTTCCAGGTCCTGCTTCAGTGAAGCATTCCCACAGCCTGATGCAGCCACCACCATGTTTCATGGTGGAGATGTGTGGTGTTTGGCTTACGCCAAACATAGTGCTTAGTCTGATGGCCAACAAGTTCAGTTTTGGTTTCATCAGACTATAGAACCTTCCAGCTGACTTCAGAGTCTCCCACATGCCTTCTAGCAAACTCTAGCTGAGGTTTTCCTCAACAGTGGCTTTCTCTTTGCTACTCTCCCATAAAGTTGCAACAAGTGAAGCACCTGGGGAACAGTTGTTGTATGCACACACTCTCATCTCAGCCACTGAAGCTTGGAACTCCTCCAGAGTTGTCACAGGCCTCTTGCCAGCCTCCCTCACTAGTCCCCTTCTTGCAGTTTTTGAGGACGACCTGCTCTAGGCAGATTTACAGCTGTACCATATTCTTTCCATTTCTTGATGATTGACTTAACTGTACTCCTAGTGATATTCAGTGACTTGGAAATTTTCTTGTATCCATCTCCTGACTTGTGCTTTTCAATAACCTTTTCACAGAGTTGCTTGGAGTGTTCTTTTGTCTTCATGGTGTAGTTTTTGCCGCAATACTAACTCATCAGCAGTTGGACCTTCCAGATAGAGGTATATTTTTACTACAATCAATTGAAACAGCTTGACTGCACACAGGTGATCTCCATTTAACTAATTATGTGACCCCTAAAACCAACCGGCTGCACCAATGATGATTTGATGTGTCATATTACAGAGGGTGAATACTTATGCAATCAATTATTTTGTGTTTTATATTTGTAATTAATTTAGATCACTTTGTAGAGATCTGTTTTCACTTTGACACAGAAGTCTTTCTCTGTTGATCAGTGTAAAAAATACAAATTAAATCCATTATGATTCAATGCTGTAAGATAATAAAACTTGAAAACTTCAGTGGGGGGTTGGTAATATTTTTTATAGGCACTGTGTTTTCCAATTTTTTTATGTGATTCGAGCCAAGTCAAGTCAAGTCACTTTTTTATTGTCATTTTGACCATAACTGCTGGTACAGTACATAGTAAAAATGAGACAACGTTTTTCAGGACCACGGTGCTACATGAAACAGTACAAAAACTACGCTGAACTACGTAAAACAACAGAAAAAAACTACACTAGACTACAGACCTACCCAGGACTGCATAAAGTGCACAAAACAGTGCAGGCATTACAATAAATAATAAACAAGACAATAGGCACAATAGAGGGCAGTAAATTGGTGTCAGTCCAGTCTTTGGGTATTGAGGAGTCTGATAGATTGGGGGAAGAAACTGTTACATCGTCTGTTCGTGAGAGCCCGAATGCTACGGTGCCTTTTCCCAGATGGCAGGAGGGAGAAGAGTTTGTATGAAGGGTGCGTGGGGTATTTCATAATGCTGTTTGCTTTGTGGATGCAGCGTGTAGTGTAAATGTCCGTAATGGCGGGAAGAGAGACCCCGATCATCTTCTCAGCTGACCTCACTATCCACTGCAGGGTCCTGCGATCCGAGATGGTGCAATTTCCGAACCAGGCAGTGATGCAGCTGCTCAGGATGCTCTCAATACAACCCCTGTAGAATGTGATGAGGATGGGGGGTGGTGGGAGATGGACTTTCCTCAGCCTGCACAGAAAGTAGATTCGCTGCTGGGCTTTCTTTGCTATGGAGCTGTTGTTGAGGGAGCAGGTGAGATTCTCCGCCAGGTGAACACCAAGAAATCTGGTGCTCTTAACAATCGCTACCGAGGAGCCATAGATGTTCAGCGGAGAGTGGTCGCTCCGTGCCCTCCTGAAGTCAACAACCATCTCTTTTGTTTTGTTCACATTCAGAAGCAGGTTGTTGGCTCTACACCAGTCCGTTAGCCGCTGCACCTCCTCTCTGTAAGCTGACTCGTCGTTCTGGCTGATGAGACCCACCACGGTCATGCCATCGGTGAACTTGATGATGTGGTTCGAGCTGTGTTCCATACCGTTCTTGATTAACATTTTGTTCTAGTTGGGTATACATTAAATTGATTAACATTGGTAAGCCTCTTTCAGCTTATTTCTTAAGAACTTCAGTTTATACAATGCTTGTGAGCTGCTTCAGATTCTTGTGCCCTTCGAGAAAGGAGGCTTTTAGAAGACTAGAGAAGCAAAATAGGCTTAGGATGCAAACAAACAAAATATTATTCTTTCTTTTTGCTGATATTTGACATTACAATAAATGTAATATATTTTGTAATATTTTAGTGGGAATATAATAATGAAGAAAAACACAGAACTTAGAAAATATGATTTTGCATTTACAGTACAGGACAACCATTTTACTTCCAATCCCCATTCCTATTCCAATACGTCGGTCCATGGTCTTCTTTTGCTGCCACAAAGAGGCCACTCTCAGGCTGGAGGAACAACACCTCATATTCTATCTGGATAGCCTCCAAACTGATGGTATGAATGTCAATTTCTCCAACCTCAAGTATTTTCCCCTCCTTCTTCCCTCTTCTTCAATTCACCACTGTGCCAACATCCCCGTCCCAAACTCTTTTCCTCTCCTCACCTGTGTATCACCTCTCCCCGGTGCCCCTCCTGCTTCCCTTTCTCCATGGTCCACCCTCCTCTCCTATCAGATTCCTTCTTCTCCAGCCCTTTACCTTTTCCACCTATCGTGTCCCAGCTTCTTGTTTCATCCCACTCCCCAACCCACGTGGCTTCATCTGTCACATTCTAGCTTGTCCTCCTTCTCTTCCCTCCATCTTCGTATTCTAACATCTTGCCCTTTCTATCCAGTCCTGATGAAGATCTTGGCCCAAAACATCAACTATTTATTCATTTCCATAGATGCCGCCTGACCTGCTGAGTGCATCCAGCATGTTGTGTGTGTTAATCTGGATTTCCAGCATCTGCAGAATCTTTTGTATTTATGCCTTTGTACTTGCTAATTTTCTTTTACATGCAAGTAGCAGGTGATAAACAGAAATTTAGAAGATTGATGTCATCATGAATAAATATTTGCCAGCCATTTATCTAGGAGAAAAGCAGATTTAAAGGGAGGGTTCAATAAAAATGATTTAATTGGACAAAGTTTCGATATTTCCAAAAAACCTACAATGGATTATTCATGACAATTAATGATCTATAAAATTATTTATAAAATGGTCTAATAACAATAATTATTGTATTTCTAAAATACATTGAAATATTTTGACATGAGCTGCTCTGCAAATATGACTATTTTCATTTGACATCACTAAAAGTTATATAAATTCCCTGTATTTGTCAGCAGCGATTGACAATCAAGTGAAGGTGATCTATTCCTGGATGTAACTATTTTATTAATTTGATATAATTAAAATAAGTCATCATATTCTGCTATTAAAGGTGGTACTTGTGATTTTGTTGAAATACATTAATGTGCTAAACCTCATTCCTATTTTTCATATCTTAGCAAATCAAATTGAATCCACATTATGCCAGCAAAATTAATTTATACAGGAAGTAAATTTAGAAAATTCATGTAACTGCTGTCCTAATAAAATTAACAATATATATCTGTGTCACAAATGTCAAGGATATTTTTCATTTAAGTGGTTATTCAGGAACCAGTTAAGTTTCAAAGTTTTGACTGTTCGGTTCTCTGTGTATGTATACTGTGTCAATAATGGCTTTTGGCCAATAGTAATTCAGTTTACATCTCTAGTACAGTAATTCTTTTATTAGATTAGCTGCACGGCTTAGGGACATTCTGAATAATTCGATTTTCCTACCTTTCTTGTAAGTAAGATAATTCCTGAGCTGTTCAAATAGCTTTCTTGCCACTACAGAATTATATCAGCAGGGATGCTCAACCTTGCTGTGATACACTTGCATGATGTAACAAAAAGTTTCTTCAAACAGATGTGGTCTAGAACACACAGCACACATGGAGTACAGGAAGAAGCTGGACTCCTGAGACTCACCAGAACTGGGCTTTCTGCCTAGTTTATATAATTGCTTTGATCTGTTTGGTACCTGTCACAGTTCTGAGGGATCTTTGATCTGTTCCAGTTTTGGCCGAATGCCTTGCCAACAGTGATCTTCAATTAAGCACTGGGAGATGAGAGGAAGGCAACCTGCTAGCTTGATTCCACGGTAACTCTATGGCCAGAGAAAAGCTCCAGCTTCACCTGGCACCAAATGATGAAAGATTAACCATCAGGACCTGCAGCAATCCCTTTCAAGGAGTGTCGGTGAGGCGATGTGTCAGTCAAACTGCGCTGAAAGCAGCCGGCCCACTTCCTGTGCTGCTCTGGGTTGTCAATTTGTGATAGGAATCCTTAATTATTTTTTCACAGAGTTACTTTTAAAAAGAGAGAGTCAAAGATTTGTGCAGAACAGAAAGTGGCCACGAAGTTCATCCTGACTTTTTTGCCCATCTAGATCAATCCCATTTGTCCATATTGTCCAGGTCCTTCATACCGAATAGTCTGTCTAAATGCCTCTTAAACATATTAATTGTATCAGATTCCTCCACCCCCTCTGACATTCCAGATATCGACCTCTCTCTGTATTAAAAAAACATATACTTTAATACTGCTTCCTCTCACCTTCTGTTAATACCTTACCATAGGGAAAAAAGGAAATTTTGTTACCTGTCAGATCTATGCCTCTGATAATCGTATATCTGAGCTCATCCATTAGCCTCCTTTGCTCCAGGAAAAACAATCTCACCGTACCAAATCTCTCCCCAGAATGCAAGACCTGGTGAATATTCTCTGAACTCTCTCCAGCTCAATCACATCTTTCCCATGCGAGTAAATATTCTATTGAGCAAAATGTTTACATGCAGACTTTAACTAAAATGATTTGGTGTTGTGTTTTATTACCCTTCCACCATCCCTATATATCCTTTGCAGAATACACCTTGCCTGATTGAGCAAATCAGCACCACTTGGATAGGCAACACGAGTGAATCTGCAGATGCTGGAAATAAATAAAAACACAAAATGCTGGCAGAACTCAGCAGGCCAGACAGCATCTATGGGAGGAGGTAGTGACGACGTTTCGGGTCGAAACCCTTCATAAGGAGTGAAGTAACATGGGATGTTCGAGGGGGGATAAGAAGCGGGGGGAGGGATGAAGTAGAGAGCTGGGAAGTGATAGGCTGGAGGGAAATGGGCTGGGGGGAAGGTGGAGAATTATGGGAAATAAAAGAGAAAGAAAGGTAGGGCTGGGGGAGATTATAGTGGTGGGGGGGGGGGAAGAGAGAGAAAGAGAACCAGACTACAAATATAGATAGGGATGGGGTAAGCGGGGGGGGGGGGGGCAGGGGTATCAACGGAGGTCTGTGAGTTGAATGTTCATGCCGGCAGGTAGGAGGTTACCTAAGCAGGAGATAAGATATTGCTCCATCAACCTGCGTGTTCCTTTCTAGATCTTTCTGTTTCTATCTCTGGAGACAGCCTATCCACCAATGTCTACTACAAACCTACACAGCTACCTAGACTATTCCTCCTCCCACCCTGTCTCCCTTTCTCTCAATTCCTCCACCTCCGCTGCATCTGCTCTCAGGATGAGGCCTTTCATTCTAGGACAAAGGAGATGTCTTCCTTTTTTAAAGAAAAGGGCTTCCCTTCGTCCACTATCAACTCTACCCTCCATCGCTTCTCCTGTATTTCACGCACCTCTGCCCTCACCCCATCCCCCTACCAGCCCACCAGGGATAGAGTCCCCCTGGTCCTCACCTATCACCCTACCAGCCTACAGATCCAACGTATAATCCTCCGTAACTTCTGCCACCTCCTACGGGATCCCACCACCAGCCACATCTTCCCCTCCCCCCCACTCTCGGCTTTCCGCAGGGATCGCTCCCTACGTGACTCCCTTGTCCATTCATCCCCCACATCCCTCCCCACCGACCTCCCTCCGGGCACTTATCCCTGGAAACGGAAGAAGTGCTACACCTGCCCCCACACTTCTTCCCTCACCACCATCCCAGGCCCCAGACAGTCCTTTCAGGTGAGGCACTACTTCACCTGCGAGTCAACTGGGGTGATATACTGTATCCGGTGCTCCCGACGAGGCCATTTATACATTGGGGAGACCCACCGCAGACTGGGAGACCATTTTGCCGAACACCGGCACTCAGTCCTCCAGCAGTGGCAGGATCTCCCTGTGGCCACACACTTCAATTCCACAGACCACTCCCACTCTGACATGTCTGTCCATGGCCTCCTCTACCGTCAAGATGAGGCCACACGCAGTTTGATGGAGCAATACCTTATCTCCCGCCTGGGTAGCCTCCTGCCTGTCGGCATGAACATTTAACTCACAGCCCTCCGTTGATACCCCTGCCCCCCCCCCCCCCGCTTACCCCATCCCTATCTATATTTGTAGTCTGGTTCTCTTTCTCTCTCTCCCCCCCCCCCCCCCCACCACTATAATCTCCCCCAGCCCTACCTTTCTTTCTCTTTTATTTCCCATAATTCTCCACCTTCCACCTAGCCCATTTCCCTTCAGCCTATCACTTCCTAGCTGTCTACTTCAACCCTCCCCCCACCCCGACCATCCCATGTTACTTCACTCCTGATGAAGGGTTTCGGCCCGAAATGTTGTCACTACCTCCTCCCATAGATGCTGTCTGGCCTGCTGAGTTCTGCCAGCATTTTGTGTTTTTATTTTTTTTACCACTTAGATAGTCCTGTGTTGGGCTTTTTTCACTGTTGATGTTTTTTATGCAACAGCTGATGCCTCCCTCAGTTAAAAAGTCCACAATGTTCTATTTCTTAAATCACAAGAGTCTGATCGTTGTACAGGTGTAACATAATCTGTAACCATACACATTGATTTGCGTCTATCCTGCCTGACTTGACTCTCACTAATATTCAATTTTACCATCATTGTGTTTAGTTGATTTACAGCTGATCTGACAGCCACCAGATTTTCCAACTATTAAATAGTTCTTAAATCCAGGTTGATTATTTTGAATATATAAGCATTGGTTGCATTGCTGATCATTTTCTTTCTCATAAACTTTTCCCTTCCTTCTGATAGTAGATCTACATGTTTTATATGTTCAAGATATAAAGAAAACATTTCATTTTGAATAGTGGCCTCACTATCAGGCCAGGCCAACACATGGAAAATCCATACTCCTCTTGACTTTACTGAGTATGCCCTGGAGAAGGGTTTAGAAGTAGAGGAAGGAGGACTTATTGTCAGATTTTCTTGTCTAGGATAGAGCTTTAACTCCCTGGCTGGTGAGATTTAGTTTTCCCATGTTCCCCATCCAAAGCCAGTCTAACTCAAGTGCTTGGTAGACGAGGTAAGGAATGCTAGAAAAGTTAAGTATTGGGATCAGTTGGAGAGATCATGTTGTATTTGATCAGATCATGAGTGCGGTGCTCCCTTGGAATTCTGTGTCTGAATGGGAAGGTTAAAGAGAGATATTAAAAATTAATTCACAAGACACGTATGTCACTGGCCAGGTCAATTCTACTTTCCCTGATGAACATTATGACTCAAAGGGGTTTTATAGGACATGGATGTCACTGGCCAGGTCAATATTATCTTCCACGATGGACATTAAGGCTTGATGGGGTTTTACAACACCTGATAATTGTATGTTTCCCATTGGTGACATCAGTGCATAATTATGGATGATAATCTTCTATAAATCTGGAATTAAAAGCTGACATCACCGATGGGAACTGGACTGAATTTCCAGCAATGGTGGGTTTCATCAGATCAATTAAGCACATCGCTTTCACTCTACCACAGTGTTTGGTGAGGTTAAAGGCAAGGTTGGTTTATAGGGAAAGTTTGTTAGGTCAAGAGGATAAGGAGTACTTTTGTGGCACATTCCTCATTCAGACAACTGAGCTCATTAGATAGGTTGGTTTAGAATGGGGAACCTGGGGGCAATAACTCACAACGACAGGGATGTTAAAGCTCTAGTGCATTCAAGGAGATGTTCCGGTTTCCTGGCAACAAGCAGGGTTGTATAACTCATTTCATGGTATCCTCACTGTCGAGTTTCCAGGATAACAAAGATGGAACAATAAACTTGCCAAAAGGCAGAGACACGATCTCCTTAACTTAGGACAGATAAGGTAATTGTTTTCTCTCTCTGTCAGAAGGTGACGAGTCTTTGGAACTTGCCTCTTCAAAAGGGATGGAGGCAGAGACTTTGAACATTTTTAATGTTGAGGTAGATTGTAATTTATAATCTACCCCTGCAATAATATCGTTAGAAGTGTGCCTTAATATTAGCCTTAATTTTATTAGGTGTTAGAGCAGGATTAAGGAGCTGAGTAGCCCAATCCTGTTTGTAATCTGTGTGTTTGTGGGTTAAAATTATTCTCCTGTCTCCTGGGATGGAGATCATTACTAGAAATACCATATTTTAAAATCTGTTCTGGTACCAGATACACTTTGACGGGTGAAGCTTCTGCTGGTTCTAGTACAAAATAGAGTTGATGAGTGGCCCTGGAACATGACGAACGTGCAGACAGAGTGATAATAGCCTTGATGGGTGGTAGATTTCAGTGACTGCATGAATAATGAAACAGTCATTGCAGACTCAAGAGAGTGCAGATTCTGGAAACTGGAATGAAAAGTAAATGCTGTAGGAGATCATCTGTAGAGGGATGTGGCCTCCTGATGCTGTGTCCTCTGTACTGGTGAGCTCCTGATGTGGCTTCTCCTACGTTGTGTCTGGTGCCCCTGATAACTGTCCCATGTATATGTTTCTGCAGAGGGAGGTTTAATGCTTTGGGTTGAGATGCTGCATCAGGACCGAGAATGTGGAAGGGAGGTAGCCAGTATAGAGAACATAGAACATAGAAATCTACAGCACATTCCAGGTGCTTCAGCCCACAATGTTGTGCCGACCATGTAACCGATTCTAGGAACTGCCTAGAATTTCCCTAGCGCATAGCCCACTGATTTTCTAAGCTCCATGTTCCTATCTAAGAGTTTCTTAAAGGACCCTATTGTATCCGCCTCCACCACTGTTGCCGGCAGCCTATTCCATGCACCCACCACACACTTTGTGAAAAACTTATCCCTGACGTCCTCTCTGTACCTACTTCTAAGCACCTTAAAACTATGCTCCCTCATCTCAGCCCTGGGAGAAAGCCTCTGACTATCCGCACGATCAATGCCTCTCATCATTTTATACACCTCTATCAAGTCACCTCACATCCTCCATCACTCCAAGGAGAAAAGGCCAAGTTCACTCAACCTATTCTCATAGGCACGCTCTCCAATCCAGGCAACATCATTTTAAAGCAACACACAGAAAATGCTGGTGGAACGCAGCAGGCCAGGCAGCATCTATAAGGAGAAGCACTGTTGACATTTTGGGCTGAGACCCTTCCTCAGGTCTCGGCCCGAAACGTCAACAGCACTTCTCCTTATAGATGCTGCCTGGCCTGCTGTGTTCCACCAGCATTTTCTGTGTGTTGCTTGAATTTCCAGCATCTGCAGATTTCCTCGTGTTTGCTGAACATAATTTTAAACCTCCTCTGTACTCTGTCTACAACCTTCCTGTAGTGAGGTGACCAGAACTGAACACAGTACTCCAAGTGAGGTCTAAATAAGGTCTTATACAGCTGTAACATCACCTCATAGCTCTTGAACTCAATCCCATAGTTGATGAATGCCAACACACCATTCGCCTTCTTAACAACACTATCAACTTGCGCAGCAGCTTTGAGTATCCTATGGACATGGACCCTCAAGATCTCCCTGATCCTTCACACTGCCAAGAGTCTTACCGTTAATATTATATTCTGGCTTCAAATTTGACCTACCAATATGAACCACTTCACAGTTATCTGGGTTGAACTCCATCTGCCCCTTCTCAGTCCAGTTCTGCATCCTATCCAGACTATCCACAACACCCTCATTCTTTGTGTCATCAGCAAACTTACTAATCCACCCTTCAACTTCCTCATCCAGATCATTTATAAAAATCACAAAGAGCAGGGGTCAGAAAATAGATCCCTGCAGAACACCACTGGTCACTGATCTCCATGCAGAATACGAACTATCTACATCCACCCTTTACCTTCTGTGGGCAAGACAGTTCTGGATCCACGAAGCAAGGTCTCCTTGGATCCCATGCCTCCTTGCTTTCTGAATGAGCCTGGCACGGGGAAGCTTACTGAAATCCATATACACTACATCCACTGCTCTACCTTCATCAAGTTGAGGAGGAAGAATAAGGCAGAAGGTAGCAGGGCAATAAGTGGAAGAGGAGAGAGACAACGGGCAGATGGAGGCAGGTGAGGGGAGATAAGGGTGGAGGTAGAGACAAAGGCTGGAAGGTAATAAGTAGAATCAGATAAGGAAAGAATGCTAGGCAGAGGGAATCAGGTAGGGGAAGGAAAGAAACTTTATTATAGGAAGCTGGGGCTGCAGGGGATGGGGGGGTAGGAATGGATTTTGAAAAAAAGGTGTGGTGATAGTGTACAGTAAGGGAAATGTGGTAAACTGGATCATCAGATTTGTGGAACGTGTTGGTCAGCAAGGATGGTTATCAAAGCTTACAGCAAGATCTGGACCAGCTGGAAAAATGGGCTGATAAATGGCAGATGGAATTTAATGCAGACAAGTCTGAGGTGTTGCATTTTCGGAAGACCAAACCAGAGTAGGTCTTACAGAGTCAGCAGTAGGACACTGAGGGATGTGGTAGAACAGAGGGATCTGGGAAAACAGATCCATAATTCATTGAAAGTGGCATCACAGGTAAATAGGGTTGTAAACAAAAATGTGGGTACCTAGGCCTTCATAAATCAATGCATCGAGTACATGAGTTGAGATGTGATGTTGGAATTGTATAAGACATTATAGAGGCCTAATTTAGAGTATTGTGTGTGGTTTTGGTCACCTATTTACAGAAAATATATTAATAAGATTGAAATAGTACAGAGAAAATTTACGAGGATATTCCCAGAACTTGAGGGCCTGAGCCATAGGGAAAGGTTGAATCGGTAGGACTTTTTCCCCTGGAGAATAGGAGAATAAAAGATTTGATAGAAATATTCAAAATTATGAAGGGTGACAAAATGGTAAATGCAAGCAGGCTTTTTCCACTGAGGTTGGGTGAAATGAGAACTAGAGGTCATGGGTTAAGGGTGAAAGGTAGAATGTTTAAAGGAAACATGAGTGGGAATTTCTTCACTCAGAGGGTGGTGAAAATGTGTAATGAACTACCAGCAGAAGTGGTGGAGTCTAGTTCATCTGCACCACTTAAGAGAAGTTTGGATAAATGCATGGATGGGAGGGATATAAACAGCTATGGCCCAGGTGCAGGTCAATGAGACAATTCAGGCAACAGTTCAGTATGGACTAGATGGGCCGAAGGGCCTGTATCTGTGCTGCAGTGCTCTATGACTCTACGAGAGAACCTCATAGATCAAAAGAAGAGAGAAAAGGATATGGAGGGGGAGGTGTATACAAAGTTCAAAGCTGAAAGTTTAAAGTAAATTTATTATCTAAGTACATATATTGTGAGATTTATTTTCTTGCCAAACTTCAAAGTAACTACAAAGAAACACAATAGAATCAATGGAAAGCTACACACAAACAAAGGTAGACAAACAACCAATGTGCAAAATAAGACAAACTGTGCAAATATAAAAAAGTAATTATTATTATATGCACTCCACACAATCCTAGTAAGAAGTATACACCATTAAACTTAAATGAGACCACAACTCAGACAAAATGAGGATATTATCACTGCTGAAGAAAACGTTCACCCATGGAAGAGCATCACTCTCCATGGAAGACAACCCTATGATCTGAGCTGATTAGGAGTTGATAAGGAAGTATCAAACACCTGGTTCAGAGTTGGAGACCTCGTCCCAGAAACTGAAGGTTTTCCTTTTGGCAATACAGGACCAGATGGTTAACAGAAAAAATTATCAAAAAATGCAATAAAAAGCCAACAAATTCAAGAGGACAAATGTAGAAAATGCCGAGGGAAAAAACCAGAAAGAATCCAACACATTACAGGATCCTGTAATGGGTTAACCCAGTCTGATTACTTACACAGGCACAATCAAATGGCAAACATCATTCATCAAAAGCTTGCTTTAAAATAGAAACTCATAAACAAAATCACACCTTACTATAAATACAAGCCTGATCCAGTTTTAGAGTCAGAATATCACAAATAACATTATGACCAATGAGTTATTACAGATAGAACAGTCCATAATAACTGTCAGCATATAATAGTACGGGATAAACAAGCGAGAACAATTTATTTAATAGATATAGCAATACAGAAATCAATAAGTGAAAAACACCAGAATTATGCTGAATTAAAAGAGGAGATTGAAAGACTTCGGAACATGAACAGGGTATACATTGTCCCAATAGTGATTTCATCCCAAAGTCACTGCACAATAGCATTAAACAATTAGGGCTACACAGTAATATCTATGTAAATCTTCAGAAAGCCACAATAATAAACACCACTGGAATAGTCCGAAAGTTCCTAGCAATTGACAAATGAGCATGCTTCTCTATGCCCATACCCCAGGGTCTTTCAGCTTGAGCGGAGATTAACATATATAATAATAATAATAATAATTAATAATAATAACAATAATAATAAGAAGACATAATAAATAATATTGAGAATATGAATAGTAGAGTCCTTGAAAATGTACCCAGAGGTTGTAGAGTCAGTTCAAAGAACATAGACCATATAACACAGAACATAGAAGAGTACAGCACATTTGGTGTGTGTGTAATCTATTTTTATTCTTGTATAACTTTACCTACAGAGTTCTGCAACTAATTCTAACTTGTTTTGGAGGTTCGAAGTCTTTAGTGAAGGCCTCCCTGTTTGTCAGTTCACAGTTCAACTGCTGATTTATTTTTCCTTTGTTTTAAATATTTATTTATTTTATCTTTTTCTTTTCTTCACCCCTTTTTTCTAATCTCTGAATTTTTTTCTCCCTTCTCTGTAAATGGTTGATAAACACTCGTCTTGAATTTATAATTTTCCCCTTCCTCTTCTTTTTTTCTTTTTCCTTCTTACCTTTTTTTTTCCCTTTCTCTTACTTTATTCTTCTATAATTTTTCGCAGGTAGGTTAGTTTTGGTTTTCTTCCGATTTTCTCTGTATTAAGTTGTATATTTCTGCAGAAGGTGTTCTAATCTGTAGTTATGTTTTCTAGTGCATAAACTAGTTATTATTTGCTATAGTATTTATACGGAACTGTTGTTAATGACACAGATCTGGAAGTTGTATTTGGGTTAATTTTTTTGGTAGAGCTAGCTACTTGTTTTGGTAGCCGTCTAGTTTTGGATTGTGCGGGTGGGGTGGATTTTCCAGTTCCAACATCTCTTTATTGCTTAGGACATGTTTATATTTTGACCTTACGAATCTATGTTTACATCTCTCTGCTCCCAGACTGCTATTGTACTGCTTGACTTTTTATATGCCTGCTGCCTTTTATGCATTAGCAATTGATAATGGCTAGTGCACTTAAATTCGTGAGCTGGAATGTAAAGGGACTGAACCACCCTGTTAAAAGGAGGAAGGTACTCTCACATATTAAACAACTCAAAGCTGACATTGCTTTCCTCCAAGAAACCCATATTCGTTGTTTTGATAACTCCCGGCTTCTGTCAAAGTGGGCGGGTCAGCATTTTCATTCATCCTTTGCCGCTAAAGCTAGGGGAATTTCCATTCTTATTAACTCAAATATTCCTTTTGAACTCCATAATAAAATATCTGATACAAATGGCCGTTTTATTATTGTTTCTGGTAAACTATTTAACACTAAAGTTGCACTAGCAAACCTGTATGCCCCCAACTTTGATGATGTTAACTTTTTTGAATGGTTTTTTTCCTCACTACCAGACTTAAACTCATACTCTCTTATATTAGGTGGTGATTTCAACTGTTGGTTGGATCCTAAACTGGACCGATCGTCCTCTGTTACCAGATCACCTACTAAATCTGCCTTAGCTATTCAATCGGTTCTTAACTCGGATCTAAAGTTCCATAAGGTCTGGGGACCTTTTATCGAGTACTTTCATAACCTTCCTCTTGACTAGGGTTTTTTTTTTCTTTTTTTTTCTTCTTTTTGGTCCCTTGCTTCCAGCTCCCCTTTTTTTTTCTGGTAGTAGGCATTATTATCCTCTGTTACTAAGTGTATTCACAGTCTGGGAGTTTGACTGTCCGGACTTATACTCTTTATACTGTGTGGTGGTTGGTCTGGAGTTGTTGTTGTTTTTTTTCTTGTGTTGTGGGGCTTGGGGAGGACACTAAGCTCACTTGTCTTTAACTTAGGTGCTTTTTTGTTAAATTCTCTTCCTTTGTAGCATATTGTTATTGTATGCTTAATCTCGCACTGTATTAATGCTCCTCATTGGGATTTGGGGTTTTTAATTTTGTAAAATGTTTTGAAAAACTAATTAAAATTTTTTTTAAAAAAAGAAGAGTACAGCACAGGAACAGGCCATTCAGCCCACAATGTTGTGCTGAATCAACTAAAAAGAAAATCAAATACACCCAAACACTAATCCCTCCCGCCTACACCATGTCCATATCCCTCCATCTTCCTTACATCCATGTGACTATCCAATCATCTCTTAAAAGCCTCTAATGTTTTTGCCTCTGTCACCATACCAGGCAGCGCGTTCCAGGCATCCACAGTTCTCTGAGTAAAAACATACCCCTCACATCCCCCTTGAACCTATCCCCTCTCACCTTCAATGCATGCCCTCTGGTATTAGACATTCCAACCCTAGGAAACAATACACTGTGTCCACGCTATCTGTGCCTCTCATAATCTTATAAAACTCTACTGGATCTCCCCTCAGCCTCTGACGCTCCAGATAAAACAGCCCAAGTTTATCCGGCCTCTTGTGATAGCTCATGCGCTCCAAACCAGGCAGCATCCTGGTAAACCTCTTCTGCACCCTCTCCAAAGCCTCAACATCCTTCCGATGGTGAGGCGACCAGAACTGTACACAATACTCCAGATGTGAACTAACCAAAGCTTTATAAAATTGCAACATAACCTCTTGACTTTTGAACTCAATGGCTCAACTAATTAAAGCAAGCATTCCATAACCTTTCTTAACCACCTCATTGACCTGTGTAGCCTCTTTCAAGGAGCTATGAACTTGGGTTCCAAGATCTCTCTGCTCAGCAACACTGATAGAGCCTTGCCCTTTAATAGTGTACTGTCTCCTTGCCCTTGCCCTACCGAGGTGCAGCACCTCACATTTATCTGGGTTAAACTCCATCTGCCATTTCTCAGCCCATATCTACAACTGAACTATAGAGTACTGTATTACCTCATAGGCTTCATTTGATTTTAATTTCTGAAGTTTTACATATTTTCCCTTTTCTTCTTGACTAAATGCAGCACCTCTCTCGACATCCAAGGTTCTCTTATCTTTCCATCGCCACTCTTCCTTCCAGCAGGAACGTACCTTTCCTGTACTCTGTGAAAATGATCTTTAAACACCCTCCTCATGTCTGATGTGGACTTACCAGAGGAACGGTGTTCCCAATTAATGCTTCTTAGTTCCAGCCTAATGCCCTCGTAGTTTGCCCTACTCCAATTCAAAACTCTTCCAATAGGACCATACCTGTCCTCATCTATAGCTATCCTGAAAGTTAGGAACACACACAAAATGCAGGAGGAACTCATCAGGCCAGGCAGCATAAATGGAAAACAGTACAGTCGACGTTTGGGCCAGGACCCTTCAGTAGGACTAGGAAAAATTTAAACTTCATCAGCGTGGGCATCCCTGGAAGATAATTTGCAGTCCTGCCATTGGTTTGTAGACTACTTAGGCAGAATACAAGTTACATTTAATCTGTTTATGTTTAGATGAACTTGCCCTGGCAAAAAAAAACATTGAAACATGCATTGTTTACTGCTTAGCTTCTGTTAGGAGATTAATCTGAACACCTAAGTGAAATGGTTTTCTTCTGAGAACTATCTCGTCCTTCCAAACTTCACTCTTTTAGATGTGTAACCTGCCCATAGTCATTGTCCCCATTCATAATCTATTCCAGGACAATGGCTTCTCACACACCCATGTCTGGAAAGAACCTGAATTGTAAGAAGTCAGAATTCAGCGAGTAGTCTTTCAGTGCCTGTGGCTGTATTCACTCTAGACCAACAACAGTATCTTGCTCTCAATAGGACCAAATTTATATATCATTAATCTAAGATTTCAATTGTATAATTCTAGCCTGAAGTCAACCACAACTAATTGGTACGTTGTTGATGGTCCCTACAATATCATAGGTGATGCATCGCTCCTGCTTTTTACTACGTAATAAGAGAGGACAGAATCTGGAGAACTCAGTTCTCAAATTCTGAAATCAAAGCATTCTTGGGCACAGACTGATAATATACTTCTGGCAATTCAGTATTCATCCAGTCGGAGTCCAGTGCATATGTGCTAATCTCTGCATCAAGCTGGCATCCTTACACCAATTGTAAATCTGGATGCTGGAGGTTTAATCCAGACTTTAAGTACATTTATGACACCAAACACACATCAAATCCAATATTTCAACAATTTTGTAGGCTCTCACCACTACATAGCAATCATCAAGCTGGGCCAAAGCGCCAAAGCACCCAGTTTGACTCCGACAGTTCCTCCTTTATCCGTTCAGTAATGAAGAAAGAAGTGATGTGAGGAGAGGACCAGAGAGAGAAATGTGCAAGAGCATTGATGAGAATACCATACAGCCTATCTGGTGGAGAGGGGTGGTGGTGGTAGGAGTAGGGCTGGTGAGCAGATGATGAAACTGCCAGGCAGACAACAGTAGGCCTCAGGATAACAATGGCTGGGGTGATTCATAACCAAGCTGCAGGGAGTTTAGAGCAGCAAACAATCTACCTGGAGTAGCTCAGCAGGTCAAAGGAAAGGAATTATCATTGTTTTGCCTCAAACTTTTCAGCAGTGATTCAGGTTACATGCAAAGTAAATTTTGTGCAGTGATATAGAGCAAAGAACCCGAAGTTTAGCACGTGATGTTACCCGCGAACTCCAGGCACTAGTGCACCCCCAGCATGGAACCTACACTAGCAAGCTCTGCCCACAATCTTAACCTTGAAAGTGAATCTGCAACTGTTTGGATCCCCTAGTCAATTGTTTGGACACCCCTGGCCTAGATTATGAAATAAAGTCTGGAAGCGGGGCTTGAATTTGTGACCTCTGACCTCTAGAAGAGGAAGCAACCAAGGAATTAAATTATTTTTGAAAGCTTATTTTGTTTCTTGTTCTAATGAAGCAAACACTGTATAGATGGTAATGTAGTGCAACCTTAAGGGCGTATCAATGATTAGGTTCAAGTCTTTTCTGGCATCAGCCTGCAGTCTCCCTATACAGCATTCATTAACATAATACTCTCAATACAGATGACTGCATTATAGATCATATATTATTTTCTGGTTTTGCTCCTTCGCTTCAGGCCAATATCTCTAATCAAGCTCGCCTCCAGAATTATAATGGTACTTTGATTGCTGAGGCATGCAGCATGCAAATCAGAATTAAACCGTGCACAGAGAACAGTCAGTCAGTGCTTGGTATGAAGGCCCCTCTGTCTAGTGAGCAACTGTATGTATGAGACCATTTCTATTCATGTACACTTCATAGCATTGTTCAACTTGACCTCTGGTGTGTGCAGATAGCATCAGACATCATTGCACCTATTAACATCCATTTACCAGGCACAAACGATTGCCTCTCTGAAAGAAATGTTGCAGCTCGGCAATAAAGCATGTTCATCAATTATGAGGGGATGCGGTTCCTCCATGGCAACAGCTCAATAAGATCGAGAATGTGGATCCAACTACGCGCTTGGTTTCTGGGGCACATTAGAATTCAGAAGATTACAGTCGTCTTAATTCTGACTTAACAAAACTTGAGAAATAGTCATTAGCATTGCCGATTTGCTCCCATAAAAACGGCTAAGAAGAAGGGCATTAAATATTTTTTTTAATCCGCAGCCTTCATAAAATTCATTCATTGCAAATAGTTCATTCAAGTTAATTTTAAAGGATTTTAAACAGCTGTAATCTTTTAATTAATTGGGATCATTGATAGTACTAAACAAGTTTTCTATCAATCTGCTTTGGTCGAATATATCTTATTCCAAGTCGTAGAAATCAGCAGAAATCAGAGCAATGGCACATAATATGCACAGGGCGGGTAAGCATTTGACCAGAGCGAGCACCTCTTTACCAGAAACTCCCAATTTCAACCATCCTCTGGGAAATGAGGTTTTTTTTAGAAGATTCGTTCAACATTGCATCGCTGCTCTTGTCTCTCTCAGCTGTAGCTCACACTAATTCATTTGATAGCCAAAACGGGTGAATCCACATGACATAGTGGCCTTCACAGATAGTGGAGACCCATTGTTTCTGCCAGAATTACGGCAGGAAATCAATGGCAGCCTGGCAGAATCCCTGTTAATATTCAAAACCATCTCTTTAAATCTTATATCTGATCGCGTAACTACAAGCTAATAGAATAGATTCAAATGCTGGTTTGAATTACAACATTACTAGCTACTAAAATGTGGTTCAAAATTCCACCAAAATGTTAAAAATATACAAAATGACTTGAATAACTTTTGAACAGTGAAAAGCTGGATTTCATTTAACCAGAAAAACCTGACATTAGAATAGTTCTGTCAAAAAAAAATCTTCAATCTCTAAGAGATTTTCTTTCACCTATTTTCTTGGTATGTTCACAGCACTTCTTGCTTTTATTTCCCATTTTGCACCTTTGCAGTTGGATTGTTGCAAGTCCGTCAGGATGCTAAGTAATTTTCTGAAATAACAAGTTAGCTTTCAGTGGAAGAAGATGTGGTGGAAACAAAAGCAGAACAGTTGGAAGAAATCAGCCAGTCAAGTGGCATCTGTGGCGAAAATGGTACCAGTGCCCAAGAAGAGGAGGGTGAGCTGGCTCAATGACAGTCGTCAATGACACTCACATCTACTCTGATGAACTGCTTTGAGTGGCTGGTCATGACTAGAATCAACTGTTACCTAAGCAAGGACCTGGACCTGCTTCCATTTGCCTATCGCCACAATACATCTACAGCGGATGCAATCTCACTGGCTCTCCACTCGGCCCTGGTCACCTGGACAATAGTAAAAACAATGGCAGGCTGCTGTTTGTTGATTGCACCTCAGTGTTCAACACTATCGTGCCCTCAGTTCTAATTAACAAGGTCCAAAACCCAGGCCTCTATACCTCCCTCTGCAACTGGATTTTTGATTTCCTCGCTGGGAGATCACAGCCTGTGTGGATCAGAAGGAATATCTCCTCCTCACTGAGAGTGAACACTGGCATATCTCGAGGATGCGTGCTTAGCCCACTGCTCTACTCCCTCTATACCCAAAACTATGTGGCTAGGCACAGCTCAAACGCTATCTATTAATTTGCCAACAACACAACTTTTGTTGGCAAAATTTCAGATAGTGACGAGAAGGTGTACAAGAGACAGATAGATCAGCTGGTTGAGTGGTATCACAGCACCAACTTTGTACTCAATATAGGTAAGACCAAAGAATTGATTGAATTTCCCCTTCTGGAAGGGGAAGTTCAGGCAACACACACAAGTCCTCGTCGAGGGATCAGAAGCGGAAAGGGTTTCACATTCTTGGGTGTCAACATCTCTGTGATATTAAACCTGATTCTGATGCTCTTCCTGATTTGAGGGAAGAGAAACTAGTTAACGTCTCAGAATGAAAACCCTTCATTATGACTTTGGTTGTGATGAAAGTCCTTCATACCTTAATTGATTTACAAGGTGACTGCGGACCAGGCTCTGCTGCACAGCCTCTCTCATAAAGGTATGCAGTTGAGCATCACTCTAGGGCAGACTGGGCTTGTGCATGCATGAGGTAAAAACCATTTCAGCTGTTGTTCAGCTTTTGCATCACATCATAACATGCAGGTGAAAGAAATAACTTCTGAATTGACTGTTTTTGTTTTAAGTTGATTAGTGAATGAATGATCGGGCGTGTCTACATAATGGTGCTTTGAGTCATTTTGGTTGCTGATCATTCTCTGAGTAAGTAATAAGTATTACATTTAATGACCTTCTCTAAGAGCATTTTCTTTGAGCAGTAACTGTCCATCCCTCACCACCAAGTCTTAGCAAATTTCATTATCACTACACGGTTTGTAAATAGAATTGGCTATTGAAATTGATTTGGAAGTCTTTATTTAGACATCAAAAATAATCCAAGAAGAATAACTAAAATAATAATTTTCTCCAGCATAAAGAATTTGAATGGTTTCTAAAATTAAAGAGACTCCTTTGAAGCTCAACAAAGTTTGATCTAAATTGGCGTGTTTCATTTGGTTTGGCACTCCTGGTTATCTTAGGAGAAGATCAGGTTTCTCAGCACTCTCTTTTGGCAGTGTGTGTGTGTGTGTGGATATGAGATGAAAACTGGGCTGGGTCTGACTGATGAAATAGTCTGCCGTTGCTCACTATCAAGATGTAATTATTACTGAAAGCTGCACTGTATCCTGGCAAGGAGTCAAAGGCCAGAAATTCCCTCAGGAGTCCTCTTTGACAGTTATAACATCAGTGGGAGATCAGCTTTGCCCCAGATGCTGTGTAAACAGAGTCCCTAACAAGCTTCCACCAGTTACAGTGGCCAATAGGAGAACTGCCAAGGAACTTCTTAGAAACATTCTCAAGAGAGATGAGGGGAAGGGAAGAAGGATAAACAAAACTCAAAGAAACAGCCAAGGAGGTCTGTTAGTGTTATGCTTTCTGTCTTGAATTACATTGTGGAAGATCTCTATCTAGAGTAGAAAAG